>NW_023494786.1:14080287-14460287 GCF_904425465.1 Colossoma macropomum | reverse complement strand
TTTCAACAACTGATCAAGTGAGCTTCTGCTTGTTTGGAATGAAAACCCGCAGCTCCGTCTGCCCTTTGCAGATCAGACTGGACACCCCATTCTAGGTTCAAATGACCTTTCTCTGACCATGCCCACAGTGACCAAGGCACCTCTTCCCAACCTGCTCTATCTCTGTGCTGCAACATAAAATCCCTTTCTCTTTTGGAAGAGCAAGCTGAATGGTTAAATAATGGGCAACATCATAAATTGGGCTGTTTGTGTGACTGGGGGGTCAGTTGAAACAGGAGTGCTCGTGCTTTCTGGTGGAGAATAACAGTTTGCGGTGTGTAAGGCTGCTGCGTGTGCTGTGTGGAGTGTCAGTGACTTGAGAGCAGAACCAGCAGGAGCTGGTTCGTTCACATGAAGGAGTGGAGCGCTCTGACAGAACCAAAGAGAGAAACTGCGTGAGTTGTTTACTAAATAAACCTAAATACACCTACCTACAATGAATGCATTCTGGGGTGGAGTGTGGATGTCAACTGTACCCTTACAAAGAGAGCTTATATGGTAGATGCACTTAGCATATGGGAAATGAATGTAGGTACATGTTGTAATATATAGGCAACTCAGTGTATAATAATATTGTTATTGATAAAAATAGTCATAATCATAATAATAATAATAAGAAGAAGAAGAAGCAGGAGAAGCATTATTTTTATAGAACCTTTCATTTGCATAGTGCAGCTCAAGGTGCTCCACAGAGGGTTAAAACACATTCAAAAAAGAGGAATATAAAAGAAACATGCCAGATTGAACTGTTATTTTTCACATTTCAATTAAGAAGCTCCCATTTATTCAGAATTTAGCTGATGCTTTCGAAGTGGGCCACAGATAAATATGCAAATTAAATAAAAGAAAATATAAAATAACATTTTTGTCATTTAGGGCATATGACCCATGTGCTGAATGTCTGTAATTTTATTTCATTTTTATTTAAAATAAATCATTTAAACTCTGCAAGTATTGTCGTAATACAGTAATAAAGACTCGTGTTCATGAGCGTTATCATAGAGGTGTTTTTCCCTTGTTTTTGAGTGAGCTTCGACATTTTTGGCCTGAACTACAGGCCGAGCTCTAACAGTCACAGTTCACCACTGACGATTCCATTCCTCCTGAACCCAAACTATACAATAACTCTATGAAAGGATATTGTATCAAATGTAGGTGAACAGCACACTCCTTCTCTCTCACTCTCTCTGCTGACTGTATCTGTGCTCGGAGGGCTGGAGGAGGACGGTTAATTAATCTGGAGATGCATGCTGTGTCACATTAACAGAGAATTAGCAGAAAGCCCCTGGAGCGAAAGAGAGAGCAGAGGGGAAACAAAAAGAGCTTCCTGTTCTCCACTTTCTGCCACAGAGAGCCAAACTCACTGCAGCTCACCACCTCACTGTAAACAAACTACAGAGCTTCATCACAGCACATAAACCAACACTGCAAGTCTGCAGGGACAGGCAACTGTGGGCAGGAGAGAGAGAGAGACAGAGACAGAGAGAGAGAGAATGGGAGAGTAGACAGAGAGTAATAGAAGGAGGAAAACAGAGAGGAAAACAAAAAGAGAGAGAGAGAGAGAGAGAAAACAGACAGGAGATGTAAGGAGGTATATGATGTTGTTGTGACCAGCCGCAGTGTTTCCAGCAGAGCCGCTCTAATCACTGCTGATTTCTCCCAGCTAATGAGACCACACACACATCCACACACACACGAACACACATGCAGCTTATCTGGGACAGGATGAAAGACCCAAACACACACACACACTCAACAGACAGGTGTATAAAGCACTAAAAACACAGGAAACTGAAAAATAAATACACAGCTATATACCACACAATTGTCTGCATAACAAATACCAACTTAGAACAGTCAGATCACACAGCTTTTCATTTTAGTACAGCAAATGAGTTTTTAAAAACATGTCTGGATATTTTATTATTTTTACCCAGTTTTATCCTCAGCGTTACTCACTGTCAGTTCACACCTGCTGTCTATAGGTGTTTTTCCACCAACTAGATCACATGACTCTGACTGGTTTTGGCCTGTTTTGTGACAAAAACATCAGAACTCCCTCAAACTAGTAAAGCCTCTTCAGTTTTTACAGTCCACACATGTCTGACTCATTCTGTCCCGTTACACTGAAGTATTAATTATTTTATATTCTTTGTGAAGTGCGATTTGTTTCCATCGCTGAAAAGTGATAATGACTCCACAAATGTCATGAAGAAAAAAGTGAGCTGAAGATGTCCACAACAGGATGGTCATATTACCAGAATTTTGACCCCAATATCAGAACCAAGTGTAGTATCACAATGCTAATATAAAAACAATACTATGGCAAAAAATGTAACTCTTGCCGTCGTCTGAACCCCCAATGCTGCTGATTGAAACAGAAAGGTATTCACATTGCTGCAGCTTAACAAACATCTCTGATTTCCACATTTAATCTCTTTATCAATATGGAACTCCTCATATATCAATAAGTATCAGTCAGCTGTGCTGAGATGTGACTTTGCTGTTGCATTTTAAAGTGTTAAGTATCAATGATTTGATTTGTGGATTATCAATGATATATGTATGCAGATTTTCATCTTCGTAGGTGAGTCAACATATATAAATGTATTTTTTATTGTGTTTAAATGCTATTTTTTATTGAGGTACATGATTTTTCGATATGAAGAAAACTGCAGTTGTGCCAGTCATCATATCTTGGCATGGCCATCTTTTTGAGAGCTGTGAACTGTTTTCACAGCAGGGGGTTTCACTGCTCTCTTTTAACCCCTCATTGCTCACTAGCAGCTCAACAAAGTCACTACATTTCACACACAGAGAGCCAGCACTGCCATACTTCATCTAATAACAGGGTTAAGCGGAAAACATATTTCACTTCATTATTTTACATAAAAATGAGTTGAGTTGTTTTCTTAATGGCCACTACGAGGCCTGCAGTAAGAGGTTAGTTGACTCAGATTGGGACTGGGGGGGCTGGATTGGTACATCCGTATCTCTCACCTAATGACAAGTGCTGGCTTTCCACACTCTTAAAATAGAAGTGCCACAAAGGTTTCTTTGGAGCGATGCCACTTTTGGCTCCCTGAAGAACATTTCAGTGAATGGCTTGTTAGAGGAGGACTAATCACCAAACTGGGCTGAACTCAGGCCCTCAAAGACTAAAGCTGTCCACTCCTGTTCAACACAGATTTCATTTTTGTTCTAGAACTGTATGTCCAAGCCAAGGACCATGTGGGAACCTTCATTCTGAGGAGTGCAGCGGCAGGATGCATCCTTCTTAGCCGAAACACAACTGAAATATTCAGCAAATGAATGAGCTGTGGAACGGTCCTGGCACTGTAGATGCGGTGGCGTCAGCTCAGTACTGTATGAGCTCACTCCTCTCATACTCACATCACTGGTTTAGTGGGTCACAGGCGCCTGAAGCAAAGCCCACATGAAGGACATGAGATGACAATCGCGATCTGATACAGAGCAGCCACTGACTGTTCTTTCTGACTCTAACCGGGCACAGAAGAGCAGCGGAGAGCTTTATTATTGTTTCCTGTTAAAGGTGTTCAGAGGAAAAGTCTGACTCTGGCTGTTTGGATGAAGTGCGCAGCGTGAGATCGCTCTGAGGGAATCTTATGTAAATCTTAGCCTTGTTCTGGAAGCTGATCCCTCTCTCTTTTGCTTTATGGTATAAGAATATAAAATCCCAGAGCTCTCCGTAGAAAAAGCTCAAACAATCTCTTTCTCTCTCACTCGCTCACATGCATACACAGTCTCGCTCGCCCTCTTTTCTCTCTCCTCTACTCCCTGCAGCGCTCTGCGCTCATCCACTCCCCCCGGCCCCTTCTCAACTCCACTCAAGGAGGAGAGGACGAGAGGACGAGAGGAAGGAAGGAAATGTGCCATAATTAGAGGGGTCCTATTCGTGGATGGAGAGGAGCTGCAGTGGTTAAAGGGATACGGTGGACATGCAGCATTCAGAGTGCTAATTACAGCCTGTGATTGAGAGAGAGAGAGAGAAAGAGAGAGAGGAAATGACGACCTTTTCTAGAGTGCACATCTGGACCATAGTGAGTGCAGATGGAGTGCAAATTAGACGAGTGAGAGAGAGAGAGAGAGAGAGAGAAGACCACGGCCTTGATGTACTAAACCTCTTGTGTTTCAGGCGCAAATTGGACGCATTCTGCCCGTGCATTATGTAGGAAACTGCCACACAAGCTCATTTAAAGTTTTAGATGTGAGAAAGTGAGGAAGGTTTTCACTGTTCATCAAGCCTGCAAGTGTGCGGTCACTCTCAGAATAGTCAACTATACTGCTATTTAAGAGAAGTTGAGCAGAGACGAATAAAGGTGACATATGGGATTGTGGCCACAATGGACTGTGGCAAAAAGAAGTGGTCGACATAAAAGTCCTCAATTTATGTAAGTAAATCTTTTAAACACTGTAAAGCTTTAACAAGAACAACGTTGTAACACCCTCTACTTTTTCACTGAACAGTTTCAAGTCAATACAAGCAATTTTTTCTTTTCCCCTCTGTAGTATACAGAAACTGCATTCCACCACTGTTTTAACTTGAAGTTTTCATTTGGATTTATATTGCATCCTATATTTTTTTAATGTAATACATCCTATCAAACCTAATGTTAAACAATTAATATTTTCAGCCCCTTAAACTGCCCAAAAATCGGCCTCCAAAGTATTTACAATGAGTGCATGTACACACTGGCCACAATAAAATGCATCAGCTAGTGGAACTGCAGCTTTCTGTATGCCAGTGTTTTCTATCACTATATAAAAGAAGTGTGATGGTACTTTTCATTGGCTGCCCCTGCGATATTTTCTGAGAAGGTGCATGAGCAAACAGAGTAATGATAAAAGGTAACTAACATATGAAGTATACTTCTATTCTCCTATGTGACAAATAAAATAAAAGTTTAAAATAAAAGTCTAGAAATATCAGCTTTGCACAATCTTTACAAATCAAATAAATGCAACAACAGTAATTTGATTAAGCTGCCAGCCAGGACATAATGACTTCACACTGTACACCCCCCTATGTGGTGTTCAGGTGAAACCGCAGGGAATAAAAGTGTGGAGGTGCTATGTCCCTTCACTCTGTTCTCCTCCTACATGGCCTGCTGTTAGTGTGTATGCGACTGTGTGTATGTGTTTGTATATATGTGTGTGTGTGTGTGAGTGTGAGGATGGACAACATTGACAGGCTGCTGACTGGCTACAGCTGCAAAAGGAGAACCCTATGCTGACCACTTGGGATATTTTAAACATCTAGTATTTTACATAAATTTTTATGGCTGTATTGATTAAAAAAAAAACAATAATATGACTCACTGAGTAACAAAAACACCACACAAGGGTTGAGTAGGCTCCAAGTTCGACTAGGCCTCACATCATGCACAATGCAAACAAAGAATTATTATTATTATTATTATTATTATTATTATTATTATTCAGCAGAAAAATCTTATTTTTGCATTCCCCTAAAGGGTTAAGCTGTGGTGGTACGTTACTACTTCCAAGTAAGCTCTCCTGAGACTTCTCTATTTGACATCATACTGTCCTTTAAGTTGTACAAGAGACAAAATTTTAATACAGACATTGTACTTTTTCTCTTTCCGTAGTGTAAAAAATCAATCCCACACTGAGGCGAGGCGAGCTGTGCTTTATCCCTCACTGCTTTACATGCTGAGGGGATAACTATCAGTTCAGGAAAATCAAATCTGAAGCCTTCAAAGCCAAGGCCCTCTGAACAAATTCCGTGAAACACTGAGAAAAGGGGGTTTTTAAACCCTCCACAAGATTTGACATCACCCATGCAGACCTAAAGCCTGCATAACAGAGGCTTAACAACATCCACCACAATTCAATCATGTGGATCTTCCATGCTTACCGTCTTTGAGAAAACGCTGCAACAACTGAGGTAACTCCAGAGAAAAGAAAAGAATGCCTCCTACTCCCCCATCATAATACCATAAGCATCTTTCAAACATTCAAGACAGGCAAAGAAAAACTGCTACAATATAAATATTGTATGTTTCAGATGAGTCAACCATCTGCCAATCTCGAGCTCTGCAGACACTGGGAAAGGCTAAAGTTACCTACATAATACTGAGCTCAAAATATTTGTCTAAGCCCGACAGGTCCCAACTATTCACACTGGTTTCAGGAGGGTTCGATGCAGGAAGAAGGGACACCACAGCAGACAATGCTGCGAGCCTGAGCTGGCAGAGAAACGGAAGACAGCCGGGAAGGTTGACGGCAGCTGTAGACCTTGAGCTGAGTGCAGCGTGGGCAGCAGATGGCTCAATGTGCTCATCGGTACAGGCTCGACGATATCCCTACTATGACCAAACATGCTACAAACAACAAGAGGGGCACATCAGACAGCAGGAAGGTGACCAATGTCCAACTCAGGCCAGTCTCTAGTGGTGGAGCCGAGGTAGAGAGTCGGGCTTCTAGCGTGCACGAGCGGCACACCCTCACCAGCACAATAGATGACAGGGAAAGTGGAGGGTGGCTGATAGAAGCACCGCTGCTGCTGTCGCTGTCCTCGGTAGTACCAGACTTGACATGAGGAGCTGTGAGGAACTCTGTCGAGCTCAAGGGGAAGATGGCACCAAGGACATGGCCCCGAGCAAGGACTGGGGGCGCTCGCCGCCAAGAAGCAAGCGCATCGCAATGCTTGTGCCGCCCAGGACTCCACGTGCCTCAGGGACTTGGCTCGGGCTGAGTCAGATCGCTGGGAGGGCTGACCTATGTAGTGACTATGTAGTGGCTGCCCCTTGCTCCAGAAGGGGCTCTAGAGGCATGGTATGCAAAGCTGCGGCCCACTCTCTTCCACCAAAGGCACATTAGATGGTCTTATTTAATGTTGATAATGTCCCTGTTCATTAGTTAAACGTGTGTCTGTGTGTTGCATGTGTGTTGTGTCGGGTTGTGGGTTAGTTAGTGTGGGTTAAGAGTTCATCATAGAAAGGAGTTCTATGGCTAGAGGGTACCTTCCCTGCTAAACGGTCTGTGATCATGTGCCTTTTGCGCTGGTGTTAATAAAGAGCACTTTTTGTAGCAGAAATCATTGCCACTTTTTGTCATCTTCTCAACCAAGATGCTACAATAACTTATGAAATTAATATTTAATATACAAACTTACATACCTTCTTTTCTTTATTTGTACACAGTTTTTATTTCGCCCTCTTGGCACACCATAAACGTTGCACTCCAGCCCCCAAAACAAAAAGTTTAGGTACCTCTGAGTTTAACGTTTTAATATGTGGCACACTGGGGCCACAAATTGTTGAGAGCAAGGTCCATGAAATCCACCATGATAATGTACACTATGTAAACGTCTTTATCCAGACTTAAAACTTTTGAGATCATGATTGGAAGTATTGATTGATGAATACATTTGTTAAAGTGGAATTTAATTTTAGACAGCACCTATACATTTTTCAATGCTATTTATCAGTGATCAGATGGCTGTTGTTGTCACTAGGTAACTTAACGTTGTTGCTAAGGTAGCTGGTTGAGTTTGGCTCTGGTTCAGACAGGATTCTGTCCAGCTCAGTTCAGGTTTAGGTTCAAAACTTGGCGGCTGGATTGGATTTGGGCAAAATGTTCTTGGCCTATATTCATGTTTGCATCAAAAATATCAGGCCTGATAAAAGCCCTATTCAGCTTCACGGTATTTCTGCACAGACGTTTCTGCACAGCCTGAAGCCCAAAGTCGGGTACTTTAGTTATAATGTTAAGCCATGGGCATATGAAGGACTCCTGAAGGAAAACTACAAAGACTTCTGGAAAGAGAGGCAAGAGGGACAAGCTCAGTTAATCTGTGCCAAAGCATGCCAGCTGGAGTGGTGATAACTAGAACTTTTCCCTCACAGGAAAGCTACAGAAAAAGCCAAGAAGTGAAAGAGACTAAGGAAGGGAAAGACACAAGTAGGATCCAATTGATTCAAGAAGAAGGTCACCCACAGAGAACTAAATATAGGCCCGTCTATGCCATCTGGCAGGGCTATGCTAAGACCACTCTGCTGACATCCCACAGATAGAGCACGGCTCCACTTACAGCTCTTATCTCAACCACCTCTGGCCCTCATACATCACCGAAGGCACACTAGCCCTGTCCTGCATGCACTGAACGGCCTCGCACCATTGTGCTCCAAATTACCTGACAAGTTCTGCATGTGTCATTTGCATGGCTTTTCCTCACAAAGGAGTAGCATGACCCATGGCCCAGAGCCAGCAGTGATAAAGAGAAATGGCCAGATTAACTCTGTTCTCGGGGAGAGACTGAACGACGTGTCGCTCTATACAAAGGCCTGCTCATTATTCCCTCTTCTATTTCAGCACCTGAATAATCCACCACATGCAGGTGCAGTGAATACTGATTCTCCACAAGGTCAACCCAGCCCTGGGCACAGACAACGAGAGCCAGGTGGATGACATGAAAGAAAAAACACTGGGAATGTGTAGCATGAGTACAGCTGTATCAATCACCTCAACATCCCAACCACAACACCATATGGAAACATGATGACTGCAGCGTTTGGGACACAGTCTCTATAACCACATACAGTATTTATGTTGGAGTTTTGTTTTTGGAAAACCATTTCCATGTTCCGATTCCAATTCTGTGTCCATAATATTTTAGTATCTGTCAGAAACGCACTTCTTGACATTGATTTCAATGTGAACAATGCACTGATTCATAACAGAACCTAATGCATGGCACTGCATGAAAATTATGCTCCACTGTCAGTTGAAAAATTTCACCAGAGATGAAGTTGAAGAGCAAGAGATGAGAGATGAAGACAGAGCAAACTCCACCATAACCATGTGTCAGCCAATAGGAGATGGTCTGGAATGGGGATTCAGTCACGTCAATGTTGCAGGAGAAACTAATCACTGCTGTCAGATCACTATTCTCGCAGGGCCAGATGAGATTCCATAATAAAAAAGCCTTGAAAAACCATGAAAAATCTGAGTGGGAAAAAACTGAGTGTGAAATTTTGAGATCAATCCAACACCTCATCAAGGTGGAGCTCAAAGTAGGGGTAGACAGATAGTAGGGGTGGGAATCTTTAGGCACCTCACGATTCGATTATGATTCAGAGGGCTGCGATGCGATTATAAAATGATTATCGATGCATCTCGATGCATCTTTTTTTTTATGTACATGATTTCTATTTTCTTAGTGTATGAGGACTTGGTAGTTTTAAAACAAAGTATTTGTAATGATCCATAATGCATTTACGTCCAATATCTTTTATTAATAAAACAAATGGAAGTGATGTGGCAAGTGAACTGGAAGGCTCTCATTCACTGCTCTTGTTTGGAGACAGATGAACATTTGGAGACGAATGGACTTATTCACATTTATAAGCAGCGCAGTTGGTTTCCTGGTACGTTAAATCTGCAACAAGAGACTGTCAAACACTCACTAAAAAGTTGAGAAGATGGAGTCGCTTCTCTTTCTAATTTTCCCGTTCCACCTTAAATGGTGCTGCAATTACATTCGTCGTTTTAGACAGAATTTAAGGTGGAACGGGAAAGTTCAGCAAGAAGCTGGCGAATGAGAAGCGACTTCAGCCTCGTAAAACAGCGGAACGCTGAGAGACATTTTACAAGAAACTATTCAACTTTTGAGGAAAAGTTTTCTGGCGGAGATGGAAGAAAAGCAGCTATAGCTGAAGCTTAAAGCAGAGCAGAGTAAATGTGCGTTTTCGTTTATATTGTTTAGCCTAAACTAGGACATTAACACACACTGGACATAAATGTTGTGGCTCCCAAGGTGGTTTGATTTTTGTTGAAAGGTCAAAATGGCTCTTCTTATCATTTGTGTTGTGACTCCTGACGTAACTTGGCTTTTAATGCAGAGGCTGCCGGTCGGATTTCTCACTCATCCAGTGGTGTTTTTGTTATGTGCCGCTTACCCACTTCCAAGTTCCGCCCTTTGCGTTCCGTCAACATTACGTTATAAATTAAATATTTAGAAAATCGTTTTTTGACATTTGTGAATCGATTCAGAATTGTCCACGTCTGCATCGCGATGCATCTAAGAATCGATTTTTTCCTGCACCCCTAACAGATAGACAAGAAGCCTTTTGTAAGCATGGCTGAAAATTCTGCCACATAGTGGTGTGTCACATGAGCAAGGAAGACATTACAAACACATTATGTGGTAAAAACAGTTCTAGTGTTCTGCTAGCTATCTTGCTAATGTTATCGATTGTACTCAATGTTAAAATGGGTTTTGAGGGAATGTGTCTTTGTTAGCAGCGGATTTCACCACAATCCAGCTTCAAGTTTAACAAGTTGTCCCAGACGTGTATTCTCATTATGGGCCTGTGGGTCTATCAGCTCACAACCACAGCTGTACAATCTAGTCATTTTTGCTTCCTTCTGTGAAGAACACCACTTGCCTGTAGTTTTCACTGATGAGCATGAATGAGTTTCCTGCTTAAATGGTTCTTGGAGAAAAAAAAAAACACTGATTTCCACCCACAAACATGAGTATCAATTAAGGATGTGCACGAGTACTTGAGTACTCAGTTAACCACGGGAGTTACCAGTTTTCTAATACTGATGTCACTATTTGGGTATTCATTTCATTTCAGCACAGAAAAACAGAGAAAATACAAAGAGCAACAATTCAGTTAACCACTGATCGTTTTAATGGAACTGGAAAGCATGAAAGTTTTGTACGTATTTATGAGTAAGTATGCTTTGTTATACTTTGCTACTCCAAAACGCAAATGCCAGAATGTGGCATGCTGTTCAGGACGTGACTGAGAAGACAGAGATGGTGTGACTTTTAACGTTACATTGGCTAGGCTGACGCTAGGTCCAGAAACAGTTAAAATATATTTTGTCTGACAAATTAACATGTTGACACTTTTACTAGACAACAAGTCCCCATCAGAATCCAATGTTGTACCAGTTAGCTGTAGTTTTTAGCCCGTTAGCTCATCTAAAGCAGCCTCCTTATGTGACTCATCTGACACAAAACTTACTGATTTTCTATTTTTGAATAAAACATTCTGAAATGTGATACTATATTTTTGGGTAACACCAAAGCTGCCACCTAAAAAGGTAAGCCACAGCCTACAGTCATTTCAGCTGAAATGCCAACACTGTTTCTCTTCTCTGTGATTAACTGAATATCCATTTACAAAGCCTTACATTAACTCCACTATCAAAATCTAAATTCATTTTAGCTGATATCTGTTTTTTTTATCACTTTTTTCCTTATCCGTGGTTAACTGGATATCCATTTACAAACCATTGCAGGTGCTCGACTACTAAAATTAGTCAGAATGCAAATCCCTAGTATCCTAATCAGGCTAATAAAACGTATCAATATACACAAATATCTCCAGCCTGTCAGCCTCTATGCACAGCTGCATGACAGCACAGCAATGTAAAATGAGGATTAATGAAGTAAGGTGATCTAAGGCTTGTATCAGCTCTTCTTCTTCTTATATCAAGTTATTTATATTCAGTAATATAATCCTAGAAAATCACTCCCTCTTCCGTGGTGGTGTTGCATATCGTAGTGTTAAGGCACCCAAACAACACAAAATTTGTCAACTTGTCTCACTCTAGTTTGTGTCCCCTTCAACACTCCTGTAAATGCTGTTAACACAGACATATATGAGAATCATCATTCTGCTTTGGTTTCTTTTTCAAGTTTACATTTTCACCTATGACACCTGCTTTTCATGGGTTCTGTTTGGCATGGTCCAGAGGTAAGGTCAGGCTAAGGTCACGTGAAAATAAACGCAGGCTAAGTTGCCTGGCAGTTGCTTGCTATTTCTGTGACTGTATGCAAGTAACAACAAGAGCACCTCGAGAAACAACAGATCTCCATAAACATGAGCACATTTTTCAGGTGCTTTTACTATTATTCCTTTCACAATCATGCACGTGGGCTCCCCCTGGCGTCTCCGGGCCAGGGGACAGCCCCTAAAGCCCCTAAAGAAAACCTGAAGGGTAAGATAAAGAAAAAATTGAAAGTACATTCCTGATCTTCCATTCCTGGTCAAAAAACTGACTAGGGAGCTAAGTGGTTACAATTAGCATGCTATACCAGCTTTGACCAGCGGAGGGTGGCTGTTCTTTCTCCTTACCCTTTGGGGACCACATGAAAAAAAAACAACAACTTAGCTTTAGCATGCTAATTGTTAGCCAGTAAGGTCCCCAGTATTTTTTTTCCACCTAGCTTTTGAAGGGTAAGAGGAAAAAAGTGCTGCCCCCTGTTGGTCAAACCTGGTGTGAGTTTATACTACTAGCACAAGCAAAGACTGTCTACCAAAAGAAAAGGTGAGGCACCTTACCACTTCATTTACATGTACGACTCGGTTTACATGGCTCTTAAGCGTGAAAAAACACAGTTGATAGACTAAAATAAGCTTCCAGCGTACCGAACATCCCAGATCCACCAATTTGTGTCTCCTTGTGCTTATAGGCACAAGGCACACTTGTCCCACACCTTATCAGCATCCAATTACCTCGCTGCTGTTCTCCGCGTGGGGTGGAACAAAGGCCCAGGAGGAAGCGTCTGCGGCCTCCCCACCGTCACAGCGTTCACACACTCTCCATGGCCATGCTTATCTCATTTTAACATTCACCTCGCCCAGTCCCTTTTTCATTATCACCGCAATCCCCTGCACGCCGGCGCCGAAATTGGTTTTATGCGACACGGCTGAATAGCGCTGGGGAAATTGCAGAGGAAGGCAAATCCCGACAACACAAAAACAAGGGGTCAGGATATGTTAAAGAAAATATAGATTCTCTGTAGAGTGTAAATAACAGTGCTTTCTATTATGGACTTTAAATCATGATTAAAAATCAAGACAGGTTCACGCAGCACAGAAGCCAGGATTAGGAAGATCCGTTTAATTAGAGGAAGAGGCAGTGTTAAATTCTGCAGTTAAAGAATGCTCAGGAGAGACGCCCTGACTGCACAACAAGAAGAAAACAGTATAAACATGTGCTGTTTCAGTGGCTGAATACAGAAACGACCATGTCAAAAACACCTTCAGAAGTTTTCTTTTTTAAAAAGAATTTACCAGAGGACTGCTCACACTTACATCTTTTTCATCACCCTTACACGTAAAAGTAATTTTTTACTTTTCTATCAGCGTCTGCACACCTGCCATCCTTCTTTCATGACAAATGTATTTATGCAAGCTTCAAGATAAATGAAGGGTGTGCAGCACACAGACAAGTAAGAGCAATTCAAACATGACATTTCACTCAAACATCGATCGGCCCTCTTCATTTGATTCTGCTGTCTGGCACAGCGCGCAATAACAAAAAGAGAACATTCATAACCATTACGCTACGAAATTCAGTCCACAGCATGATTCATTTCTGCTATGCTCAGATCTGATAGGGAAAGTTCAGTTACAGACGTTCTTGTGGAATTGATTAGCAGTAATGGGCTTGATAAGGAGACAGGGCGCATGTCCAGCACACTCTCATGTCTAAACGTGGAGTGTGAGAGATAGAGTGGGCGAGTGAGTAAGAAACAGAATTAAAGTAGGCTCGTAGCATCCTGCGGTTAACTGGCCTCAGCTCAGATGTGGTAAACAGGAGAGAAGTAGGCAGTGGCAGTTAGTTAACCCTTTGATGCTGCACAGCTGTCTCTGACTTTTAATCTACTCTAAAAAAAAAAAAGAACACAATGTAAGAGCTAACTATATATACACACAAATACTTCCCTCGCTCCAACAGCAGCAATATATATGTATATATATATATTACATTAACTTAATTATCAGATTTTTTGCAAGTTAGTGAACAATGCGTATCACTGTTGTCATAACAAAATCTCCAAAATGGTAACTTTACAGGAGAATTAAAAAACTTTACTTTCAATGTAAGTTAATGGACCCAGACTATTTTTTTAGTGATTTTGGACCATTTCTATTGGTCTGATCATCATGAAATTTACAAAGAACTTAAAGGGGAACAGGCATTTTCAAATTATGTCAAAAACTGAAAACCTATACAAATGGAGCTAGGAGGTTTTGTTCCGACAACAGTGATATACATATATATAGACAGACATATATATAATGTGGGCATGCATGTTGCCTAACTACTCTGGGCGCAGATCTTATGAGTTAAAAGAGAATGTATTGCTGTAAAGATGTTAGCTAAGACAAAGTCAGCATGCTAATCTTGAGAGAAATATGGACAGCAAGTACGGGTGCCTACACACAACAGGCTCAAGAACACAGTTCCTTCAGTGTATTTCAGTTAGAACACTGCATTGAACTACAAACATGCTTGTGTGCAGAGAAAAGATGCTCCATTATGCATAGACAAAGTTCAAACCATACCAACTTTGGCTACAACAGGCTCTGACAGAGGTAAGTGAAAGAACTGAAAAATGGATGAGTGGGCAAAGGCAGAAGTCCAGTGGAAGAGAGGCTGATACGTGCTGTGTATTCACTCCCAATTTGTTGGGGGGGGGGTAAGATGTAGCATGCATATTTTATATAATCAAATAGACTCAAGTACAAAATGCTTTTTGTCATCTTATTACCATAGCAACGTCATCTGTGAATGTTGACAGCTATCAGAAAAAAATATGTCTCACGATTTACCCTGAGGACTTCTGTGCCATAAAAGTAACTTTTTTGACTGTAATCACCCTCTTGGTAGCTGCTATAAAGTACAATATTGAAGCATGTACTCAGCACACAGTGAGCTAGCCAGACTAAAGTACAGCCTCCACATGACGGGATTCTTGACACTGTGTTACAACTAAGCCTCCTAAAGTAAACAATGAGACACCCTCCATATAAATTTCCTAGGATAGTTCATTTTTGGAAGTTTTTATGGTCGGAATCATCTGCAGTATACTATAGTTGTAAATATATTTCAGTTTTATCCAGCTAATATTTGCTGTTTGACATTGCAGTCCAAAATACATTTGCGATGTTTGACATAGCCTCTTTTCACTAATTATATTTATTTTGATGCATTTTCATTTGTGGTAGAGATGTGCATTCTGTGTTAGGTTGTGCCCCACTTTCCACCACAAAGGTAGATTGCCAAAATAAAGACAGAACCATATGGATGCCATGTTAAAGGGCCCATATCATGGAAAACTGAAATACTGAAAAACTACAGTAAAAGAGTTTAATGTAGTATGCAAATCTTGCTAACGTTTTAAAACATCTCCAAAGAAAAACATGAATCTCCAAAATAGTCATCACTTAGCTTAATGAAAGGTTACTGTAAAGAGATGTTTTTAGAGCATTAGAGAAGTGATTTTAGAGCATTTCTACTGGTCGGTTCATCATGACTTTCACACTATGTAAAGGACAGCAGCTATTAAAAATCTACAATAACAGAGGTATGTATTTTTTTTCTGGGGGGGCAGCGACGACATGTGTAAACTAAGCCCGAAAAACAGCCTGTTTTGATTTTTGTGTATATATACATATATTGGTTCATATTTATGCCCAGTGTTTACATTTCCCTGCTCGATTTAAACTATACAAACACAGGCCCTGCTCCAGCCATGCGTACGCTTCCTAGACAGGCAAGGTCTGCATGCGTATGCATCCACCGCACTAGTGCATAGACACTCTAAAGTATTTCTTTGTGCATCCTGACAGATGCTTGGAAAATTCAATCTAGGAATTTCCCATTACTTCCATTCACGCTTTTCTTCTTTCGTTCTCCCTGCAGTTGCTCATTTTCCACTGAAAAGCTCTGCAGTTACAATTCTCCATTACACAAGCCTCTCTTCATTTCCCTGCAAATTCTCTGTGAGCGCAGCCACCTCGATGTGCATTCAGAAGTGGCCGGAGAACAGAGGCTGAACTCTTTGCGAAAGGTGACCTCTGGAGTTTTTGAGAGGAAAGGGACGGCCCTCGGCCACGGAACAAATCAAAGGAAGCCGAGAGGGCTGCAGAGAGCTGATAGCTGACCTGCTGAGGCCAACTCACCTTTCTCCCTCTCTCCCAGCAGAGGAAAAACACGCACACACATACACCTTCAGCTAAAAGGCTTCTAAAGTGCAGTGCTGCATTCTCCACATCTAAAAGCTCTGCCTCAGCCACACTAGCAAACTTCAAATCCTCATACAACTATGACAGGGTAGAAAAGAGGAAGCCTGAGAGGAAGTAATGGACCTCCACACCCCCACCCCTTCCTCTGGAGAGAGGTGACCCAGCTCTAGGGTGACTCTACCCACTTGTACAGAAGCCCCGTCAGGTCACGGGGTGCAGGGTAGAGTCGGCATGGAGCAACGCCAGGGCACCCAGCTGCTTCTTGGGCTGCAGAGATTAGAGCAGTTTAATAAAAGCAGAGCAGAGCAGATGCTGAGCTGATATGACACACAGCCTCTGTCCTCTGCCAACTCATCCCCATAAATCTATTATCAAAGAGCAGGCAAGTGGGCCACTGGCACTCGTGATGAAGTGTAATAAGGAAAGGGAACACCCAGTGAGTCCTTTAGTCCTTAAAGGTCGAAAAGTATCACTTCTGTAGGAATTATTTACTGTAAACATTTATAAAATACATTTAATTTTTTACTTTTTTACTTTACAATACATTTTTACCAATTTTTTACTGGGAAGCATATAATATTCAGTGTCCAGCCAGTAAACTGGGCATTTGGACTTAAGCACATGAAATGTGAGAGTTTTTGAACAATTAACACATTTATTATCCCTAATAAAGCAAGACATAAATCAAACACTGAACTTTTCCTGTGTTTATTGTGTGTTGCACAGCTGCATGAAACAGTTTCTGTTGAAACTACCTGGACTTCTGCATAAATAACTACTAAAATATTAAATCATCTCCAAATAATAATAATAATAATAATAATAATAATAATTGTAATAAAAGAGTCTTTTAACACAAAGCATATAGAATGATTTATAATACCACATCTAAAATGAGCAAAAAATGAAACATCACAAGCTCTATGAGTCTCCAATAGTGGTATTCAAGAAGGGTTATCACAGACAAACCACTGCTGTCCAAAAAAAAACAAAAGTATTTAGAAGTTTTTGCTGGTCCCCGTATACACAGTAAACACAGGAAACATTCAGGTTTGGTTTGGGTCTATTACACTGATGATAATAAATATGTTCACTTTTCAAAATCTTGCAGATTTCATGTGTCTAATTCCAAATGTCCAGTATACCGAATAGAATAAAAAATAAATAATGCAACATGAAGTGTGCTCCAACGCCCTTCCCCCAGCAACAATCAGTGGTTACACCACAATTCTACCAGACCAGTCACATCGCCAAACCAGCTGTGTTTCAGCAGCAGTTCAACCAATATAAACACTTAATAATGAAAGAATACCACATTAAGTACCATTACAAAACAAAACACCGGAGAGTTGGATAAACAGCGGAGGCAACAGAAAAGAGGCAGAGATGAAGAAGGTGTTCTCTGGCCCACGGATTTCCTGAGATTTTTTAATACGGCCCTTTTAGCAGTTGAGTTTGACACCCCTGATCTACTGTCACTCCTAAATAAACATACAATTCTACTTTTTAAAAACAAAAATCATGAATGATAATGGTTATGTAAGGCTTGAGTCTATTATACTAATCAAATAATTTACATTTCAAATGTCCAGATTACATTAAAATATATCTCAAAATTTGTGTATATAAAAAGAAATATCAACTATTTATTTGATACCATTTACAAGGTCATACACAAAAACATTTCAGAAACAAACACACAATAAATTAGGAAGTGTTTCATTTGGTTTGCAAGAGAGTGAAAAAAAAAGTCTAATAAATGATTAATCAACAGAAAGACTTTTGTAGAAACAGAAGACTTTCTGTAGAAACACTACTCACTATATAAAAAAGACATCTTCAAAAGAAACACTAGCAATGTTTGTTTAAAAACTATTTTAAAATCACTGCAGTGTAGTCCCAAAGAAGAACTCAAAAAAGTGGCTTCTTTATAAACTGATGGTTCTGCTAAAGACTGAGTAGACTGATAAATCAAGATGATCAGTTATTAATCTCAGAATTACAGAATTAGTCATCTCTTGAGGGATGATCGAACTGTACAGTCTTCTTAGTAGTGGAGATGTTTATGAGTGATAAGATTAAGCATCAGTGTTGTACTGGAAGTTACATACATGCCATTAATGGAAAATCACACAGCTAGCCACTTTATAGTCAAATTTGCAAGATTTTATTATTAAGATGTGGTTTGCTTGAGAAATTGTTTGCTTAGTTAATGAGACAGCATTGGGCTGAAGCAGGCAATGAGAGCCAAAATGAACTGAACTATGCTATGTTGTTGTTATGAATGATCTTTGCAACTCCTAAGGGTTGATGTTAGGGTCGTAAAATTGAAATTTGTGCTAAACTGAACTCATGGGTTTCAAAGAGGTATGACAATTAACTTAGCTGTGTGATATACAGCAGTGGAGAACTGTGAATATTAGTGCTAGGCCTTCAGTTCCACAAATGTCAAAAACTGGACTGTGTTAATTTCTTTTAGCGCCAGTAAATAGTAATCAGTAAATGGTCCTGGCACTAAGCTGCTGCTGTTTTCCATTTCTAAAATCTGACTGAAAAGCCACTCATATTCAGTGACATTTATAAGCCTTCCAGAAGACCTAGGGTGGTATTTTTTCTCAAATTGGTGAATCCATATGTGACTGGTTAATTCCACTGTCAGTTCCTAATTATGTTAGTGGTTAATCCGACATGTAAGGCCTTCAATTCAGCTCCTGAAGTCTTAACCAATGAGAGAACTTGCTTGGCTGTATCTATCTAGATACAACAGAGAAAAAAAAATCTAAATTTAATAATGAAATGAGACTGGTACTGTAATACCTGAGTTTAAATACTAAAACCTGTAAAACCTGAGCTTAAATACTACAAGTAAGATGATTGTATTACATAAAAATTAAACGAAAAAATACAGTATTTTTTTTTAATTCACAGAAATAACAGGCCCTGAGGGTTCAGCACTCACATACAGAGTAGTTACACTACAACCTCAGCCTGTGGACTGAAGCTGTAAACTGTTAATGTTTTCCTCTCTTTAAGTTCAAGTTCGTAATTGTCTGTGTTAGTAACATTACATTTGAAAAGGTCATTTCAGCAAACCACTTTTGAAAGTCCTTGATTTCAGTTTGCTTTGAAAGTCCACCCATAATGGCTACTTATGCTTAATGGGTCCTTTCATATTGTTAATGTTTTCTGAAGAGAAGACTAAAGATGGGCAGAATTGTAGGCAAAAGCAGGCTTCTCTCCTTCGCACCTCATTGCTTACTTTGCAGCACGTGTGGAGATTCATTAAATGATAAAATGAGCCTTGAAAGAGCTTGCAATTTCACTCTGCTGCCCATCTATAGGGCAAGCAATTTGCAAAAATTCAAATAAAATGACCTCATTTACTTTAGAGAACCTCTTAAATATCCAGATTTTTTTTTACTGAAAATGCAGCCATGTATTACAACAAACATTGCAGCGCCTCCCTAACATGGAACACATTTCGCATGAAAAAGCTTTTCACACTGAGCCGGTGGTGCTGTGAACTGCGCCACTGGTGTTCCGGCTATGAGGCACATCAGCAGTGAGTGGTAGAGAGGTTTATGCATGGAATAACTCGCCCTTGGTTGCCATCAACCTTCAGCAGAGGCTGAGGAGAGGCAGGCCTAATGTTAGTGGGAGCAGCCTGTCTGTACAAAAGCCTTTAGGGAATGGAACAGCAGCCATCAATGTCAGAGTGTGTGTTTCGCACCATCACGCAGGTGCGGTGGAGCTGCTTAGCCGCTCTGACAAGAGAAACAATTAGAGTGTGATCAGAGCGAGCCATGCGCTTACATGCTGCTTTAAGTGCATCTCCATGTTTCTCCGTCCCAGATGTGCCTATACTGGAGGTCTATGAGCAATCTGCTAATTGTGCTGCACTCAGCTTGTTGGAAGGGCTGCTGCTGTGTAACTTCGCCATGCAACGTGACACGTGTGGGGCGGCCTGCCTGGGGCCGAAAAGATGAGCACTAGAAGAGAAACACACTGAATGTGTGTAATGTGTGTGATGAAAAGAGAGATATTTTACTATGTAAACTTTAGTATAGAACTAGCATAATAACATATCAATGCTGTCCAAAAAAAAAAAGTATCTGTTTTTTGATGGACGGACCAATAGACATGCTCCAAAGTTGCCTGGAATAAAATCTCTTTACACTGACTTACATTAAATGTGAAGAAAGTTTTTGCCTGTCTTCTGTAAAGTCATTTTGGAAATAGTTGTTTTTCTATGGGTAACAAATATACTATATTTCTTATAACGTGAGATTTATACTAAAGAGGCCTTCAGTTTCTGGTCCTGGTTTTATATTTACTAGTATGTATGACACCAGGTGGCCAATCAGTTACATCAATAGATCAATTAACTACTAGAAAATACAAAGTTTACAACCAGAAACTGGATTAAAGGTCCTTATTTCAAGACTTTTGTTCAGTAGTACACTCAGTAGTAAACCGTACCTTGTAGATCTAGGCCTTCAGTTCAGGACACAAATGTCAAAACTTGAGGAAAAAAACAAAACCCTCTAAAATAACACTAATATCTGCTAGCACTGCTCTGAGGCTTCTAATAAGTATTTTAGTGCAGAGCTAACACTAGTGCACAAGAACATTGTTCAGCCATTCTAGATTAAACACCGTAAAGCTTGTAAAAGACACTCTAAATGTTTTAGAGTTTATATATGTTCAACATATATTTTAACTTGTATGTAGCGGCTTCAGAGTTACTCTTTCAGTAAAGCTGCTGATGCTGTTTCCATTTTTGTTTTCTATTTCTAGCATCTGACATTTTCTATTTCTAGCATCTTGCAAACGATCTCACCCTTTGTGAATCATATAGGTTCCACTGTCACTAATTTTAATTCTATTGGTGGTTAATCTGGCTCATTAGGCCTTCAGTTCAGCTCCTGAAGTCATTACCAATGAGAGACCTTGCTTAGCTGCTTCTACCTAGACACAACAGCAAAAAAATCCAGACTGGACTAGTTTTATTGGGTGTTCAAAGGATGTTAACACTTTGTTTTTAACCACCATGTAAAGAAATTAAATAAGCATAACAAGTATGATGATTCTATTTATAAATATGCATTTTGTCAGTCCCAGAAATCATTAGACCATCTATGACAAAGTATTGGGTATGCAGTGACTAGCTGACCTGATAACAGTTAGCAAGACCATCCTACTTATCACACAGCCACTAAGACACTTAGACTACATGGCTACCTATAATCCATTAATAGTAAACATGTTTAACTGAAATCATAAATGCTTAAAGTTATGTTTTATATTTTAATAACTCACCTATCACTAAACATTTTAAAGTGGGTATATGAAAAGTTATATACTGGAAAAAATCATATTTTCATAAGTGAAATCATCTTAAATTTAGCAGATACATGTAATACTTCTCATGTAATGAGATTTTTGTAAAAATATTATTAGATTGTCTAACATTTCTAGATTTTTTTTTACTTGGTTTGATTAATTTTATCACATGAAATTCTGACTATATCGGCAGATCATTTAGCTTGTTTTAAAGAAATATGCTTGAGACAAACAACATTATCTGTCAATATGGTGAGATAATTTCCCTTGAAAAAAATGACTTAAACTAAGTTTACAAAAATTGCAATGCAATAGTTTCCTAGCATCTATGTGGTGTATAGTTATATGATGAGATGTGATTGGCCCTCAGAGCTGTGCTTTATAAACTTTGTGCATTCCTGTTCTTAAGACTTACTCAAACTTTCTTTTACTTTTCGCTCAACAAAATACACCAGTGACAGACACTTTGAAGTAAGCGAATGAGCGAACGTCATTCAAAATGTTTGCAGGGCCTACGCATGCAGATGATTCCCATTCAGTCACATTCTCTCCAGAACTGCTCTCACTTTCACTGCCCCCCAGTCCAATTTAGAGCATTTCATTTTCAGCCTCAGAGAGGCAATCACCAAGCGAGTCAGATTTTAATACGCATTAGGGGGAACATGCTAGAAGGCTGTGCTGTTCATTACCGCCTGCCTTTCATTAAACAGCCCTTTTCACTTTGACGGATATCCTGTGTGGAGGTATATGCTGATTGAGGTGGGCAGTGAGGTTGCAATCCAACAAGCCAAAATGGCAGCCACCAAAATTGCACTATTTACAAGCTTATAAAAATAAATCTGCACCTGGGAATTGCTTTTATCAGGAGATGCCCACAGGGACAGTGGCATTATATGCTCATGAAGACGCTTCTATGAAACGGCAAGGAATTTTGTATTCAGTGGTGGCTCAGAGCAGAATAACAGGGGACAGCTAATGGTACAAGTATTAGAGGGTCATCAGCAGGGTTGGGGTGTAATGGAATACATGTACTGGGAATGTGTATTCAGAATACTAAAGCCTGAGTAGACTGATAAATCAGTGATAAGGCAGTTATTATTCTCAGTGTTACATATATGTCACTAACTGAAAATTACAAAGCTAAATACTTTATGGCCAAAATTGCAGGAGTTTGTTATTGCGATATGGGGAACTATCTGCTTAATTCATGAGTCGGCAGTGGGATTAAATGAGCAGCAGTGAACTGAAGTAGGTGATGAGAGCCAAAATAATGAGATTTCTTCAAGAAACATATGAACAGAAGAATTACATCAATAAGTATTCTAAATGCATTCTAAATATGTACGTTTAGGACAGTACATTCATCAGTATTTAGCCATCACTACTTTTTCAAAGTATTCTGCCCAACACTAGTCATCAGTCTGCTGTTGTCTCACTGTCAACAATCAAGGCATACTAAGCAAGATGTTTAACCTTCTTCTTAAACACAGTAAAAACACATTTATAAATAGCTTGCTCAGCTACAAAGACATAAATTCACTTTACTTCTGGTATTGTAAATAGAAAAAAATGCATAGTTCAACTGAGGGCCCTCCTGCAAAACAGGCAGAAATTGCTTTCTTAGGGCCACTGTGAAAAGGGGTTACAGAAACACTAGAAAAACAAAAAAGCAGGATTAGTCTGAAAAAGAAAATACAAACAAGAACAATACAACAGGAAAAGCATTTCATCATTTTTACCTTTGATATTGTGTGAACATTTCTTGACAAAAGCATTGATATAAATGCTCCAAAGTTACCTCTCATTTAATTAACATGCATTAAAGTTAAGTGTTTTTTCCTTCTTACATGAAGTTTTGTTATAACAGTGACAATTCACAGTAGCAATTTCACTCTCAGAAAAAAAAGGTATGAAACTGTCACTGGAGTCCTCTTGTCCCTGGGGTGGTACCCTCAAGTACCTTTAATCAGGGAACATAATTGTGCCATAATCCATTGAAATTATATTTTATAAGTTGTGTTGACTCCACAGGTTTCCAGGTTTTTTATTTTATTGTTCTGTTTTAAAACGTTAGGTTTTGAAAAGGTACAGATATGTACTTTTCACCCAGGAAAAACATATTTAAGGTACACAATTGTACCTTAAAACCACTGTTGTACCTTTGAGGTACATTCACATTGTTTGTACCTTGATAAATGAAAAATGTACCTGCACAGTACCTTTATTTCTAACAGTGTAGAAACAAAGCTACAACCAGGATATCAAAATAACAAAATAACTACTATAAACTACTATATACTATTTTTTTAAATTCAGTTAAACTCTTTCAGAAAAAAAACAGAAATATCACTGCAGTGCAAACGTGCAAAATGCGACTATATATGAAAAAAAAAACTAATTCTAGTAAAATACTGCTACATGTGAAATACAATAAAATAAATTTTATGTTACAGAATCTAATCAGATTTGTTCTGATATCAGATCCAGTGTTTCCTGCTGGTCTCGGCCCGATACCAACACTGAGTTTTTGGATTGACGCCATCTCTAATTCAAGCCCAAGTGTCTCATTCAAACTTGAAAACTCAACACCTGCAGCACACAGCAGACCTGAGCAGCAGCAGTTCTGAATGATGCTGAATATACAAAATTAAAAGTAAAGAGGCGCAGCAGTGCGACGCCTCGCTTTTAAAGAGCGGGCTAAGCAGATGAGGTCTGCCGACCGTACGTTCCTAAAACAGCAAGAGCAAAAAGCGGAGCCATCCACCCAAGAATCCGCTAGTGCTTTATGTGCAATGGCAGAGACAACTAATCAGTCACAGAGAGCTGGAACATTAGCAATAAGACTGACAGAAGCGCACTGTCAAGACAAACACAATTAGCCAAAGGCGGATTGCGTGGCTGTGCACTAACGCACGTCTTGCTGTTCTAACACAGTAGATCTCAGGGCCACTGCTTTTTTAGGCTCAGCGACGTACGTGTGTGTCATTACCCATGCCAATGAACATGGCTGTCTTTCACACTCTCGGCCTGTAATTTATTCTGATAAACGTTGATAAAGTTTCCTCATTTAGAGGCGCCTGCATTTTAATGTGGTCTGTATATTGTGCTATAGGAGCTGTGCATTAATGAAGGGCATTGAGGAGATGACACTGGCATCAACGCTCAAGGTTGTCTCTGAGTCAGAGAACACTACACAAGCCCCCTAGGAGCTCATAACAAATGGAGCAAAATGACACATTTTTTATGTTTCTCTTCCAGCTGCCATGTGTTTCACAATGACATCTGGCCCAGGATGAGCACAAATACACAAAAATGTGTCTGTAAACAAATATACAAATTGCTGCAACTAGATATAAAGTAAAATGAAATACAGTGTTTTGTATCTTGAAAATTTAAAGATTAATTTTAGGAGGACTGGAGGTTTGTACACAACCCCCTGAGAAATTTATCTTTAAACAAATAAACAGTACTTTTTTTTCTAATGACTTTATGTGTGTGTTTGTGTAACTATTTCTAAAGCTCTCTCAATGGGGTACAGTATTTACAATCATTATCCAATCCAGCTAATACTGCACTATACAAGTTGGAACTGCAAATCTAAATAAGAAGCTAAGGAACAGGAAGCTAAATATGGAAATATTGATGGTTTGAAATTTAAAAACATGAAAATGCAATAATGCTGTCAAAAATTATTGTCATTAATAATTTATCATTTATTTCATATCACTTAACTCATTAATAGCATGTTCAGTTTGATATATATATATATATATATATATATATATATTATATATATATATTACATTTATAATATTACATTTTTGTTTTTTTTTAGTTATTGACAATTTGAAAATACTTGTTGTCCCTTACATTGTATGTTAATTGCGTGATCATTGGACCAATTTAAATGGCTCGAATGGTAAAAAGTCTGGTTCCATTGACTTCCTTCTCCTTTAAAGTAACTATTTTGGGGAAAAAAACAATATATACACACACACACACACATACCCATAAAGTTGTTTTTAATGTCAGTGTAATTTCAGATGATTCCTTTTATTCCATTCATCATGAAAATTGGACATGTGCAGAAAAATAAAAATTCATAAAAACTTTTTTTTTGGATAGCAAAGATGTATATACTCTGTGATACTTGACTGGCTTCAAATAAACAGCAGTACCACAATAAATAAAAGATTACCTTGCAACCCAAGGAGGTCTTTGACTATGTACTATTATTAATAAACCCTAGTTTATGGAGTACTAGCGAACGGATAAAGTCATAAATAAATTGTAATACAGTGCATAGTTGAATCTTTCCATTTCCTTGTGCCATTATTTTGCTTGATATGTTTTTTTAAGATGGCAGATATTGTTTTTTATTTTTGTTATCAATTGTGTATGCATTTTTTTTTAAATCGACAAATAATATGCATGCTTTGATTTACAAAAAAAGAGACTTGACTGACTTTACATAAAGCCCAGTCCACACTGAAAACCTCTACATTATAGAATTCTTTAAGTTGGTGGTTGTACCTCTTGATAAAAAAGCTCCAGTGGTACACTGTTCTACCACATAACCTCAATCCACTGCCCCACTCTTGTGTTCACATTCAAATAAGCTTCATACAAATCCATCCAGGATGGATATGGCTCCTACTGCTCTGGGTCGTAAATCTCTGAAAGATTAAGCTTCACTCCAACTTCCACTGAAGGTACCAGTCTGGAAGAGATAATATTACTGGGAAAACAGAAGAGCAGAAAAGCCATAGAAAGAATCTTATCTACTCATTAGAGATCTGACAGAGCCTGTGTTTCTCAAGCAGTCTTCTTTATAGTGCTGGAAATTGTGTCAGAACAGAGGGCAGCAGTAACTAAAAAAAAAAGTGACAGGCAATTAATAAAGCCTTGTTTTCCCTTCCTTTAGCCCTGTGGTTATGGGTGAGCTGTGAGTGGAGATGATATTGCAGTGGTTGGGGTTATTGATCCAAGCTATTGAAGAATATGATGCTATGAAAACTGCTTGTGAGGTAAAATAGTTCAACGTAATACAAAGGAGACTAAACTACTGCTGCTGCATCACAGCATTTAGTGTTCTACTGCCTCTGAGGATACAGTACTGCCTGTCAGTGCTCAGCACCCATTTCATGGAAAACCTCATTTCTGTAGATTTTTGTAATAAGAGTTTAAAGTCTTGCAGTTAAAACATACTATTTACTCCTGTGACATTTATGTATGGAAACTAAACTGCAATAACAGGTTATTTCAATTTTAAATTCATCTCTTATTTAGCTTACAGCAGTTTAGCTCCACCCATTCGCATTGAAGTTATAAGGAGTGTTTCAACTCAGCCTCCTTTTTGAATATGGCACAATACAGTTCAGTCAATCAAAACAAAGCTCATTTACATACAGTATATGCCCAAAATATCCAGACACACACTTTAAAGTGCACCCACTGCTGACACAGCCATTCAACTGCACACGCTTGTAAAATCTCCATAGAAAACAATTGAAAGGGACACACATGAGCTTCTAGCAATGGCTAGAGGGATATAAAGCCCCCAGCTTTGGGCTGAGGAGCAGTGGAACTGTATTCTCTGGAGTGATGCAGCTCCTTCCAATACTTTTGGGATAAGTTGGACTGATCCAGACCTAATCATTCAACTCAGTACCCGACCTCACTAGTGCTCCTGTGGCTGAAAGCAATCAAATCCTCACAGCAATTTTCCAATATCTATTGTATAGCATTCTAAGCAGAGTAGACACTCTCACTCTGCAGCAAAGAGGGGGACAGACTCTCTATTAATACCCCTGATTTCAGAAGAAACATTGAGCAGGTGTCTACAAACTTTTGGACATATAGTCTACAACACCAGAGTAACAACACCAGCCTTTTTATTAATTCTAAGCAATAATTAGAAGTTGGAAATGGTGAAAGTGAATTATGATTGTGTTCAGTACACAAAAGCACATTAATATCATAAGCTGACTTTGGTGTGTGTGTGTGTGGGGTGTAGGACATGGCCTTTTACCAATGAAGGATTACTTTAACACAAACAGCTTTCTTAATTCTTAATACGAGAGAAGAGCAGAAAGAGCTCCATGAACAGACAGACAAAGAACCAACAATGTTTCTTCACAGTCCCTGACTTAACTGTGAGCATGATTTTCATTTTAAATCCAATGACAAACCTGGATTTTGGGCTAAATACTGTCAAACAGGTAGTGAGGGCAAAATCTCCACAGGTCACTCGTCCAGACACAATAAACACTCTTAAATAAAGGTGCCAACAGAGTTCTTTGTAGTTAGGATTTTTGGTTCACTGAAGAACATTTCAACTGACGGCTTCTTCTGTATCTATAAAGTGCAGTTACTTAACCACAGACGATACACATTTTCAATACACTGTCTGTACTTAGTAAAAGAACACAGAAGCTTTTAACACATTTTAAATACAAGCTTATAATAGAACAGTCCACTGAAAGGTTCCCTAGGGACTTAAAAAATGGTTCTTCTATAGCGCTGCTCCAAAGTGCCCTTTTGGCATCTCTACATTTAAGAGTGAACTCCTCTAAAGTTCTGGGCTGAGCGATTGTGCCTGGAGAACTCTGGGTGGTACTCCGTCCAGGTTGACAAATGCATCCCAATCAATCACTGCTATCAGCTCTGACAGAGGCTACAGATAAAACTATATATTATTGAACTGTACAGAGGAGCACTTAATCCAGGCTAGTTGAGAGTATCGACCCTCGGTCAATACCTATGCGCCACTCATGGCTTTGGAAGACGACTTATAGATCTCTCTCACTCCAGTGGAGTTTTGATGCACTCATGGTCCAGGGTAGGCTACTGCTTAAGTCTCTGGTATTCTTCTTTTTAACGCCTTTTTTGTGTCGTTTTTTTGTTTCTCTACCAGTGTGGACGCAAGCTGTACCAAGGGAGGAGCGAAAAAAAAAATGCAAAAACATAACAGCACAACACTTAAAAGCCAAAACACACTATAGATATTGGAATATTTTGTTTTACTGATTTGATAAGTTGGGACCACAATCAATGAGATTACTCATTGGTGCTACTGCACGGCTTTGGGGAGAGTGGGGCAGGGGAAGAGCAGGAGAGAGAAACTTTTTACTCTTATTTTAAAAAGGGGCTAGACACACCTATAACCACACTGTACCAGAAGTGCCACAGCTATCAAACTTTCTTTTTTTCTTTGACATTTCACACACTGCAGTGCACTAAACCCAATCAATGCTTTAAGGCCAAAACAAAAACTTGGATCCACTAGTGGGTCTAAAGTTTTACTGCACACTTCTATAACCTATGTTTAACTCAGCTAGTTTGCATTGTAGTTCATGTAGTTACTGAATTTACACGATAATAATAACGGAAATAGAAACACCACAATCTCTGCTCAGTTTCTAAGGCATACACAGAGTCTTTGGGGGGGGGCATACCACAAAGCTTGGGTCACTGGTCAACAACCATCTGAACTCTGACCAATGAAGTAGTCTTGAGCTGAACCCAAAGCATCTAAACCCACTGCTCAGAAAAACTGAAGCACGTTACCTTGCTAATCCTCAAATTCAGTGTTACAGTTATATACACACATATATTCAGTCACTGTGATGATCTAGTAAACTTAAACATGCCTCACTGTTCTCTCATTTATTTTTTAATTGTTTACAAGAGCCCCAATAATTAGCAATATTACCCACAATAACTGCAGCTATTATGGTCAAGCAGAAAAAAAGGATGTTTTAGCACCAGGCTGTAACTTCAAACACTCTCTCTGCTTGAAGAAGCAGATGCCATTTTGTTAGTTTAGACTTAGCAGACAAGTTTCCAGCTTGTTCATAGGACTTTTTTTAGTGTTGCACTCTTCCTCAACCTTAGTGCTGCTTCTGATACTGAGAACCAGAACATATTTCTGTTTCGTCTCTCTTCAGCTGGCATCACAGGCACAACACCCTTGCTTGGATCACATCATGCTCCACTGACAGACAGCATTTTACCAAAATTAAAAACCTAAATCCTCCTCCGCCTCTGTTTCTCAAGGAGTACCCCAGGGTTAAGTCCTGGGTCCTTTCATTTTCATAATATACTTGCTCCCCCTTGGCCAGAACATCCGCTGCAAAGGTCTCAGTTTCATTGAAATGCTAATAACACACAGATTTATAATTCATTCTTTTGAACTTTTTGAGTTACCCAGTGGATTGACTTGCCCATTTTTTCTTTTCTTTTCTTTTTCCATGCATTTGAATTTGAACACTTTACTACCACGCTGACCTATCTGCCATTTGCCCTCTCCCTGTCAGATATGCACCTTTTCGAACGAATCCCAGTGGGGGAGCCTGTACTCCCTCTTTACGCTGCTGTTGCCCCTTTTACTGCTGAGAAAAGGTAGTCTAGCAGTTTCCTATTCTTTCAATAGTGCCGGTGGCTACCTTGTGTTTGGCAATTGGCTGATACGGTTTTGTGGGGGGTTTTTTTGTTTTGTTTTCTGTTTTTTGCCCTTTGCTCATTTAAGGAATATTTTCCTCCCTCCTCTGGGCTGTGGAATTATATATGAATAAATGCATACAGCCTGCAATCATGTGATCCCCTGGACTTAATTTGTTCATCTGTTATTTGTCTTGGAATAGCTGAACTTGGACAGAGCTCATATGTCTTGCAGACAATGTTGATCTCATTCTGCAAGAGAACTGTTTAAACTGTCACACTTGGCTAGACTCTTCATGTAAACTATGGCATCACTGTTTATGATATATTCATGGTTATGCTAAGCTGTAAGATACTGTTCACAGTGGTGAACCATGACTGTTAGAGTTAGGCTTTCAGTTTGGGCCAAAAATCTGGCAAAAAGAAAAAAAAAAAACATTTGACAATGCTAACTTTAGCAAATGCTAGCAAGCACTACTGGATTACAGTGTTGTGTAATGTTCACATTAAGCTAACAGCATTTTTTGGCCATTCTAGATTAAACATGGACATCCGAAGCTTGTAAAAACAGTCTATACTTAATTTGAAACTTGTAAAAGACACACTGACATATATTTTGCAGTTTTCACTGTTTTCCGTTTCTAACATCGGTCTGAAATGCATTGGCCAGGCTGCCACTTGTACTCGCAGTCGACTTCCAGAAGACCTAGAGTGATATTTTTCCTCACACAGTTGGTCCCACCCACTAGAAGACATAACAAAGGTTTTGTTTCCAATCAAAACTATGACAACAAAACAATAATATTGTTACTACCATTATTACAGAGTTTAAATACAACAAATCTGATTATTATATTAGATTAAAATGAACTCAAATTTACAGACATGTATTGATAATTCTCAGAAAAGAAGGTGCTGATTGTTTTCCCCTGACTGTTCAGCTATCAACAAATGGGTGGTTACACGGATTCAACTACACTGACACGTCCAGTGTATAATTTTCTTTCTAAACCTCTACTGAAGGGAAAGGTTAGTGGTCTGGCTGTTGTACTTTGTAGTAGTTTGAAAGCTTAAGAGAATGCTTTTAATGATGTAAAGTCACTTGAATACATGGTGTTAAAAACCGCTAGCCCCAAAATGACCCCTAATTTCCTGTCCAAACTAAATGAGCTGCTCACATTCACTTCAGTTTTGTGTCCTGCTGTTATTCAGTGGGGGACTACTCAATATACATGGTGCCACTGGCTGCTCTTTTGCTACTGGGATTTTGTCTGAATGACTTCATTTAACACAGCATGTTAATCTTCCCCACTCGTACACATGAACACGCTAAATGATCTTTTCTTCTGGTGTTAATGATGTCACGGGCATCTCTGATCAGAAACTCATTGAATGTAATCCCTCTATTCACAGCCGTTAGCCTCACTTCTAGTAGAGGTGCGCTCTAATGTTTCCAATGCTTCTTACTACTCCCCTTTTATAAATGAAGACAGCAATAATCTTGAAATCCCTTTTACAGCTATAAACAAACCCAACTCTCTGCCTGACCTGCTCCTAGCTCTGTAGACAATGTTGGTACTTGAAGAACTGTAGGAAGATCTAAATCAGTTTAAATCCAAAACGATTTATCAAGAATTCCCTTGAAAAGAAAAACACCCCCTAAACTTTTGGGGAAATCTTGAGAAGCATTACTTGCACCATCCTATGTTTTATCTCTGAACTATTCAGAAACTCCAACTCCTCCTCTCTGTGTAAGTAAAAACTGAATGCAAATAATTTAAACCTGATATTGAATTGAAAATAGTACAAAGACAACATATCAAATGTTGAAAAATATATGCCCTTTTTGAATTTGATGCCAGTAATACTTTTCAAAAAATGTTCACCACCTGTGCATCACCTCTTCTGTTAACAACATTCTGTAAGTATTTGGGAAAAGAGCAGACCAATTGCTGTAGTTTTAAAATCACAGGCCACTTTCCTGCTTCGTCTCAGTCCATCTTAATTGAGCTTGGACCCAGAGAAGGTGGCGGCATTTCTGAATTCTGTTTATATACGATTTCCTCTTTGCATGGTATAGTTTTAACTATTGTTCACAGTTGTTGCTGCACTTGTGAAAGCAGCAACAAATTGTGTTCACAGACAATGGCTTTCAGAAGTGTTCCTGAGCCCATGCAGTGATTTCCACCAGAATCATGTCTGTTTTTAATGCACTCCCACCTGAGTACCTGATCACAGCCAACCAATATTGGTTTTCAGCCTTGTCCCTTGCATACAGAGATTCCTCTGGGTTCTCTGAATCTTTTAATAATATTATATAATGTAGATGATGAAATCACCAAGCACTATTTGCGCAGTCTTTCAGAGTGGTGAACCACTGTCCATCTTTACTTCTGAAAGACTCAGCCTCTATGAGATGCTCTTTTTATACCCACTCATGTTATTGACCTGTTGCCCATTAACCTAATTCGTTGTGAGGTGTTCCACCAGGTGTTTTCTTTAGCATTACACCACTTTTGAAATGTGTTGCTGGCATCAAATTCAAAACAGGTATGTTTCTGTTCCTAAAACTCGGATTCCAAGGTATCATTTTTCCCATCAACATTGACAATGCCATCGTGTAGTGTTCACAAGTTCTTCACAATCCTAGAGTAACATTTGATCCTCCCCTTACATTTAGACATCAATTCAGTCACCAAAATGACATTTTTTGTTTTCATTTTCGCAATATCACTCATCTTCACCGTCTACTCAGCACGTAAGATGTGAAATCACTGTTTTGTGCCTTGCGTTACTTTTCCTGACTCACTTACTGTAATTCCTTTTTCATTGCTTTACTAGCTTAAAATCTAAACAGATTTCAGTAACCTGTAAGAGTTACTATATTACATATTACCCTTATTCTCTATCAGCTTTTGCTTACCACTTTCAAAGTCTCACATGGCCTAGCTCCCACTTTTCTTGTGCAGATGCCCACTTTTCCCCCTCCCCCAGCACTGGAAGTCCTTCAGACCAGACTCTTTTCCTTAATTGGCAGTTCTTTCAGTGCCATGGCCTCCAGACTGCTCTTACATATGTTCTTTCAATGCTAGATTGCTAAATATTATTTTTCTGACTCATATCTGCAATATAATGCAGTTTTCCTGTGCTTTTGTTCAGGGGTACAAATGTACAGGCTTTGCTGGGGAAACCATGTTTTTTCCAACTTGAAAATGTGTCGTAAATGTCTTTTTCTGGCTCTTTTCTACTTTGAAACATACCTTGAAAATGATTCATATATTTTACAATCAACTAACAAATGGTTTAATCTAGTGCATTTTCTGTATTAATAGGACAAGTAATCAGATAAATAATAGGATTAACTAACTATTTAAGTTATCAAGGACATTTTAAATTGAGCTGACAGAAATTCAACCACAAACATACAAATCATAAAATAATATTAGTTACATTGAGTAGACTAGATATCCAAATATACCACTTGCACTTGCTACAAAGACATTTACCTTTTAAAACACAGAGAAAAACATTTCGACGAGTGCATGCCAGCTCTGCTGAATAGCTCCACCTGCAGGCCATGGAAGACAGGCTAATGTTTGAATACAAATTTTCTATTGGATGAGCTCGTTACTGAGGAAGGGTCTTGACTGAACTAAAAGTTCGGTTGTGTGCTAGGTAAGGAATGTAGGCACAGTTATCCCATTAAGTGAGTAGATGTACTATTTAATTATTCTTCTGTAATTTTTGTGATGTGTATACTGGTGTATTAGGGCAGCCTGTGGGGGCAGGGAGAGAACAAGAGGGTCATGAAATATTTCTAACCCTGAAAAAGGGTTGCACAGTGAAAAAGAAGAGGAACTCCTGCTATAAGTATAGTTAAAAATAAATAAATATAAATGAACTATACAATAGTTACTTTGTATAGATTTACAAGATCTGACTTTTACTCTCAGAATGGAGTTTTGGTGCATTCCAGCCCATTTCTACACCTGGTTCTATTCATTTTGTGTCATTTGTTATCACTGAGATGCTCTTGTTGATGCTCTTTAACGGTTCTCAAACTCAACCACAAAAAGGGTCATATTAAAAAATCTCAACATATTAGAGGGCAAGAGAACATCCGTGTTTGTATGTTATTTTAAAATAACCTTTGGCTATAACTCAAACTGGCTGCTACGCCAAAATATAGGCACACTGCCTTAAAATGCTACACGAATACTTGAAATATTTGAAAACATACATAAATATTAAAAATACTTGAAAACATACACACACACACACACACACACACACACACACACACTATTAGCTATAGATAACTGTTAAACCTCTTTAAATGTCCCCAGGAGGCAGTTCTTTTAATGTGCTTGATCTAGACACCTGATTTCTTTGCTGCAAGTTTGTTCAATCTTGGGATCAATGTCTGAGCTGCTGAGCTAAGTGTTTACACTGGTTGAACTGCAGCTGAAAAGGAGTTGAAAAGCAGATAGTGTGTTTAATGATATGACTGGTGTAGATTTGTGTAGAATTGTGATGTAACCGCTGTTGCTATAGATTGTTGTTGGGGGCACATATGTTGCAGTGCATGCTGAGGACCGTAGTGCATCACACATTGTGAAATGGGCTAATATTAACAGAAAATCTAAATAAATTTGCAGGCCAGATTGCCTGATCTGGCCCGTGGGCTATATGTTTGACGTATGGGCTCTACAAAGTGACCTTGCATTTGAGATTGGAACTATACATTTCACTGGCAGAACTGTCTGCAACACAACTGTTTTGTTTCTCTGAGAAAGTTAAGCCCTGTGTGTGTGTATGTGTGCACATGTGCCTCTTGGGATTACTGGGGAGAATCTGGAGAATGAGGTTCTACTGTTAGGAGAAACAAGACATGATCTGTGCTCTTACCACAGATGCGAGTTTGCTGAAGATCGAGCAGTTTGACCCTAGCTGCTCACCTCACCACAAGTAAGGTCATCCGTGCACATATCCATCCAGCCACACTGAGCCTCAGCCCTAATACAATTCAGCAGGTGAGAGCGGCCGGCTGCACAGCGAGCAAGAGCGAAAGACAAAAACCTTTCAGTCGGGGATTATTAAAAGGAACAAATCCCCCTCTATCTTCTGAGGGATGAATGATGGAAATGGTTTAAATCCGGTTTAACTTTCTTGACAATCCACAGCGGATCCGGAGCTCTGAGCTTTAGATCCCAAGGTCTTCTGGAGGCCTCGGAAAAGAGCTTGTGCAGCCTTCAGAAAAGTTTCCAGATCAGAGGAATGCTTAACCGGGGTCTTTACGACGCAGACGTGACCAATCGGGTGAATGAGCCCCTCAGCAGCGCAGGGAATGCAAAGTGGGCCCTCACATTGTCTGCACTAAACATTATTTTTGTCTATCAGCAGGAGGATGAGGCTGCTTTAATTAAGTTAAGAGTCGCTTGAGAGACAGTTTAACAGGAGGGCATTAAAGAATACCATAAACAAACAAAGGGAGAGGACAGATAATCCATAAGCAATTAATTAAGGGAGGAACTCTGCAGCTTCCTTACATATCAGTCACTTTGAATAATTGCAGCAAAGGAGAGAGGAGGAGAGGGGTATTTATATACTGTCCCAGGCTAACAGGTCAGCGCAAGGAGAGGGGCAACACACGCAGAATGCAGAGAGAGAGAGAGAGAGAGAGAGAGAGAGAGAGAGAGAGAGAGAGAGAGAGAGAAAGAGAGAGAGAGAGAGAGAGAGAGAGAGAGAGAAAGGGAGATAGATATTGAAAGGGAGAGAGACAGACAGAAAAAGAGAAAGAACAAGTAAAAGAGATAACAAGAGTGAGAGAGGCATAGGGGGAGAAAGATAGAGATCGAAACTGAGAAAGAGCAGAAAAAAGCAAGAGAAAGAGAGAGAGAGAAAGAAAGGAGGAAGAGGGAAAGAGACACAAATGGGAAAAAATTATTCCAAATGTATTTATCAAATATATTTTGCAATGTAAGAAAATGGGCAAAAAATGAATTTGTTACAATATATTTTTAATAGTATGTAGTTTTACCAGAGTTTACAGATATAACTAAATACACACGAACTGAATGAATAGTTCTGTGTTTCTTACTTTGCATTAACACTGTAAGCACGCATTAAGACAGCACTCATACAAAATGCATTTCAAATAAGCAAGATATCAAACCATCAAACTGCATTTCACAGTGAATCAATACCTACAAGACTTGCTTTTGACATGTTAATGGTCAATTTGTTAATATTTAAAATTAAGATAGTGGAATACAATTTCATTTTGAAAGGTATTCAAACAGCAAAGCGCATTACAGTATTTTGGCTATTTTCATACATTTTCCAATATAATTGATAAATACATTTACATACATTTATTTTTGCGTGGTACATTTTTTGTGTAATGGTTCCCCATACGTTTTAAAATAAATGTAAGGGAAAAAGGGAGGGAAAAATAAAGATTGTGGGGAAGAAGAAAATGCACTTTATATGCATATAGAGCTAGAGAGAGAGAGAGAGAGAGTGAGAAAGAAAGGAGAAAGAAAGAGAAAGATGGATATATAGCGAAAGAGCGAGAGATAGAGACAGAGAGAAAGGGAAACAGACAGCGAGATAGAGGGAAAGAGTGAGAGAAAGGGAGAGTGAGAGACACAGACAGATAAAAGAGAGAGAGAGAGAGAGAGAGAGAGAGAGAGAGAGAATAATGCACTCACTCTCGTCCACTGCTCCTCTCTTGCTTTTGGTTCTGCATGCCACGCCGGCTGTGTTCCAGCATGCACAATCACTTCCATCCTCAAATATATTAGGCAACCTTTCTGGAAGGTCAGGAGGGTAATGACTGTTGTATATTTTATGAAGGGATTCAGACGTAGTCGTAAGAATGAAGGTGATCCAAGCAAGGAGAAACTCACTCACCTAGTCATTTGTGCTAGAGTTACTGTAGATCATACTGACCACATAATCAACAAGCAAAGCCATCAATCAGTTCAGAACAGCACACTCATTCAGTTTAGAGGGGCATAGTATACTAAATCTAGTGCACTGGGAGAGAGAGAGAGGGAGAGAACATGAAATAGAAGGACAGAGCCTGTGTGCCAGTGTGTGGGTTTATGTTGTGTACAAGCTATAGGTCCAGTCAAAAGGTTGACTGCTTAGCCAGAAAGAATGAAGAACGATCCAAGTCTGCACTGGGCATCATATCAACAAAACAATTAACCCTATAAACTGCAGCCTTCAGGTATTCATTTTAAAACTCATTTTTCAGGTAGCTTCTATATATTACACTGAGTGTCCTGCTTATTAGGTAAACCTATCTTGTACCTGCACTCATTGGCCATCAGGTATGTCTAACATACAGGTGCACACTGTAGGTTTAAAGGGATACTCTGTCCAAAATAAAAAATCTAACCATCACCACATTTGTTGTTAGCAAGCTTACTTGCAAGCTACAGCAGTTTCTGAAATGTGATTTTCCAGTTTAAAGAAAAGAAAACTAGGAAAATCCCCTTCTGTTGATGTATCTTAAAGGGAGTAGTAAGTACTAGTAGTAAAAAAATACTTTGGGTGGATTTTGGGGTCTGCAGTCTGTTTCAAAATATTTTTTTTTCCATCAGGTGGCGATGCGAAAGGGCTGAGAAGCCAAATATCTTATTGCGGATGTGTAACTGTGGTAACTGTCTGCAAATCATGATTACAATGGAAAATGGTTTACTCAAATGACAGAATTGACTAATCAGATGAGGAGCGCAGCAAGCTAAACATTATAGTAAGCAAGCTACCTTACCTCAGTTTTTTCTCTGGCTACTGTTCATTCTGTGCTGAATAAAGACAGAACTGCTGTTTTCTTTATGATTGTGTTCGATGAATGAGGTAAGAGTAACACCAGGTGTATCCAATCTTATCCGCAAAGCGAAGCTGTGGCTGCAAGCTTTCATTCCAGCAAAGCAGGAGCTCAGATGATCAGTTGGTTTGAAGACTGAGCACTTGATTGAACTAGCAGAATCAGGTATGTGCCAGTTCGTTTGGAATGAAAACCTGCAGCCACACTGGCCTTTTGTGGATAAGAATGGCCGCCTCTGAGTTACAATAATGGCTGTATTTATTAGCTTGTAGATCAGCTAGATCAGCTGTAGATCAGCTAGGCTAGCAGTCAGGATTGGCTGACAGCCCAGGGACTCCCAAAAGTTGTATTTGCACAGAGCATGCTAGTACTATAGTGAGAGAACTTTGATGAACAAAAACTATATAAAATTGTAAATTCTGTCAAACCAGTGAGGCTGAGGGATTGAATGCTGTGCTGTAAAATACCGCAAAACACTACAAACAACACATGAAATAAATACATGTTTAAAGTTTGATGGCAGAATGCCTCTTTAATGAAAAAAGGACAAGTATAAGATCACTGCTGACCAGATATTATTTGACTAGTGGACCATTCTCAGCACAGTAATGAGTGTAAACTGTAATAAACTGGTAATACAATGTAACTGTTGTAAAATTAAAATGTAAGCTGTGTAGCTATGAGAGGGCAGAAAAGTCTACAGTACACTGCAAAATGGGAGACCTCCTTTCATTATTTAATTTTCAGTGAAAATGAATAAAAAGTCATTTATTTTTTAGCATCAGGAAAAAACAGAGTATTTAGTGTGTCTACCCTTTGCCTTTACAGCTTCCATTTTTTTCAAGAGACTTTCTTTCATTTTTTCAAAGAAATCTGCCGGGACATCTTTCCACATCTCCGAAATTTCTGGCATTTTCTGTTTCTCACAATCCAAATAATCCCCAAACACATTCGATGATGTTGAGGTCTTCACTCTGGGGTGGACAGTTCATTGTTCTGAAAAAACCAGCAGCTCTTTTGTTTGATTTTGCAAATGTTTTTTTGTCCTTTCCTTTCTTCAGCAAGGGCGTCTTAACAGCTACACATCCTTTTAGACCAGAGTCTTCTCTCACTCTTGAAGACGAAAGCTTTAAGTGCTTTTTATCTTACCAGTTTGGAAACTATTTCACTCATTTTCCTTTTACTTTTCCTTATGCTAGTGGATTATCTGACATCTAATCTCCTCAGAAATATCTACTGACAAATGAATAACGTAATGGTTATTTTGACTGGAAATTGAATAAATGAAAGGTGATCTCTGAAGATACACAATACCGCAAGTCTACATTCGAACGCTTGCAGTTTTTAGGGGGTTTGTTACAGTAACAATGACATGACAAAGAGCTCATACCTGAATCTCCACTCCATAGCCCATGTAGACAGTCACAGTGTAGGTGCAGTCAACATTCGAGTAGTACCAGCTGCTGGGCGGTGGGGTCTCTATGTAGCCCCCTGGCGCTGTGAAATTAGTGCTGCACGGCACTGTGGTAAGCAGAAAAACAGACAGAAAACAGAAGAACACATCAGAAACTGAGACTCTTCCACATTCCCTCCACCCCACTGTGGTCCCACTACCTTCCCATCTTAATTATCTTTGCAGGGTTTCTCATTTTCTGCAGGCACAAAAGAGGCTGTTTTCCTCTCCTGCTGAGTGTGTGTGAGTGTGTGTGTGCACGCAGGCTGTGTGTATGTGAGTGTCAGGGATAGCTCAGGTGTGAGAGAATTTTCTGGTGGCCTTGAGGTCTATCTGCTTCACTGCCCCTTTTATCTGCCTCTCGAGTTAAGAGTTGCTGCTTGTAAGAGAGATTCCCTCTGGAGCTAAAGCTATATGGCCCAGGTCAACAGCACATAACTCCATACACCTGACTATACTACAGCACAGTGAGACATCTCTAAGTCAATATGAGCATAACAAACATGTTTATCAAAGATGTCTATGGCTAAAACTGACAGTAAAATACCATCAATAAAAAGAAAATACCAATGATAATCATAACTGAGCAGACTGGATTCCTCATACTGTAATTCAGTTTGAATATTGTCAACATAATTTGCAAACGCGAGTCAGAATTTGTAGACTTGGATCTTTATCAGTTGTTCAGTCCTTCGGCTGAGAAGCAACTATAAGCAGACAAACGCTTGAGGATCAAACACACAATCACTGCAGATTTAGCAGTTCTGGAAGATCTCAATGCTGAGTATGAATATGAGACACTATTCCATGTCTGGGTGGATTCTTCAGTGGAGGGCAGCCAATAGGCCATCCTGAATGCTTTCCTTTTATTGGCTCCTATCTGCATAATTTATGGCATGTTTCATGCAAATTGTATGCATACTAGGGTACACTGAGGCATGCCATTTACAAATACTGAGAGACTGGAGGACAAGTGTCTGTTTCCACACAGCTGAAGCTGATTCATGTACTGCGCTCAAATCGTAGCTTGTTTCATGAATCAGACAGGGAGTAGAGTAGTTCATATCTAATTACAACTGCTCAAAACTCAATCAGGGCTAGTTTATCTACACTCTTTAAAATAAAGGGTGCAGGTGTGGAGAACTAAGGGCTGGAGTTCAGCAGAGTTTGGTGTCTTTCCTGCTCTAGTACACCAACTAAACCTGGTGATTAACTGATTAGTTGAGGCATGTGTTTGAGCAGGAAGATCAGAAAAATGCACATGAATGCAGCCCTCCTGGACTAAGAGTTCTACACCCCTGCCACAAAAGCACCACTTTTGGTTTACTAAAGAAACCTTGACTGATTTCAGCCGAGGTGTTTAAAAAATCTTCTATTTATAAAATCTTTTGGGTATTCATGTGGTTCTTCTATGGCATCTTCTATGTTTAAAAGTGTAGAGTCCCTTTCTGTAAGGTCATATATGAGTGTATCTGCAAATACAAGCAACTTTAGGTCCTGACTGTGAATTTTTAGGTACGTTTTTACATTTTTAGAATAACGCATAGGCCTAGAGAATGGTTTATTAATGTCATAACAAACTTTCAGATTTAAATTGGTTGCTAAATGTACTGGGTTAATGTAATTATGGTGAAAATACAGTTTATTGATGTCCCACAAATGTGTAAATGTTAAATCAAAAGATTATTAAATAAATACTATTGTTGATCCGTAATTTTTTTTCTCTAAACGTATCTGTCCTACATTTACATGTCCTTAAACTGATCATTCAAACAAATCTACTTTCAACTGCAATGTAAGTGACTCAAGGAGTACACAGACAAAAAGGTTGGGAAACCTAATCTGGGTGTGTCTGCATTTACAGATAAGGAAGCATCATTGTTTCATCTTTAATATATTCTGCATGTCCTCACCATAGCATTTATAACTGCTGTGTTTCAAATTAGACTTAAAAAACACATTCATATATATGTTACATTCATATATGAGAAATAGTCTGCCAAAGTTAATGTAACAGGACATGCTGTTTGCCATTTGTCCTCAAAAACAGTGAAAAAAGTCCTAACCACAGCATGTGTCCATTACAGTAAAGACATTTTCACATTTTTCTAAAAAACTGGACAGCCAGAACTGGCTGTAGTTGCAGAAACACCCAAATATGGACTGGGAAAATTTCACATTTTTGGCACTCAGTTCAAACGAGCAGACATGTCAGAGTTATTGCCTCATAGTCTGCTCCTCTGTCTAATGGACCCTCAGATTTATACACGGTTTCAACACAGGGCCTGAGTGTGAGCGAAGAAGGAATACTGATGTTACTCTGTGTAACTAATTCATGATCATGGGCTGTTTTGACAGAACATACAGGGTGCAACAAACTGGATTTCTGGCAGCAACCTTCTGGCTATGTTGTTGGCATGGCGACACCGTTATGCGAAAGATTTTATCTCTTGAGTATAAATATGTGTAAAATGATATCATAGTTAATTCTCACTTCATAATGTGATTGGCTGAAAAGTATTCCATTAGTGCCAATTTCATCTGATATTGACTGTTACTGTTGTTCAGTAACATAACAATTGTTGCATATAGACCATTTTATGATTCCATTTTCATAGAATTTAAATATACTTTTTGTTAATCAGTTTTTGTGGAATCATTGTTTCAAAAACAAATAATACATATCAATAAAGAACTATGGTGGCACACCAGCTCCATTTTCTCATAGTTTAGCACAACCTTGAGTTTAGTAATGCATAATTCTGCCTCTAATTCAATTTTGTCCATCACTGTATACATCATCATGACCTACACTAACTACACCAATGACAAATGCTCAAAAAGCTGATAGAATATTTTTTTCCCTATAAAATTAGATTTTTACTTAACAAATATTTTAGATAACAATTATTAATGAAGCCCAAAACTTCATGGGAATTTGCTGTTACAAAGTAATGTGCCCTTTATGTTTAGCATAGCTAAAAGCAGATATGTGCATGTGAAATAGCCAGAAAAACAAAAACTTAAAAAAAAAAACACTTTTGTGAGCCAAACACTACAAACTATTTGTGCTGTTTTTATCAGATTCTACCAATGATTTCAAAAATGTTTTTGAAATGTTAATGTGGTTTTTAGTCTTGGGTTTAAAAGTCTCCCCACATTAAACAAGATAGGAATCTTGTCTCGTGTAAAAGGAAATAACTGCCCTGGGGACACGGCCAAGATGGCCGTCAAGCAAACAGACTTCCCCATAAGGACACTGGTGTTACCTGGTGTCTGCATGGTAGTAATAATGGTGGTGGTGATAATAGTGGTTGTGGTGGTCTCGTCATCCGGATCTCTAGACACTGTGGTGGCATCAGTGTCATGTTGTGCCCTGGTCTTTGGTGTTTCCTCTTCTTCTCTTGTTACCAGGGTAGTTACAGCCTGGGGCTCTTGTGCTGTTGCCATGTCGACATGACCCGGCCGCTTTTCAGGGGCCGTGTGGCAGGGTGGTGGCGCAGAAGTGGGCATGACGGTGGTAGTCAGTGACTCTGTGGTCAGAGCTGCAGATGGCTCTTCAAAGCTACTCCTCTGGATCTTCTCTCCACTCAGCTGCATGCTCCCAGCTTGCTGCTGACCAGCAGTGGACGTGACAGGGGGTATAGTAAGAGAGGCTGTGGTGGGGCTGGTGGCAGCTACATCAGAGAATGGTGCTGCATCTTCATGAGGAACCAGCTGAGTTGATGGGCCCATGAAGAGATGAGGCTCCACCCTCAATCTGTCTTCAAATTCCTGCTGACCTTGACGGTGCGAGTCAGGCCGAGGAAAGGCCTTGAACGGAGGGTGGTGGTTGAGGCCAGCAAACGGTGGGGCAGTAGTGACCAGGGGCAATTCTCTGTCCGTGTCCTGGGTGCTGTGGAACGCGTTCTGTATGTTTTCTGCCTCCGGCGAGCCTCCTCTCTGAGTGACCGCCATCTTTCCTTCCATGAAAGAACCTGAAGATACAAAATCACAATAACAGTTGGTGTTACGGATGCACAGCTGCAGTTAAGTCTTTTCAAGCACTGTTCAAACAACCAGCATCCCACAGAGAATATTGCATGCCATTTTCTTTTTTGTGAATGAGCACACCTCTGGATGTAAATTTTGTTTGAGCGTACTGTGTGAGACTGGTATAAACAAGACTACATTTACTATAAGGCTGCCAAACTACGTGCTTTACTGCTCAGCAACAGTGCAACTGCCATGCTAGGGTCAGAGCCTGCAGCATGTTAAGAGAGAAGAGAATTGCTAATGCTGGTGTGAATGGATTTGGATGAAAGGCAAAAATATTGGGTGGCACATACATAGAGGCAAAAATCCCACATGAACTCGCCTTTCAAATCAACCTATTCATGCCCCATCCACAAATTCTTTCGTAGCAACTGTTGTGAGGCTGGACAAGATTTACAGAACATAGCAAAAGCTCTTTCAGCCTAATAATTCCAGCTTAGAATTTGAGTTCTGAGTTTGAATATGAGAAGAAATTTGCTGCAGAGCTGGACTATGTTGCTACAGTAACTCAAAACTAGGCCATTTGGAAATGACCTAGTATTTGCAACCATGCTAGCATTAGCTCGATTACAAAAAACTACACTTGAGTGTGACTTTTACATGTCAGTAGCTGGAAAATATCAGCTAAAACTCAGAAAGACCAGTGACTTAAAACCTTGCTGGACACAATGTCAGTTGTGACATTTCCACAAGAGGTCAGTCTGAAATGTAATTAAAATAAAATCCTGTGGTGATACACTCCCTTACTGGCACCCCCTTGATGACGTTGTTTACCAGAGAATGAAGCTGAGGTAAGGTTAGCCTATTGCATTCTGTGCACTGAAACATGGCGAAATGAAAGTTATACCACCAACACTATATTTCTACAGCTCCTTCCATCCAAAATGCAGGTTTCATTATTAATGTAAAAATATGCTGAAGCCACGAAATAATGGCTTTTAAAAATAAGGCTTTAAACGTAGTCAACAGCAAACCTAGGCAAGTAACGTCACAGCAACTTAGCTCATACGTCCTCGTTCAAATAGTTAATAGCTACGCTCAGATGTCTAGATAAACTTTACCTGATCATTTATGAGTGACAACATGTTTATACTGATCTGACAGTCAATAAAGACGTCATCCATTGTGATAAAACAGAAGTGTGGACCGATAACTGTCTTGTTTGCTAAAAAGTTGCTAAAAGTTCATGATGTCGCTCTGCTTTAAACTGCCTTCAGTAGCGCTGGAAAAGAACTATGAATACATTTTGTAGGATAAAACTCAACTGACAAAGAAACATTTGACTTTATGTAAGCAACGGCCATGACGACAGAGATGATAAAATGTTAGCCTTACACCAACAATGTTCTCTGTTAGCAAAGAGTTTTTATTAATGGCTACTGGAAAGTAACGTTTGGACTACCCTATCACATCATGATAAAATAGGTTTTGCACAATGTAAACATATTGCAAACGTAAACTACGACCAGAATTTTACCCGCAGTTTGCTGGGCAAATGGAATTCCCAGACCCAGTGACCAGCACCAATTCCTAGAAGAAACTGTGATATAAACACTACATATATACATACTTCTATTTATTTCTCGACATTAATAACACACGCTATATGTCTGAGTTGTGTCTGACAGTGTAAAGCTTGACTAACCTCATAACAGTTACTATAAAAGAGCACATTTGTGGGTGGAGCATTGATTTATTACCTAATAAAACTACATATTCATCAGGTGGGCTCTTTTAATAAAGCAATTTGAAAAAGTGGCGGGGAAAACGAATCTCCCCCTCGAGCACCTGGTGAGATGTAATCAGGTGCCCTTCAGGAGGCTGTGGCGCACCAGGGGAAGAGCTGATTCCTCCACAATGCTTCATTTCCACCCTAATAGCTCTCTCTCTCTTTCTCTCTCTCATTCTCCCTCGTCTTACTAATAACAATCTGCTTCAAACAATGGAGCTCATTGTATCAGCAATATGTTCCAGAGAGCACCTCCTTCAGCAGGCAGCGCAAATTGCCATGGCCCGTGCGGGAATCCGAGACACGCTGAGAGAAAAGATAATCTCTCAAACCAAACGAAACTGACGGACTATTTCTCCCCCTCTTCATGCTACGAGGAGTCGAAAGGAGCGGCGTTTCTGCGGGAAGTGATGTGTGGTTTATGAGAGATTGACTCCTCTGCACAGATAAAATCAAATCGACATCCGGAGTGTCAGTCATATCCATGCAAATGACACATGAAGGCCGCCTTAAAGGGGGAAAAGCTCTGTCATCTATTTCCACCACAGGCACCTACAACCTAAAATCTAGTAGGCCATAAAAATACTGGCTCACACAGAAGACGTACAGAGGGTGTGCCTAAAGTAGGGCTTCCACTATTAATTATTTTAGTAATTCTTTATTTTATTTTAGTATTGTGCAAAAGAAGAGTTTTATTCTAAAATGCTGTAGATACATTTGTTATACATGAGTTTTTGAAAAGAATAACAAGTGATGGAAAACACATTTTAATTTCCCTAATAAAAGTGGTATTAATCATAATATAGCATAGAATACAACATATATCAGGAAAAAAAAATTTGCTTCTTAAAAGTGGTCTATAAGGGTAGCAGGGTAAAACTCAAGCACCTCTCAATGTGCAGAGAAACTTCAGATACCTTTGACCTTACTACAGCAACAGCTGCGGACACATAAAAATGTCACTAGCCTTACACAAACAATGTTTTCATAGCAAGCATTTATTGTGGGCTGTTGGCAGCGTTGAGAGGGTTACTTTAAACCATTTTCTGGTACAGATTACTGATCATCTGTTTAAAAATGTAACCTAATCCAAAACATTACTATATTAAAGTAATGTAATCTGATTACTTTATGTTACTTTTGGATTTCTTGACTTTTTAAAGTTGAATAATTAAATAAAGACAAAAAAATAATTTCAAAAAATCTTTTTTCAACAGCCGTTTAAGGCAAATGGGAAAACGGCACTGTTTCATTAAACAGACTGACAGATTATAGGTGACAAATATTGGGCTTCAACATATTTTATTGTGTTACAAATAAAGCTAATTGACACATATTAATGTTGTGCACCCACCATTCCAAAACTACTAAAGGAATAAGTCATTTATGCAAAAATGAACCAACGTTACTGCTCATGAGACTTTGCTTTCTTTTCTAGTTTTGAAACTGTTAGTTGATGTTAGCTCACTTCAGTGTCAAAATTTGGCTTGTTAATATTCGCAAGGTAGATTAAGCTGGTAAAAATGTAAGATTTTAGCTATAAACGAGAGTAAGAGAGTTTACTTCCTCATCTTTTGTTGCTGTGTAATGTGATAGTTTTAGAAAATCAGAGTAAATGCCTGATTCAAATATATTCAGGAAAATGCTGCAGATCTTGGTTCTATCAGTAAAAATAAAATACTTAGTATTACTTCCATAAACTAGCTGAATTTGAAAAGCCCACTTCCAACTATGTAAATCACAAAAAAAGACAATTCTTGAAAGTGTGTTTTGGAATGATACATGGCAAAATATTTTGCTGGTTAATTGAGTAATCAGATTAGATTAATCAACTTCTAAAAAGCCCCAAAAATTTAAATGGACATATAAATGGACATATAAATGAGTCTGTCCATCAGGCTCTGCTTCTCATCGTAAAGTCTGTTGTGAACTGTGTAACAGCAGCAGTAGTGAACACTGACTATCACAGCTAGATCTTCGGTTCAGGCCATAAATATCAGACTTTATCCCCAACAATGCTAATTTCTGCTGGCACCCCTATTGGATTCTAGTGGTATGTTAGCATTAAGCTAACAGCGATTCACATAAAGATTTCTTGCTTGTTCTAAGTTAAACACCGACATCTGAAGTTCACAAAAGCAGTTTTACAGTGATTCCTTCAGTAAAGGGCCCAAACATAGAGCTGCCGCTGTTTCCACTTCTAACAACTAACTGAAACTATGTCAGGCTACCATTATCATTACAAACTGCCACCGAATCACTGACAATTAATGGAGAATGTATATTTTAACCGATTATTTAATTGAGTAATTGAGTTTGAGTAATTGTGACAGCCCTAACCTTCAATATATTATCTAAAACACGACTTTATCTTTTCCTTTTTTTCACTTTTTATTACCTGCTGTTCACAGATGGCCTAAAGAAAATTGAAAAACTAAAGACTTCACATTTTTTAGCAGTAGCAAATTGGCAAAAACAATAATTACTGCTGTTATAAATGTAACTTGTGCTCCAGGTAGGGTAATTTTATTACTGGTCTTCTTCAGTCTTTGGTGTTGCCGCAAGCAAATGTTTCACACTCCTTTCGCTAAAGAGTCAGAGCATCTTTTTCATGGTACATCTGTTTTACTGATGGGTGTATATTGAGTAGTTTGACATTGATTTTTTTTTTTACAAGTCATTTACCTCTAAAAACCAACGTGATTTAAGAGACGGCACAGTTCAGTGGTACAACTCACTCTGTTGGACAGCACACTCAACAGGACATTTCTGTGATTAGTCACTAGAAGTCATTTTGGTTGCCCTTGATTTTTGATGCACTGAACAGACCACTAAATATAATGTGTAATTGTAGGACTATTGTAATTAGCTAATTGCAGAGGCCAAAGTGTAGGTGATGATTAAAATGGGACTAACTGTGTTGCACTATTGACGTATTAGTCCCACTGCAAATGGACGAATTACATAGGCTATCACCGGATACTATTCAGAACTACTACCACAGGTCCATATAGAGCTTTGAGAACTAAAGCTTAAGAAAAGAGTGGGTGTCTCTGAGAGCTTCTGTGAAATTCTTTTGTAAGAAAGGTCACTGTGACATTCTCTTGTCATCATATACTGAAAACTGAACTCAGTGTGTCTCACATAGCCATACTACACAGAGTTCAAGATCCCTCAAACCTGCAGGCAAAAGACCGCAACAGATCCAGCATGCATATTTAAGAGGCGGAGTGAGGCGCTTTCATGAAGAACAGGGTTTGATTTGCACCATTAGAAGAGCTGCAGCAGAAACAGTTTGGCTCCACTGTGTGTTCAAACATCTCTCAGTTCTCTGCTCTCCACTTACTACATTTGACTTTTAAATGACCGTGGACTGTGTTTGAAGCCTTTTCCATAGACCAGTGGAGAGAATGGGCTTTGTTTTTCTCTCTGCTGCACTTTTCTGTTTACTTGCAAAAGGGATGAATTCTCCAACACCCTTTTAAATGATTCCCTTTATGATCAAAATGGTTTGAAGGAGGGGCCACGTTCAGCTACAACTGGAAGAGCCAAAGCTGCGGAAAGACTATGGCTGCTACTTTAACAACACTGCTAAATAACGACATGATTAAGAAACTGTCATCACATTACACTGCTTGGAAACATAAGAGAAGAAACATGTCTCTCTGAACTTAATAGAAAGGGTTTGTTGCAATAAAAGCAGCAATGAAGCAGAGGTCACCGGTATGGCAAAAATATAATATTGCGATATTTCAAGAAATTTTCACGATACACGATATGTCACAATATTATTTTTCAGATATCTGATCCGTTGAAACACAGAAAAAAGAGCCAGCAGTTCAATGATTTTTGTTCAGTATTTGGCATACAGCATACAACAAATTCAGTTCAGGACTAATTTTGCTTTGTATATAATGAAACATACAGATGGTCAGTGTTACAAGTACTCACTATTTTCATGGCATATATGTGGGAAAAAATCGATTCTTAGATGCATCGCGATGCGGACGTAAACGATTCTGAATCGATTCACAAATGTCAAAAATCGATTTTCTAAATATTTAATTTATACCGTAATGTTGACGGAACGCAAAAGGCGGAACTTGGAAGTGGGTAAGTGCAGCGCCCGGACAGTCTGTCACGGCACAAAAACACTACTGGATGAGCGAGAAATCTGACCGGCTCCCTCTGCATTAAAGCCAGGTTAGATCAGGAGTCACAACTCAAATGATAAGAGGAGCCATTTTGTCCTTTCAACAAAAATCAAACCACCTTGGGAGCCGCAACATTTAATGTCCAGTGTGTCTCGGTGTGTGTTAATGTCCTAGTATAGGCTAAACAATATAAATGAAAACGCAGATTTACTTCGCTCTGCTTTAAGCTTCGCCTACAGCCGCTTTCCTCCCATCTCCGCCAGAAAACTTTTCCTCAGAAGTTGATCAGTTAAATGTCTCTCAACGTTCGACTGTTTTACGAGGCTGAAGTCGCTTCTTATTCTCCAGCTTCTCGTTCGAATTTTCCCGTTCCACCTTAAATTCTGACTGAATTCGAAAGAGAAGCTGACTTCAGCTTCGCCACTTTTTAGTATGACAGTCTCTCACTGTAGATTTAACATACCAGGAAACCAACTACAGTGCTTATAAATGCGAATAACGCATTGCTGCTTTGTGACCTGCAGTCTGCACGCCGGTTCTCAGTTGTTGCGAAACAGGGCTTTCATGTTTCACACGTCCCGTCTCAAAGATATTTTACTGACACAGCGATCCCCCCCGTCTCTACAACGAGACCAGTACCGAAGTTATAAAATCGCTAAAGAAAACAGGTAGAATAGCTGTAACATGCTGTGTGGACATCCATCACCACTGGATCTTATTTCATCCTAACTGCGCATTTTATCGCAGATGAGTGTATTTTTATTTTTACTTATTTACTTTCTGTAGAGTGATTAGCTGAGCCTCACAACAAGCATTTCAATGCATAAATGTCCTGACATGTTGTGCAAGTGACAAATAAACTTGAAACTTGCACTTGAAACTTGAGCTCACACAGTGAGAAAATATAAATGCTATATAGAAAAAAAAGATGCATCGAGATGCATCGATAATCGTTTTATAATCGCATCGCAGCCCTCTGAATCGTAATCGAATCGAATCGTGAGGTCCCTAGAGATTCCCACCCCTTATATATATAAAGCTCTCAGGAGAGTCACCTTGAACATCCAAAAACTCTACAAGACATACTACTAGAAATTTGCTGTCAAATTGTAAATGAAACAATATTTTTAATGTAAATGAAGTTATGCCTTCTCTTTGCTTTCCTGTTTGTTAAAGATTCAGTTTCAACTCGCACACTGTCACTGGTGCCGGCTCTACCTAATAAGCGACATGAGCAGCTGCTTAGGGTCCCATTGTCCACCAGGGAACCCCCAAAGAACTTCTGGGCATCTTAGACAACTTACTGTGCTATTATGCTGTCTCAGGTGCTTAAGTACAGGTGAAAAAAGCAACTGGTTAATCACAACTCAAAAAAGAAGACATGCAAAAAAAAAGGAAAAATAGATGAAGAGAAACAGCTTAAATATAAAGGTATGTTTTGTTTTTGTGGTGTTAACGTTATTTTGTTGGCTACAGGAAGCAGTGTATCTTATTGAGATACTACTACTACCACTAATAATAACAATAACAATAACAACAATATATAATAATAATAATAATAATAATAACAACAACAACAACAACAACAGCACTTTCTTCCTTAATTTTGAGATGGAACTCTGATTCAGGATGCAGGAGAAAATACAGTGATAGCATGTGAGTTGAAGCTTAATCTTTGTCAAATAAAAGAAAATCTGTAGTTAATCTAGTTCAAAGTGCAGATGTCACAAACTTCACCGCCTGATGCTGTGGTTTCTGTATCTGCTTAACTGACTGTATGAGAGCTGGGATGCGGTGCTTAAAGGTGTGTCTACCAATACCTGAATGTGTTTTGTCTGCCTGAAACCTGACACTGTCAGGACATCCTATCATGTACACTGTAACACAGGTGGCTTTTTGTTCAGGCATGATCTCTGGCTGCTGCACAAGCACATGTAACCAGCATAGCTCAAAAGCCACAAAACCATCTCATCTATGTTAGATAAAATAAATATTAACGTGGCGTCTTGCTATGGTTTGCAACAGAAATCAATGACTGAATGATGTTTTTAAGCAGGCAATAAATGAGTTTTTACTGTCACTGCTAACTTTGTTAACTGTCACAAGGCACAGACCTACATGCTACAGCTTCAATTAGGTTGAATTGGGATTTTGCCAATGTTCGGTAAAGTTCAACAACTTTACAACACTTGCTCAGAACAAACGCATCAGTAGGCGGAGCATGGATATATAAATTGCTTCACAGAATCAAAATCAGCAAAGTAAAAACACAAATGGCATCCCCAAGTGACAACAGTCTGAGAGAGATTTCAGTTCAGGTGTGTGCGTGCAGAAAATGTGCATTAGACAGTTTTAGATCCTAATTGGATTTAACTCACAAGTCCAGACACGGAGGACTTTGTGCTGCCTTTCCCCCTCCAGCGCACATGCTTATTAGAGTGATGTGTGATTGAAATAGAAAGCGCTTGACTTTGACAGCTTGGATGGCGGGCAAGGCTTGTCCCAGCCATGGCGCTCTACTCGCCATTCTCACAGCCCTCTACTCTATTTCCCCTGCACTGTTCCCATTGATTAAGGCATTTCTGTCTCCTTGAAAGCATGCTTTATTTCCCTACCTATAAAAGAGTCTGATAGCTGCTGCACAAGATGTGGTGTAAAGAGAGAGAGAGACAGAGAGAGACAGAGAGAGAGAAACACAAAGAGAGAAAGAGACAAAGAGAGAAACAGAAACACAGAGGGAAAGTGGAAGAGATAAAGAGGCATGGAGTAAAAGAGATTAAAAGCGAGAGAGGGAGAAATATTGCAAGAGCTAGATAGATAACTAGACTGATAGAGATGGAGAGTGAGAAACATATATTATATATATATATATATATATATAATATATATATATATATATATATATATATATATATATATATACACACACACACACACATTAGGGGTGGGAATCTCTAGTCACCTCACGATTCGATTACGATTCAGAGGGCTGCGATGCGATCTTTTTTTTCTATATAGCATTTATATTTCCTCAAGTTTCAAGTTCAAGTTTCAAGTTTATTTGTCACTTGCACAACATGTCAGGACATTTATGCATTGAAATGCTTGTGGTGAGGCTCAGCTAATCACTCTACAGAAAGTAAATAAGTACAAATAAAAATACAAGAAAAACCAACAGAAAGAGAGAGAGAGAAAGAGAGAGAGAGAGAGAATGAGTAAGCCACAACACACAGAGAAGCACAGACACCCCCTGCAGAGGATTATAAGAAAGTGAATGACTGTAGGCAAAGCGCTCCCCTGCCTGTTGTGTACAGCATCAATAATGCACCAGGGAGGCTAACACAGCAGCTCCTTCAAAGCCATCCGGTCGCTCTGGCTCTGTACACAGCAGCCCCTGCTTTTCCAGCCAGGCCCTGCTCTGCACAAATACACCTCTGGGAAGGAACACACTGCTGACTCCATGTAATGAGGAGAAAAAAGGAAAGGAGGAAAAACAAGCCTGGTGAAGCTCCAGGTATAACCAGGATCGTCTCAGAGTTTCTCCTTCAGACCTTTCAAAGAGTAAGCCTGAAATCTTATTTCCACCTGCATTCTCTTCACAGTCCACAATTATTTTACATATTGGGGTAAAAATGTACATAATCCCCCCCTTAATCCAAAAGTAGCTGTAAGAATAATGTTGTTAACAAGTAAAGGAAGCCTAACATATTAATACATCACACATTTGCCTCAAACAATGTGGTTGTTAAGTAACGTCAAATATACTTGTCTGACACTGTATGACATACTGTTCTTGATAAAAATGAACAAGAGTACAGACATATTTCAGGCTTCCAGTTGCTGCTACTATAATGAAATGCACTTTTGTTTTTTTGTTATAGATACAGTGTCATACAGTGTCAGAAACCACATAAAAAAGCATTTAAAGGACAAAAACAGAATTTACAATACAATGTAATAGAATTTACAATTAGATTACAAAAAAATGATTAAAATACATTTTAAGTCAAAATTTTATCACAAAACTACCATAAAACAATGTGTCAGACATCAGGCAGTATATTTCTAATCGTTTCATGGAATAACTTCCTGTGAGGTAGCTTTTAGAGGTGGATGTCTGGTTCCCATCACCACAAATATAAACAATTCTGCCTCAAGTTTCTCTAGAACAAAGCGTTTCACACCAAACCACTCTGAATGACTTCGTTTACATCTCAACCATTTAATTATGTCGAATTTTTGAAAGATCACTGAAGTTCCCCTTTAAGGTGGTGATTAAAAGAGTGTTCATTTGAGTTCATCAGAGGTGTTTAAGGAATAGATGACAGGGAGATCAGATGGTAATCTGAGGAGTAAATAATAAGGGTTCCTCTCTTTTTCATCACTTACTGTCTTTACCCTCTCATACTGTATATCTCTCTCTCTCTTTCTCCCCTAATGTCAGGAACCAAAACTCAAAGACACAAAGCAGGACTCGGTGAAGAGAGAAGCGCCTGAAGAAGCACTTTGATGTTTATCGAGGTTTTCAAAGGCCATAACTGAAAATGGGCTTATCTTGAACAAACCCCTTGAATTCTGAATAAGCGGAGCTGATTACATTTTTGAAAGTTATTTCACTGGAGGAGGGCTTTTTGGCCAAGTCTAAAAAACACACTTTTTGATGGCTTTTCTATCTATTGAAAACACAAAACAAAAATGTGATAATGGAGCTATTATTTGACTGTTTTGACTTGAAAATAAATGTGAAAAATACAGTGCTTCTAAGATTTCAAAGCACCACTAGGAGCCACTGAGACTAACATGGGAAAAGCTGCAGTTTTAGACCACAGTAGAGATGCTGGATTGGATTTAGGAGAAGAGAGAGCACGTTTGGGATTTGCTGAGACAAATATTAAAAGAAATCTTGCAATTATGATGAACTAGGGTCAATCGATAAATTGGCAGTATGGTATTTAGCAGAATTTCAAAATTGAGACAATATCAAATTCTGTCCAACTTCTACTTACATGAAATGTTAAACTTCTGATATAAGCATCAATCTAACAACAATTAAGTTGAACATTTAGTTCATGATAAGCAGTACTAAAAACTAGGACTGGTCATGATGCTTGTGCTAGCTTAGCTGGGGTGGATAAGCATCACAACCAGCACTACGATCCCTATGTTCCCAGGTTCTGTGTTCCCTCTTTGTGATTTTGAAAACTGCCCTATAGTCCCAGATTTAAACAGACAAAACAATAATTCACGTTTATCTATTCTGTACTCTGACTTCTCAAAAATAGTTGCATTACAAAGTTTGCTTAGCTAGCTAATTAGTCCACAGAGGCTAGCCCAGCTAAAAGCAAGTGCATTCCTATTGAAAAATAGGCACCTTGCTGTTCTCTGCATCACCTTTGGTGACCCCAAAACCTTAACCATGACCTTAGCAACTTTTATAGGTTTCATCAGTTAAGGTAAGATGTATCATATAAAGAGCTGAGGGAACATATGGCCTTGGGAATATAGGTCTTTACCATGCTTAGTTAGCAGGCTAACAGCGCCACACACAATAGAAGTGACAGAATTCTGGCTAACTAATGCTCCAATGACACATATCTAGAGGATAAAGACTAAACACTGAGGAAGGAGGGTCAAGTGAGTGCTGTTGGAGTGACAGTCAGAATTAAACCTGTTCTGTGGTGTGTGGACTGGTCGCACCAACAGGGCTGGTTGTAAGCTGAATCGGTCGTAACTTTCTGGGTGTAACTCTAAGACCATTGCACTAACTGGTGTTAAATTTTCACAAAGATGGGGCATAACTGTTACACCTAGCTGGGAGCAGGCGTAACATCAAATTCTAGACCTTTTCTCGGCTAAACAAGTTAGTTCTTTGCTTGTCAAAGCGATGCTGCAAAAGCTGACATATCGCTTAATTCAGACTGAATTTAGAAAAAGCTGTTGGAAGTCTGCAAATATTCTCATAAACTTTACTTAAAAACAAAGTAGTTGTTTCTTTTTCCCATTTTCTATTAAACATAAATTAAATAAAAAAATTCAAACACATGCATTTTTGTTTTGTTTGTTTTTCCTTTTCACAGAAATCTTTAGGTTGTATCTGAAAGCCTGGAAGGCCCTGAGGATTCCACACTGCTTTATACTAATGCTAAGTTTGCGGTTGTGCATAGACATCATCTATGTCTACGTAAAACCCAGGATGAATCCCCCCAGATTTGTCAGCCTATAGACATCACACCCACTGCAGAACACCATTTACACACTTGCATAAAGTTAGCATTTGCGCCTGCTACAGAATACTGTAATTACATTCTACAGCAGCTGTAATATGAAAGGGTAAAAAGAAAACCTCAAAAACACACATTTGAAAGTAAACAACGGCAGCATGAATCATCTTTCAGCAAAGCATGGGCATGACGTCTCCGGCAGCATCGCGCCTACACGTCCAACACTCTTCATTATCCTCAACCTAGTCACATATAATTCAAAGGCCTTCTGAAGCTTCACGCTGCGAGAGAGAGTGTTGTCTTTCAGCCTTATTCTGTCACAACAAGAGCCGTCCAAGTTTCTTGGAAAAACAAAACCACAGAGCGCATTTGACATTCTTCGCAATTTATCAAAAGATAACAAAGGCAATTTGAAGCAATGATAAAAACATAGAGCCACACAGCATTTCCAAATGCGGAGCGTGAAAAGAGAATAACTGCTGGCTTAAGAAGGCCTCAGCAAACAAATCCTGGGTCTTTTGACTGGGTGCCAGTTTAATTTGAATAGAAAGAAGTGTGTTCTACGAGCAACATGGATTTGTGTTGGTGCCTTTTTCCTTGATATAGTACTTTCTCCTCTAATGGATGTGAATGCTCCAGTATTACATATGAGCGTTACCATACACTGTAGTGTACGGTGGCTAATATGATGATATGTTATCATATGTTAAATTTACTCTACAGTGTGCTTTAAATTTGCTCTACAGTGTGTGCATGAAGTGAAGTGACTGCTGAACACACCTACAGCCAATTCAGCCAATGGAAAGTCACAGTGTTGTAGCAGCGCCCGCCCACCCAGGGTCCACGGTAACGAGCGTCAGTACCCTGTGTTTGGATTGTGAAGGCAACAAAAACTCCATAATCGGTAACAAAAAAGGTGCTTTGGGTGGCATTTGTTTGCATATGTAGTCTACTCAGTGTAAGTAATATTATTTGATGATGTGTGTTAATGCGACTCTAATATAAGCGTAATGACACCCAGCAAGCTAGCAGTGCTTCTAGACATTCAAAGAGCCAGATTTCATTCCATTTTCCTGACTGTTGTTAAGAAATGTTCCTGCCCTCCACAGAACGTGTATCATCTGTATTTAAGAAAAATAATGTTAAACAGGTTTAAGGAGGTTTAATTCGTGGACAAACTGGTTTTTATGGCAGAATCCCTGATGTTTAATCAAACCATTACTGGTAATAAGGTCTGTAATGAAAATGCCTAGTACTGTTGTTGGCAACATGTATAATTGGAGTGTTTTCGTTCAGTTAAGGTTAAGACCACTGTAGTCAGGCAAAGTAAAGGAAAAGGAAGGTGAAGGAAAAAACAGCCAAGTTGAATTTTGATCTTGAAATGTCCTATTATTGTTTGCAGGAAATGCACTAAATTGTTGATTATAAAAAGGAAAAGGCCATTTTTTGGTGTATTTCAATGTGAAAATGTAATAGAAACTGGCATTTTAGGATGCGTTATGGGGGGTTGGGGGGGTGGGAGAAAAGCAAAGAAAACAAACAACGTAGAATTTCCTCAGTAAAAACAGGCCATTTTTATACCTGGGTATCGCCAGTTCTTCAAGCACACTGTCCAATTGCAGAAAGCCTGTAAACAACAATCAGTGTATAGACCAAACCACAATGTTTGAAAACATAATAAACTATACTTTCAGGTGGACAACTTGCGTCCAGTCACCATGAATGCAACTCAATTTATGGCGCAATTTACAATATATACAAACATGGCAGACAAAACGTTGGCAATGATGGTAAAATCTCATTGTGTATGAAGCTGTAATCTCATATATATACACATAAGTATGTAATGGATTTTACTTGTGTTTTTCTCTTTTTCCAACTTTCAAAAGCAGGTCTAGCTGTGCATCGTTTCATATCAGCCAATAGGGTAAGCTAGCTAGCAAGTACAGTAGCTAATTAGCCATATTCAGAGTGACAGAAAAAGTAGCTACTTAATTAGCTGTGTTAAGAGTGACAAATTGATCAAAAAGACCAATAAATCATTACTTGTGGTTATTATAAACAGTTCTAGCTGCCTTATGAACTAGAACTCAGTTGGTTTATATTTCAGTCAGTTCTCGGTTTTGAAGTAGTGGTTACATTAGTGGTTATGAGCGAATGCTTCTTTCATAACCCTGCAATGAAAGGTGTGGCTTGTGCATGTTTCATGACTATATGACAAAAATTAACCACATAAAGTTGTGAGGTTACTGACATGGGAAGATCAGTTTTAAAAAAACTTGGATAAAAAACTCTTAAAGATTAGAAAAAATCCTGTTGTACTATTGTGGCGCTACCTGGGTGTTTTGGGTGTTATCCACCCAGAAGTAAGTTCTTTGCTGTTGTGAAAACACTGATTTGTCCTATAGTAACTGCATTAACTGCTTAGTAACAAATAGCTGATTGTATGTCAGTGTATTACGACATCATATTCATTCTTTTTACACAATTATTTAATTTTTTTAATCCTGTTTCCTCTTTAAATGTTTATTTTTCAAAAATCCTGAAGCAAAAAAAAAGCAGTTGTACTCACATAGTTTTTCACAGCCTTTTTAAACACTGCACAACTATTTTGCTTATGCATTTTACCCTTTCCAATTTGTTCACAAATCTCAGAAAAGTAAAAAGTATGATAATTTCTTCAAGCATCATGATGTTAAATCTTTGTCAATTTATCTCCCAGTCCTACCATAGCAAGAAGACCAGCGTGAAAGGATCATGGTGTCTGCACATGTCTGTGCGCCGCACTTATCACCAACTTTAAGATGCTCTCATTTTCTGACTGTGAACTGGCAAACAGCGTAAAGTGGTCTGGCATGTGTTTCTGTGTACTGAGTACTGAAAGTAACTGTGATTGTCTTGGCACTCCGACATCTTACCTAGAGTGTTTCTAACCTTGCAGCATCCATCAAACCAATCTAATTCCAATTGAAGCAGACTATATTTTTCACAGGGTTTTTGAGAAAACATACTGGTATGACATTGAAAGTGCTCTCCAACATGCCAGGCCTTGAATGCTCTGTATCTCTAGCTGGTAGAGGTTTTTTTGGAATAGAAGATAGAAGAATTTGAAAGCATGACTCCTGGCAATAGGGAGAAACCAAAGACAGTTGTACCATTGAGAACCTAAAAAGAATCACCCCTGTTTAACTGTATGACATGAAGAGCCTGCATAGCTGGGACTAATGCAGCCAGGAACTTGTGGCAATATTTTCACCAGCACGATAATACAGTAGGTCTTCAACATTGGCCAATGTTACTGTCCAACTGCTACATCGTCCAGCACTGACAACCTACTATATTATCATTATTGGTGAAAACATCAACATATATTACTGACTGCTTTGGCTGCAGCACTGCTGGGATTCAATCTTGTGACCCCTGGCGATAGTGAGAAACCAAAGACAGTAGTTCCTCGAGAACCCAATAAGAGTCACCTGCTCTTTAACTTTAACTATATGTTTAACTATATGATGGCAAGAGCCTCTGCTGATTATATGAGTTTAAGAAGTGTGACAATTGTAAACTGAGTCATATCTGTCAGTAAAGCACTGTTTGGAGAATAAAACTAAAATCTAACATACTGTTGTAAGCAAAAGTTTGAAAACCCCTGGTCAAATTACATGTTTTGTTGATTTTCTAAGAGAAAATAAGTTAACACATCCTCTACAGAGAACTCAAATATGACAATTTCAGCAATTTTTAATGCACAATTTCTATTCAATTGCTGACTTGAAAAAAAGCATAAAATATACAGTCACATAATACATCTGTTTTGAGAACAATTACAGTATGGATAATCTCCTGGTCAAAAGGCTCTCAAGCCTAATACCAAACCTCAGCTAACCCAATGAATATACCATTTACTTCTGCATTATACTGTAGCCAGTGGGATTGATGGGATTTTTGAAATGTCACCCGTGCAGCAGCTTTACAGCTGAGGGCCATGTTACCTGCTACTGCGTGAAAGTTCAGGTCCCAGCAGGCTGTTGTAACCAAGCCCTCGCTGCCTTCTGCTTTCTCACACACACACCTCGGTGTAAAGGTCACTTTCACATCTCCATAATGACCAGAGACAAAGAATAGCCTGGCCAGATCAATGCAAGGACACCTGCTATCAGTGGCTGCTTATCGACCGGCCGCTCAGCGATGCACTGAGGCCCTCTCTCACCTGCACAGTGAGTGAGCGAGCGAGTGAGCGAGCAAGAGACTGGACCAATGTATTGATCTCATCCCCTAACAATGTGCAAAGGCACTCACCAGCCCCAAGACTCCTGGTCTAGCCTCTGTTTAGCCGGCTATATTACACCCTCAGTCCCCCTGACCACACACTGATGAGCAAAGCTACAACAGAAATCAACCGTGAACGAGTAGAGAAAAACAGGCTTTTGGCTGATGCAGCACAGAAACCAGGAATGCACACATCAGTGTATGAGAATGAGCTAGAAGACCTCAATATGTCACATACTGGAGTACTCAGCCTCCAAAGCCTTGGAAGTGTGATCCACTGATTAAACAGGAGTAAACATGCAGGAGGTGGAGTGAAAAGTGGCTATGAATTCAGTGACCTGATAATGTGCACGTGTTCACATGGACCTAAAGCACTGTTTGGAGTATGATGCAGCACGGTCTGGAATGCAGCCATGTTTAGACTTTCAGTGCAGTATATCTACATGTTATAATGCACAACTGGCTCATTAATACCTAGCTTTGATTTCCAATATATATAATATCACAGACATGTTGCACCACACAACCATGCATACCAGCCACTATCTCGGCCACTGTGCACTATATTCTTACACCAGGGGTCTCCAACCCTGATCCTGGAGATCTACCTTCCCTCGTGGTGGAATATTTGTAAGGTAATGTTATCTCGAATCGAATGATACCATCACTAAAAAGAAGTGGCAAAAAAACAGGCTGTTCTTCATGTTACTGAATACATTATGCACTACATAAACAATGCCAATTTCGAACATGTGAAACTGTTTTAGGGGGGTTTCTACTCATCTTTACTCAACCCTATTTGTGGGCACATTTGGCGAGTTGGCCATTTTGAATGGCCCCTCCACCTTTGATGGTCCACCAGGCTATATACAAGTCCCACACTTTATTTTTTTGGTGGCTCTAACATAGCAGTGCCCAAACCTTTTGTCTTGGGGTCAAAATGCAATGTCTGTGGTAGGCCTGAGAGCCAAAAACACAAAACAATATGCAAAAAAAGATGTTTTCCTTGGCCTGCATGCCACACTCAGCCCTGCTCTAGTACATTATTCATGTTTTTAACAGTACATTACATTGCATTTCCCAGAGTGAACACACTATTTGCACTAAAAGAGGCCAGTACTGTTTTTGATGAACACCAGCAATAGAATTCAAACCACTTCAATTCCACTGCAAAATCATGCAAGATCCAGAGATCTATGCAAAGGTCAGAGGTTGGAACCAGGCCTACTCAAGACCAGAGAGAAAGAGCCAGAAAACAATGATTTGATATATAGGTGCTTAACAACTACACAACTTATGATTTCTCTGGAGAGGCAGTGACGAATGTCTCAGAGACAGAAACCCGAGATAAAGCGTAAGAGAAAAGCAGATGACAATACGTCTGAATTTATAAGCTACAGCACTGTGTATGTTTAGCTGAGATGAATGATCTGGAATACATATTTAAATATATACATTTTATTACCATATGAGTTTTCCTTATTGACTGAGCTTAATGTGTACTCCTATAGGGTCTATTATTGTGCTGGCTTATATTATATATCTTTTATTTTCCATTTTCTGTACATCTATACTGACATTTCCCCAGATGCATAATGTCTGATGCACACACTTATCACTTAAAAGAAAAAAAAATCACATCGACATTATTACAGTGAATGTAAGATGAGGCTTTTGTGCAATGGTGCAATGATGGACCCCAGGGGGTTAAATCATTGTGCTCAAGTCATTACTCTAGCTCAGTGCGAGCCTATTTCTAGAACTATTCTAAATTCACTGGATGCTGCTATTAAAAAACATTGTGTGGACAAACACATAAGCAATACAGACACATGCTAAAAGACTGCAGGACAGTCTCTGCTTAATATAAAATAAATGCAGGTCAAAGCAGTGGAGATGTCCTATTTACCTAAGGCCACCGCAACGCTGATGAGCTTTAAAACAGTGAGTTTAAAGAGCTTCCACTTTCTCTCCAGTCAGCACCACTGAGAAAATCCATTCTCACACTGCTGCCTCTTTGCTGTGGTGGTTTTGTGCCAATTTCTTGAACAATATCCTAAAACAGTGCTTTTTTCTGTATCTCTCTCTAAAAAAATGCATTTTTGTATGGATGCAGACAACATTCACCCGTGAGCAACAGATTAGCAATGCTGGCTCTTTGTAAGGCTGTACAAAGCTGCAGCAATTAAGGCTCCTCTCCCCCTTAATGAGCTTTAATCCAGACATGCTTTCATTTCATTTCATCTCTCTCTGCCTGCGCCAGCAGCACAGAGAGATGCTCCCCTGTGCTATTCCATGCTGTGCCCACCACCAATCCCCTCTGCAGCCTCTAATCTAGAGAGACTGTCTCCCAACAGTGCTGTCTGTACTACACGGGACCAGGCAGCAAGGATATCCAGGAATAAACCCCACTTCATAAAAAGTTTGACTATAAATAGACATCGCTCCAAGTGCAGCAGATCAATATAGCAACAGTGGTGTGTTGTGCGTCAAGGGGATGTTATTAGCCTTGTTGTTGTGCAAGTGACCATGAGCAGGGGTAGACACGTTAGCAATGGCCATTTGAGCCACCAGACTAATGAATCTGGTGGCCAAAATCAAGAACTTGTGGATAAATTGAAGACCTAGCTCTAATAGTCATGATTCACCACATGTTTAGTGGCCAAAATGTGAAACGTTGCGGCCAAGGGCACAGTGCAATAGGCACTGTCGACCTCTGATGTGAGCGTAGGAAACTGCAAGCATATGTGTGAGTTGCTGCAATGCATGAACTGGAATACAAGACTGGAAAATTCAGACAGACTGAAATAAGTTATAGAAAGAAAAACCCTACTGTGTTAATAAGTAATGGCATAATAGTGACGACCTGGGTTAAAGCAGTGTCATAATTTCCATATCAGTTTCACCTCTTAAAATACTGTGTACACATCAATTTCATTCAATTCATCTGAAAAAAAAAAATGTGCTCTATCTGCAGGTGCTGAGTAATTATGATTAGGCGTCAACAGTATCAACATCCAGAAATTTCCGCACAGCGGGTTTGCAGCGTATCAACGGAGTGTGGGAGCACTTTGCCATGGAAAGCAGGCTAATCAGCCTCTTCAGGCAATACACAAGAGGAGTCATTGAATGACATTAAGGTCCAATTTCCAACCGTCATTATCTTATTACTCTCAGAAGGCAAAACAGCAAAACAAGATCCAATTTCCTCTCCATGCAGGGTGAGGAAAAACGTAGCTGCGTTAACCAGATGATACGATGATGGCAAGGTAAGTCTCAATTTCTAATACGTATAGATTAAACCGTTTCTGTTTTGAATAATAACTTGTAATATTTACACACACGTATTCATCTTGTAGAATCTCTGTGTTGAATGGAGTTGCATTTAACCAAAATGAAGCCGAATTACAATCATATGGAAAGGCAATCATAGCCTCTTCATGCAGGCCCCCTAGTGCTGTAGACGCCGGTATCTACACTATAAGAGAAGTATTAGGCTGAATCTCAAATGTCTCCCTATTCCCTACAAAGTGCACTATGTAGGTCTTAAAATAATGGCTCCTGTACCCAAACAGTGTATGATATGCCTAACAAAGAACCATTTAGGATTCAGCCACATGTAAACAATTCTCTACTAGACTTATAATGCACTATTTGGGTGTAGAAGACATTCTTAATGCACTATATAGGGAATAGGGAGACATTTGAGATTCAGCCTTAAACAAAAACAGACCCATTCTGAACTGTTTGTTTGATGTCACAAAAACCAACACACTTACATATCATCTTTGCCCAAAAATAAAAGCTTGTATCTCAAGTTTTGTTGATTTTTATGTCTCTTAAGTCATCTGAACACTGAGGTCCTTTATATTGTGTGAAACTTTCATGATGAACTGACCAATAGAAATGCTTCAAAATTGCTTAAACATTCTTCACATTAAGTAACATTAACAGTTAGAAAGGTTTTCACCTTCCCCTGTAAACTTACAATACCTACTACCCATTCACAAATGAAGTTATAAGAAGTGTTTCAGTCTGAACAGCACTATACAGGGCAGTCAATATAAACAGACATCATTTACACATATCATATATCTTAAAGGCACAGTAACAAAAACTGGTTGAAACTGGTCAGGTAAAATGAACTATGGCTGGTTTTGACGTATAAAACCTCACAAATATGATGAGCAGACAATAAGGAAAAATCCGAAATTGAAAAAAATGTAGCAAAAGGCCTCTTTAATAAGAAAAGTAACTTCAAAAGCAGAATTCACTTTTTCTATCTGTATAAAGAGGTTAATGTTGTTCTCTCTCATTCCAAACAGTTGTATTTTTAGCATGTAGGCCTACTCCAAAAATTAGGACAGTCGAATTCACTAACGTCCACTCAAATAACTACATTAGAATAGCTCTTACCAGTCTCCTCTCTCTCTCCACAGGTATTTGGCTGTGTGCATGTGTGTGCCTGTAAATGAGTCTTCCTCCACGGCCTACCGCGCCGAAATTCCCAGAGACGGGCCTGTGCCACCTGCCGCCATGTTGCCTCTGTCAGAGTGCTCATTTTCCTCATTAACAACCCCTTAAAGAGCGCTTTACACACTCTCCCTCTGTTCCAGCTCACTGGACTCTACTCTTCAGAGATGCTCTCCAATAACTGCATCCTAATGGCGCCAAACGCACTCATCTCACATGACCTTTTGTTAATGCCAGAAAGCTGGCTCCTGAACGCACATTAGCATGATGTTAGTCACCGCTGCTCTTCAAAGCAATCAAAGCCTGCCAAATGTCCATCTCAGTACAATAGCTACAGTGACACGGCTAATAGGGACATCAACATCATATTTAATTGACATTTATTTTCAACCATTTTTAAAGGCTGTGCAGTGGACGGGGCACACGCTTTAAATTAGGACGAAGCAGGACTAATATTGCAGCTGCATAATCAATGTCAAACTGATGCAAGGCTAGAATTAAAGTGGTATATCAATTAGGGCTGTCACCACTACTTGTTTAAATTCGATTACTTAAGAAAAAAAAAATCAAGATTTTCCTTTTCAGTGATTCAGCTATCATTAATTGGCAATTCACATTAAGATATTACACATTTTCATTAACTTATCTTTCTTACAGTAAGATACAGAGCCTGAAGGATATATCCATTTAAATGCTATTTTTATACTTGCATATTTATTAATGAAGTCTTTTTAATGTTAACCTGAAATCAGACTTGATGCACTGTGTGTCCAAAAGTTTGTAGACACCTGCTCATGTAATGTTTCTTCTGATGACTTTACATTAGATGTTGGAACATTGCTCTGAGAATTTGATTGCACTCAGCCACAAGAGCAATAGGTGAGGTCAGGTACTTATGTTGGATGACTAGTTCTGACAAACTCCACTCCAACTCATGCCAAAGCTACTGGATGGTGCTCCATCACTCCAGAGAATGCAGTTCCACTGCATCACAGTCCAACGCTGGGGGATTTCTATCCCTCTAGGCAATGCTTGGCATTGAGCATGGTGACCTTAAGCTCGTTCCAGAGCGTCCAACTCTATTACCAATGCTTTTCTATGAAGATAGAAAAGCTGTGTGGGTGCAACTTAACACCCGTGTCAGCAATGGGTGCACCTTAAAGTAACTGAACGCACCAATTAAAAGCAGTGCCTGGATACATTACGACATATAGTGTAATTCATGTCTCTGAACATATTAAATATTTTCATTTATTCTTTATATAGAAACAAAGCTGCAAAAATGCCTGGTTAGAATTCAATGATTATTGTCTTTGTGATGTCATGAAAGCCAACAAAATTACCACTGATTCAGCTAACAGCAATTTAGCCTCGCCCATTCACGCTGAAGTTATAAAGAGTGTTTCTGCCTTGGCTGCTTTTTGAATAATGCACCTTACAGAGCAGTCTTTAAAAGAGAGGTTAAAAAATGTCATAAAAATGAATGACAGTTTTTTCGGTACACAATCACACAAATGTCATACGTGGACCTCTTGAGAACAAATAAAATATGACAAAAATCAGACACAGGCCCTTTATAAGCTTCCTAGTTCATCTACCTTCTAATAAAGTATTTTTTGACATTTGGCATGTTTAAAAGGCTGTGCATGGTTTGTTATCATCCAGTCAGGTTAGTGTACATATATTTATCTTTTTCTTTGTATTTCATTAATTGTCAAAATAATTATTTGCTTATTCAATTACTAATATTATCAATAATAACATCCCTAAAATCAATAATGCTTGGTTATAAGCTGGGACTGGGGTGAACTCTTACTGGTACGGTACAAAGACTTCATCTCTTCAGCAACACAAAAATAAAGACTGACAACTCAGTTCAGTCACTCCAGGTGATGAATACATCAGTCTGTAATCAATCTGGATGGACGGGGCTGTTCCTTCTTTCCCCCTCAGCCAGTCTCCGTCACAGCCCACTGACCAAGCCAGAGAGAGAGAGAGAAGGAGGGAGAGAGGGGGAGAGAGAGAGAGAGAGAGAGAGAGAGAGAGAGAGAGAGAGAGAGAGAGAGAATTCCCCGTCCTGTGCCACACTTTTCTCATATGTTTCATTTATTGGCCCTGTAAAAGTTAATGAGTTTATTCAGAGGAGGTTGCCAAAACAGCATTTATGTTTTAATCAGGATTAAGAGTGGCATGGACTCTTGCACTGATTCTTTATTAATCTTCCTCTCCTACGCTTCATTACCTCTGACTCTGGCACTTCTCTCCATCTCCACCCAAAATAGAGATGTCTGTAACCGAGCTGAAGGGGAGGCAGGGCTTTGCACTCTAAAGCCCATTAACAGCAGTCGGCTTGCAAGTCTGGTAGAGTTTAGCATACTTCTCATTTCTGTATATGGAAACGTATCCCAGAAGATCTTTGGAGTACAACCACACTTAACTACAGTACAGTATATCGTGTATAGTTAGGGGTTAGTTATAATAAAACGTTATGCTATGTTGCTGAAAAATGAAAGCATGAAAATACATGCTGGAATCCCTTCATCTGTTTTATTTACCCTTAGACACGGCAGTTATCACTGATGTAACGAAAATATTCTAGACTTTCACTCAAGACCACATTTGTGTTTTCAGGTAGAAGAGGAGATATTTTATGACTTGAATGCGATGAAAAGTAATTATTCTGAGTACACTGCTTGACAATAAGGTGGCAAGTATGTAAAGGAAGGTTTAAGCTGAAAGAAGTGCAGATTCAAACCTATGAAGAGAGAATGAAATATGTTATTACACAATTACATTTAAATAGTATAGGGAAATGAAAGTAATAACTCAGCTCCTAAAGGTAATTTTGGGTAATTCAAAGAAGCCATTTAGATACTCAACAAAAAATGTAGATCATTTTATACCTAAAAGCTCCTTAAATATAGTTCTTCATGTAAATGACTGTTAAATTCAGAGTTCAATCAAGAATTTTAGGAGGCAAAAAATGCCCACAAAGCAGTGTTTTAGAGATGTCTGTGTCAGTGCTCTTTTGTTGTGGTGGAATTCCTGACTGTCACTTTAAGCATCTTCTTATAATCTTGAAGATCATCTACATGTCGTAACTGTCCAATCAAGACATTGATCAGATGCACAGACAGACATCAAGCCCTGCAGCTGATGAGCATGTCCACACACTAGCTCTGCTCACACACGCAGAGAGCAGAATTCTGTCTGAATGGATTAAGAGACCTGACAACCAAACACTTGATAAACAGGGCACTAAACTGTGGACAATAATGTACCACAGAATCCACACACCACCCGATTCAAATGATCATGTACTTAAATAGCATTTAATCACCTTTTTTGAAGGTATTTTATATCATCTTACAAAACAGAGTATTTCCAACATATTTACCACCTCTACACCTGATTGCAAGAGTCATTCCATAATATCAGTGTCAAATGTACACGCTTACTTTTTTCATGCCATGGAATCAATTTTTTGTCCTCCATTATTATAATTAAATATTGCTCTTGCCACATATAAACATTTTCAATTTTCAATCAAATAGTCTCAATAATTATATTTTATCTGTGGGAAAGCGCACTGAGACAAACAACCCTACCACACTGAGCTTGTGATGGAGGGGAATATTTTCTGCAAAACTGGCTGCCACGCTCCCCATTATCAGAGTTAGACCTTCTAACCGCAGTTCTCAACAGTAAATTACAGGACTCTTCTGTAAATATTGAAAGAGAAGTTTTTATCTATTTTGTGTGACGAGATGGACACATTATGCTTGATGGACACTGTTAAGGGTGGAAACAACAAATTATCAGTGTTGCGAAAAAGCAAAACTTCCAAGCTTTTGAATTTGGCTTCTCTGAAGACTTTAATAACGTCACATACTCCTCATGAAGTTACTTAACGTTAAAATATATTTAATGGTTATATAAGTTGGTGTGACGAGGGTAAAGCAAAAGTTAAGGAGAAATGTATTATAAGCTAATATAAGCTTATAAAATGACATTAATATAATGACCATTTTACTAGCCATTACTGATTATTAATAACCCTTACTAGACAGAAATTGCTAGGCTAAACTAGACTACTAGCTAGCCCTTGCTAGTAATGTCTACTAATGTTGAGTAACAATGACTGGCATTACTAGCTCTGATTGAATGAGTAAGGGCTAGTAATAACCACTGAGGGCTAGTAATGATTAGTAGTGGCTAGTAAGCCCTAGTAATGCCTTGTAACAATTAGTAAGGGCACGTAATTCCCACCAATGACTAGTATGGTTTAGTAAAGACTAGAAAGGGAAGGAAAAGTCTAGTAATAGCTAGTAACAATGACAGGCTGGTAGGCTGCCTTGTGCCTTGCTTGTTAGATTATTTTACTCCTTCCTCAACTCAAGCTTTCCATACCCAGGGCTGAGGAAACTGAAAATGAGTCTTCACTTCTCACCAAAGCTCATTACTTATGACAGCGTGTGCCCAAGTGCCTTAATGCTAAGAAATCTGTTAGCTCAGGCTACCAGTCCCGCTGAAACGCAGCCAGCAGGCGGCATATGGTAAGTGTCAAAACGTGCGAGCAGATGCTAGCAGTGGCGTCACAGCTACTGCACGTGTCGCACTTCTCACGTCACAACAACTCTCTCTCTCTGTAAAAGAAGAGAGGCAGGGGAGAAACAAAGCATGCTGGTATGAACAGTAAACTATCACAAGGCCATCTAAAGTTTCTGTGATGTTTGAATGGTAGTCAGACATTACAGCTGTGGTATCTGGTTCTGCCATTTTCAGGTCTGAAAGTAAAGCTGTTAGCAGAGGTGTGCAGTAGGAAGTTCTTTTTACTCACTTCCATTTTAGCCCTTCACATTTAGTCCCCAAATCCTGGTTTGAGTTTAATTTCACTTTGTTCTGTCACTGACAGCACTTGTGCTCTTTGCTTCAGTTTCTATGCTGATATATGCTAGCTGTCCTAAAAAGTTTAACTGCAATTGAACTATATTAAATGTAGTACTTGAGCTGTTATTGGTAGCCACTATTGTATATTATTTAAGTGAAGTAAGAATGCTGTGGACAGGGTTAGGAAGTAATGGAATATATGTTTTGGAAATATATATTCAGAATACAGAAATTAAATATCTGTATTCAGTCCAAGTTACATTTCGTCACCCAATAAATAAAAATGTTCTAAATCTTCAAAAGTAACACCATCAGTGCTGGTTATAAAGTATTTTAAAATCAGCGCACAGCATGTAGCTCTAAAGAGAATAACATATAACGACTTCTTTATAAACACTGAAGTTCTTGCTAAAGCCTGAGTAGACCAATAAATCAATGTGATGATCAGTTATTAAACTCAGGGTTACTGAGCTCTGCTAAAGCCTGAGTAGACCAATAAATCAATGTGATGATCAGTCATTAAACTCAGGGTTACTGAGCTCTGCTAAAGCCTGAGTAGACTGATAAATCAATGTGATAATCAGTTATTGATCTCAGTGTTACTAAGCTCTGTTAAAGCCTGAGTAGACTGATAAATCAATGTGATAATCAGTTATTGATCTCAGTGTTACTAAGCTCTGCTAAAGCCTGAGTAGACTGATAAATCAATGTGATAATCAGTTATTGATCTCAGTGTTACTAAGCTCTGTTAAAGCCTGAGTAGACTGATAAATCAATGTGATGATCAGTTATTGATCTCAGTGTTACTGAGCTCTGCTAAAGCCTGAGTAGACTGATAAATCAATGTGATGATCAGTTATTGATCTCAGTGTTACTAAGCTCTGTTAAAGCCTAAGTAGACTGATAAATCAATGTGATAATCAGTTATTAATCATTTTTTTCATGACACATATTAAATAAGAATTACAGGAAGAATATTACCAACCAGTAGCAGTGAGGAACAATGTGAAAGGAAGAAAAGGGTTTTCCCATGTGCCTTACCAACATGTATTCTACATTGCTAGCTAGTTGCAGACCAGGGGATAATTTCACCCTTGTAAACAAAATAATATGATTGGGATAAGGGGGGCTCCCAAGTAAGATGTTGCTTAGAGCCCCCCTAAATGTTCAGAAAGCCCAAGTAGGCCCACTGAAGCAGTTTGGAGTAATGCTCTGAGAAAATACTCTGGCAGTAGTGAAAATAAAGGCCTGCATTATTGTCACATCCTCAAATAGGTAGACTACCACATGAGATTCAGCTTGACGCGAGCTTCAGTAAATGACACATTTTAGATGAATAAAATGAGTCTGGAAGAATTCTGAGCACTGAGTCTGCTAGTGTTGTGTAGTTTTGATGTGGAATGAAATCACCTGAGTTCATAACTGTGCCATATAAAATGTTCACGGCTCTGTAATCTGCATGGTTTGTGGAAATAACACTTTATACAAAGTGGGTGGAAAACTAGGCATTAATAGTCTGTTTCAAGTAATAGTGGAATTGCCTTCACACAGGATGCCAGAGAGATGTCAAGCTGTCGCACTAAGGCGGACATGAGCGGTACCGTCTCTGGATAAACAAATCAGCCTGGGGAAGATAAAACCGTAAACAAAAAGTACACTCTCCAGCTCCTATGCAGATTTTCTTGACATCTTTTCAAATATTTGACAGCAGCTGCCAACAAATCTGTGTACATGTAGACGACTTCTTTGGAACGGCAATGAACTTTACCACATGCATAATAATATTAATACAGAAACCTAACCAGGAGGGACATCATTTTGTGGATGGTCTCATGCCAGTTGTAAAAAACACACATAATATAAACATCATGTGCTGATTTACTGTTTATTAAACAGTAGCTTTTGTTTTTATGGGACTCTAAAGCTGATAATTTGCTAGTTTCAAGAAGTATGCTATAAGTACTGACCTAGAACAGATTTCAGGAGTTTGTGTTTTGGCTTGCACACATGATCGTTCTAGTTGTACCTTGTTTAATCACAGTTTCCAAGTAATCCTAATGTAGAACCCTTTAGGCCTTCAGAGAAGGCCTAATGATTTCTGTTAAATTAAAAAACATGTCTGTATTTTTTTGGTTATTTTTATGGTCTATTATGGTTTTTGTATTTAAACTCTTTTGTTTTTTGTATTTAAAGTATTGTAGTGGTACTTTAAATACAAAAAAGTTTTGGTTGGAAACAAAAGGGTTAAATTTTTGAGATGCCCAACAGAAAACTATCCAAACAGGGTTTTTTTCTCTGTGGTATGGGTAGACACAACCAAAGGAACTCTCCTGTTGGTTAGGACTCCAGGAGCTGAACTGAAGGCCTAAAGTGCCAGATTAGCCCCTAACATAATCAGTAATTGACAGTGGAATCAGTCACGTTTGGAAAGTGTAGGGCCAATTTTGTGAAACAAAGTATATGTAGATCACACTTTTGGAAGTGATAGATATATCACTAATTGTGTGTGCGAGTGATAGCCTGACCAATAGGCTTCACTCAGCTGTCAGAAATGGAAAACAGCAGCAGAATGTTAGGGATTCAAGAGTCACTGTAAAACTGCAAAATACAAGGTATATACAATGGGCTCTGAGATCACTAGTAATAGTGCCTCTATATTGCATCCTATTCTAATTCAATACACTTTTTTCATTATAAATTACATTAGCAGCATAACAATTTGAATGAAAAGTGGAAAACGTTTCACGAATCTCAGAATATCTTTGTACGTGGCATGTCACTCTTTTGCTTCAAGAACAGTGTGCACTTGAGGTGGCATGTTTTTGTAGATAGTGCAAAGCCTCTGATGAGTAGATCAGATCCGTGTGAGTCATTTGAACACAAGCTTCAATTGAAGAGAGAAAATTTACCTTTTTGTGCAAAGGCCACAAATATCAAAAATTTGCTTTATTTTGCTTAATAACCTAAAAATTGTGCAGTATCTTAAATATTTGTTCTTCATTTTATGCGCCATGACTTTTCTTTGTTTAAAAAATTTCACAATTAAAAAATTTTGTTGTTCATTTCTAGGTTTAAAAGAAGAAAATCTCATTTTTCAATGTGGTCTCAGATTTTGGACCCCACTGTATATGTCCGTATGAGTAAACATGGACTGTTTTTTATAAGTTTTAAATCTTTGCATTTAACCTAGAATGGACAAAAATGTTTAAGTGAATAGCCATTAGCTTAGCACTTACATACTAGAATCTCATAGGGGCACAAGCAAAAAGCAAATAAACCTCAAACTGACCAAATGACAGTGACCACTACTGTACTTACCCTAGCTAAACACAGAGAAACAAAAAAGCTTTTAATACTGCTTACAAATCATCAGTTTAATAATCATGATCACATTACATACACAGTCTATGTCTCTGTATTGAAAGGTAGGCAGTTCTTAGCCACAAGCAACAAACCCACCTGATTCTCCGATGGCAGTCACAAGTGTGGCTTGTGAGAATATGATGTACAAAACACTGTAAGCCAGGTAAGCTAACAGAATCAAGGTGGGAAAAGTAACATTAGAAAAGAAGCTAATTTTAAGCCAGTGAACTTCAAATTGCACCACGTCTTCTGCAAACAAAACAACATCTTTGCATGTCAAATTACGCTACATTTCAGTATGGAGCATCCAAGCATAAAGGCTGACTGCAGTATACCCCTAGTGCCTCCTTGGTTACACTATGGTTATAGGAGAAATCTGTATGACACAGTGAGCTAGACCTTGATTCCATTGTACTTTCAGATAATACTGCATGAAGAAGGTGGTCAGAACCAATCATTCTCAACTACGCAATGAAATTATAAGCTATGTGAATCCAGTTCCAAACTGTGAGTTGAGTTAGAAAAGGCACAGCAGGACTTGGCCAAATACCAGCAGAGTCTGTCTTCAACAATCCTGTTCTGTCAGCCTCGATATAAACGTCCATGTCATTCCTGAACCTATCAGTCTGGACTCTAAAATGACAGAGTGCTATCACTCATACTGCATGTTCCTGCAAAGAGACAGTACTGGCTAGATGACTGGTTTGGATATTCTACTGGACAACCAAAGAGGAGAAAACAGGGAGCATGCTTGAGAAAGAGCAAGTCTACAACTTGTGCTCTGCAGCACAGATCAATCCATGACAGGCTCAGAGAAAATGAGGAGATGGAGCCTGGGCTACAGACTGGATCTTGACAGCCCAAAGTCCTACTAAATGAAGAAATATAGCATCAGGAAGATGGAGATATGAGACCCATCAGTGGCTGAAAGTTTCAGGCACGATGAAGCAGCCACAGTTCTCTTTGGACTCAGGGTCAACCTGCCCTGAAGTCTGATGTTGCAGCCAATCCATTTCAAAATAAACAATCATGCTGTCATTAAACACACAAGCAGAAGAAGCAAAACAGAAGCCCTTTAATGCATGTACAGCTATCTAGACTTAATAATGTACTGAGTATGTACAATGGAGAAAAGCCATGGAGCGGAAGGAACATAAAGATGCCGAAAACCTTTAGATACACAAGAAGACTAAAGAAGTGCAGGGAATAGATCATCCACGTGTGAATGGGGGGAGAAAAAAAAAATCAATCTGGGGCTCTTTTTTAATCCTGTTTCTTCTCCTCTGTGCTTCATGGTATGATAGCACGAGAGCCATTAATTTCCAAGAAAGAAGGCAAGATGAGAGGGGGAGAGTGTCCATCTTTCCTCTCCTCCTCCACTTCCCACGCTTTCGGCTTCTTCTGGCAAGCGCAGCCCTCAGATAGCATCTCTCTGTCACTGAAAGCAATTTCTCCCTGCCATTAGGAGATGGAGCAGAGGCTTTTGGTGAGACAGGAGCCATCAGAGTGTGTCTATTCTCTGCTAGCTGTGGACACGCCGGTGTGACATGGTCGTGAGAGGAAGTCTGTGAAGTCAATCCACAGCAATGTTACAGAGTTAGAAAGATAGAGGACAGAAGAGACGTGCTGGAGAGAAACTGAGCTCCAAACTTAGCCTTAATTAGCCAATTATGTGCAGCAATGTACAGTTTTCCTCGCAAATGAGTGTCGAGTATTTCCAGATAATGGACAACATGCAAATACACTTGTGAACATTTACACATAATCAGGGGTTTTTTTAACAGAAAAATCATTGCTGGTATCAAGTTACCCTGGCGGTCTTCGTATTCACCATGTGATTATATAGGGAGAGGCAGATTTGGTAGATGCAATAATATCTCTGATTCTTTAAATTCTGAGCAGGTTTTGACAAGCCAGCTGTTCCTCCATTAGTTAATAGTTGGTGATCTCGTATTTATTGCTGGGTACAAACTAAGAACGGTGACATCTATGAGTTTGAAGTGGCAGGAATGTGCACAGATAGACCACAGAGGGGCCTTAAGCTTCTGCCTTTTTGCCCTCAGACTTTACAAGTACCCTCTTTGTCATCATGTATAATGACAGTATTTTAAAAGGCCATTCTTAAAAATGGGTTTCAGAGGGGTGAGGTTCAGCCTTTTCTCAGGAAAGGAGCTACTGGATCAGTTTAAGTTCCATGTGGGCACTCACTCTGGAGCGGTACAGACCACTTGTGGAGATCACACCTCAAGAACTCTGACCTCTGATGCATGCTTCACGACATCACTGGAAATCTCAATAAAACACAGATGACCTGTTTAAGAAAGTGTAAGACTCCATTTTGTGGTTATTTTGAACAGCTACAAAAGCTTAGGTGCAGACACCTTGCTAACCATGTTTTTGTTATTGTAAAAACAGAGTTGACTGACTAGTTTACAGTAAACAGTTAGTACAGTGGGTAACATTATGGCTTAGTATGCAGGAGAGTGGGTTCAAATCCCTGTGTTGAAAATAAAGCCATTACTTTAGTCTGCCCTGTGAAGAACCCAACACTAGCTTTTGTGTCTTCTGAAGCACAACTTAGCCAACTCTCTTAATAAGAGTGTTATTATTGTAATACGTGCAATTTAAAATAAGATGGGCCTGTACTCTGGTCAAACTACACTCTTAAAAGTAGTAAAGAAAAGATTCAAAGAAAACATTCAAAGAAGCCTTTGCATGGTTAAATGATCTTTGTATTGTTAAAGGTTCTATATACAACATTTCAAACTTTAATATAGCAAACAACTTCAACTGTTTTCTATGTAAAGATACAGTGTGTGTATAGACTGTATAGAGTATAGGTATAGACTGTGTGTGCTGCAGTCCAAGCTTCTCTGTTCTTATAGGCAGGACGGCTGCGCATGCATGTTAGTCCCACCTTGTGAACGTGATGGCCTACCCCACGTTTTGTTTTGCCCTCTCCAAAAGAGAAAGACAATGACTGCCCAACACTGCACTGTGCAGGCAATATGGTGGAGCACAGTAGGACACATTTAGGTGAATGTGACCTTCCAAACATTCATCAAAGTTGATAAGGCTAAAGTTTGGCTTCCTAGTCACATTTTCCCGTTCCACCTTAAATCGTGCAGCAGCTCCATTCTTCCAACGGCTGTTACAGAACAAACACAACATGAAGAAAGGGCTAGAATATATAGGTTATCAAAAAATATATTAGGAGAATATATATCAACTATATCAAATAATGTTACTTGCCTGTCACAAAACAGACAAACTATGACACTGTGCAGGATGCTTTCCTCTTTGGGAAAGTGAGACAAGAACAGGGAGATTCTCCACCTCATTTCAGGAGCTAAACTTTGTGAGTGCTTTCACTCATCGCTGGGATCTCAGCTGAGTTTGAGCTGATTTTGGAGATGCAGCTCCACTAAACGAAGCTCAAAACAAACAGGCTAAATGTCTCCAAGTGCAGTAACATCTCCTTTGCTCCTCACAGAATGAGCTAACAGTGACAATGAGCTACTGTCCATTTTGAAAAAAGTGAATGTAGCGTGAAGATCTTCATCACTTCATTCAGGCTGTAATTTAATTCACAGCCCAGTTTGTGTTTTCAGAGATTCAGATTCTTTTAGCGTTTGTGCAGAAGTTGTATTTGCTGGAACTCAGCTGCTCTGTTATCTTGGTTGTCATCAATCCAACAGCAGAGATGACAATGATGGTCAGAGAGTTTTTACATGGATATAGCCCAACTGCTGCACCATTTAAGGTGGAACGGGAGAATTCTAACAAGAAGCGGGTGAAAAAGAAGCCGCTTCATCGAGAGTTGAAAGGCATTAAAAGGGAGGTTTTTGAAAAGGGTTCTTCTATTGTTATACTGTCAAACCTATAACAATTGAAGAACCTTTCTTGGTGCTATATAGAACCCTTTTCAAAACAGTTCTATATAGGACCGTACAAAACACATTCTCAATCAATCTGAAGAACACTTTCATGATGCAAAGAACGCTTTAATCATGTAAAGGGTTCTTTAAGTGTTCATGGTTCTATGTAGAACTGTTTTCTTTAGTAAAGAGCCCTTGAAGAACCATCTTTTTTAAGAGTGTAGGTAAACCCTTTTCTGATTACCTACCTTGACGATGGGAGTATTTCTGAAGAACTACTTCTGCTTTGGGGTGTTTTTTGGGAGCTGGCTGAAATGGGAAATGTGTTTTTAGCTGCCTAGCAGTAATGCTGGATATCTGCTTTCCTTCTTCATTTTTCAGGTACCAAAAACACATTTCAACACACGCAAAAGGCAGCATGAGTGTGTGCATGCACATGCAGCCTTCCAGCACTTCCTGTATGACCCCAAAAACCCACCTCAAAAGAATTCTTCTTTTTTCGGTAGCTGGTGAATGCAGAAGAAAACCAAAAAGCTAACATTACTGTGAGGAAGCTGGAAAACACATTTCATATTTTAGCCAGAAATCCACCCCAAAGCAGTTGCAGTTTTTTCATAAGCTCCTCCCACCTTGAAGATACATTATCTGAAGGAGATCTTCCTAGTCTGGTCAGAGCGTCCACTCAAAAAGGGCAAATTCGACTTGAACATTGTACCTGTTTGTCCTCAAGGCCTACATTTGTATTTACTTAACTGAATTATGCTAAGTCTTCTCTTTTAGATTAATTCTTGCAAGTACTCACTTGAGTACTTTTTGAGTACTTGCATATTTTACGAGTTATGTATGCTGAATGAAACAATGTAAATGGAATATATTGTTTCTGATGCATTTACAATTATACATTTGACAGACGCTCTTATCCTGAGCAACTTACAGTTTCAATCCTCTTAGAGAGGTAAGTGAAGGTAGTGTTAGGAGTCTTGCCCAAGAACTCTTATTGCTATAGCATAGTGGCACTGATCATCAGACTGTAATCCAGGGTGCTACCCACTGTTACCTACCAAATATCAACTTTATACGACAAGCAAATACAATTTTGAACCATTTCTATTGGTCCATTTATCACAAAATGTCCAAATAATATAAAGATCAGCTGGTATTTTTAAATGCTGTGTAAAATACATTGTGTTACAATGTTTTGATGGAATGTAAAATTTGATCTTTCCTCATATATAAAGTGGTGGCATTTGTCACAGTAAAACAAGTCCACTGTATGAGTCTCTACCAAAAGCTCAGTCGAATTAAAGTGAATTTGAGGAAACGGTGGAAAACAAACCTCTACTCAACAATATAGTTTCTGTTGTCAGTGAGGAGGAAGCAAATGAGCGAGAAAACTCCTACAGACCCAGACACAGCTAATACAAAGCCAGACATTCATTTCTCAAGGTTTAAAGATCATAAAAAGAGAGAAAAACACACACAACCACTTAATCAATACATGGTAGTGTCTGAAGCAATAGCAGTGTTTCCTGTGTGGAGGGTTTGAGAGCACATCTTGCACAGCCTTGAAGCCACTCTATTTTCACCGCTGAAGGTGTAGCCAATACAGCGGTGTTCCACATGGCTGCTTGCCTTCAGTGAACTGACAAGCACAAAAATGAGAGTTTACTGCTCCAGGCTGAGGCTGGATAAGCCTACAGAGGCATCTTTCTCTTCCAGTAGGTTCTGATAGTGTTAAAAGACACAGCAGGAATAAAGAAGACAAAAAGCTAATAAGCGTACCAGGTAAACAGGAGCTGGTGCAACAAATGAATAAAACAGGGTGGCTTTTATACCAAAACAAGGGCAACCTCATGAAAAGGACCTTAATTAACACTGTTACACATTTCACAATAATGAAATTGATCTTTTCTGCTCAGATGGGTCCTAACATGCCGCTGTAGTCAATTAGAAGCATGGTGAATTTGAATTAGGCTGCATGTTTAAATGTCAATGTGAGCATCTCAAACATTAGAATTAGAATTCAGTTCTCAATTTAGGGTTGGACCATTTTTATGTGGACTAAACTCTCATACATACCTCGTATGTAGCAATGAGAGCTCTATCTCAACACTCAGGAATTAATGTAATTTTACATAATTCAAATTACGACATTTGTCCTAATTCTGCACAGGTAGAAATGAATATTATGGAAAAACAGGGGACAGCTGTGAAGGAGGGTTTCAGTAAAGCAGGATAATTATTGTGAGTGAGGCTTCATTCAAAGGCCTCGTTAACAGCCTCCACTGCACATTAACATGAACATTAACCTTTGGTTAGTGACTGATAATGTTGCCTGCATTTTGTTGGTTTACTTCTGGAAGACCATGCCAGGTGGACTATTGTTGCTTTGTGTATGTGGGTCAGTTGACCTGTTCAGACTAATATTGATTATTGTTTCCCCCTTTTTTATATGCTAAGCACCTCTCGGACTTGGCCTCCTCACTTTCTCACATTCTGCAGGCTGAAAATTCTCCCCAAGGGGGCGCTAATTAGATGCTTTTCTTAAATATAGTGAGTACACTGTACATGTGAATACACAGACCATCACATTCTCTACACAATATCAAGAAATACAGTTTCATTAATTAGGAAAGCTACAGCCTGCAGTAGACAACAAGCTGGCAGTGTCTTACCTTTTTACAGTAGGCCTGCTTAGTTTACTTCACCTTTAAACAGTCTTGAACAATTAAAAAAGTGGAGCTGGTTAGTGTGCTACAGTAAAGGAACATGAAAAATGCTGACTGTATAAGGACTGCACGTCCCATGAGTCTGTGCACAGGGATGAAAGGATAAAGATATGACTAAATTGATTTCTCAGCCCCAGTCCAGGAGGCCCACTGCCCTGCACATTTTCATGCTTTTCCTGCTTGAACACAGCCACATTAACGCAATAATGGGCAGTTAATGAGCTGATTACTTGGATCATCATGTGTATTGGGAGCAGAGAAAACACTAAAAAGTGTAAGGTAGTGGACAGATTTAAAATATAGAATTTGTGGTCAAATTTAACAACCAATAGCAATTGAAACACTTAAGTAAAGTCGGGACTGCATGTGCAAAGAGTGAATTATTGGGCGGGGGCGGGACGGCTATTTATCTCCCCCCAAATATTGAAGAGGACATGTCTCTCACCCCCACCCCCCAAAAAATATATGACTAAACTTATCAGATTTGAGCCGGAAATCAGAATTAGCACTTAGGCTTGCGGTGAGCCTGGAAGGCAGCAGGGCAGTAAGCCATGAAACAGTGACAGCTACCCAAAGCTGAGGCTTGTCATGTGCCATTTACACTCTCCTTGGCCTTTCCTTGCCTGTCTAGACACAGTGAAGCACAGGGATTGCTGGCACTCAGTGTGTGTTGTAGGGGTGGCAGGTGTGGAGCCTATGTGTCCAGCGATGCGGAAGGAGAGATCTATCAGAGCGCTGTCAGGTAAACCATCAGAGCGACAGTGCATGGACTCCATGGAAGAGCAGGCCAGTGCTCTTTCAAGACTCTAAAGGATAAAAATAAATAAAGAAAATAAAAAGCACAGAAAAAATCTTTTTTTTTTTGACTGTGTTTTGTTTTTCCTTGGCTGAGCTGTGCCTTCTCAGTTCCCGAGTGAAGGCTTAATCAGCATAGTGTGAAGGTGGGAAAATTGACCATGGGGATAATCCATGCTGTCATGGACACACAACAAGCGAACAACAAAAGCCCACTGTTCTTTAAAGCTGCTGATCTGAAGACACATGGTATAAAAAAAAAGATATTCATACAAGTAATTAAATGGCATCACACTTGAATCAGGAATAGAATCTTAACTGAGAAACAATGAGCAGAAGCAGTAGTCAAAGAAAGATGACCTTACGAAGCTATTACTGCAGTACATTCCGCATGATCCTTCATGGCTCTTAGTTATCTGTGTGTGCAATATACTTTATAGCTACATAACACAACATGCCTCTCTACAGAACACCATTAACAAGTGCTTCAACTATTAGAAAAAAAAGGAAAATTAAACTCAGACGAACGAGACTGTATTTGTAATCTAATAAAACGTGAAGACACTCTTGCTTGGAGATAACTGAGCTTCGTGCCTTAACAATGCCACGATTTCATAATTGATTCGGCCCCACAGCGGCGCTCTCTTTGTCTCTGGACTCGTCGCTGTGCTGAAGCAACGGTTGGTAAGGGGAAGCCATCGCAGTGACAGGGTCCCATCGACATGGCCATCAGCCACTGTGGCTGTAATTGTGTCCCGTGGCAGACAGCGCCGCCTTATCTGGCAGGCAGACACAGGAGACTAGTGACACCTGCGAGGAGACGGGCCCTGTTCTCCCGATAACCCAGACATGCTCAGACCTGATTCAATCATCGGCTCCCACCCAACCACCATCACAGAACCACCAACCTACTGCTGAGCAGCTTCTCATAAACGCTGAAAACCTGAAGGTGACAAAAGCTCTGCTGATCATAAAGCCTATAACATGCATCAGAACATCTGTAAAATACATCAAGATATGAGAGCAGAAGACCACCCACCACCATGAAATCTCACAGTGCACTCAAAGTTCAGGAGTGTCAAACTTGATCTATCAGGTGTAAATCAGGTTAAATCTGATAATCTTAATAAAGCTTAAATATAAATGTGGCAAAAAGAGTTCTTTGGAGTGATATCACTGAAGAATTTCCTGCCTAAAGAACCTTGCAAATGACAATTCTTTTGAGAACCATTATTGTCAATGAGCTGTATGAGTGTAAAGAACTTTAAGTTTAACTACTTAAAATCCCAGGCTTATTATATACTAAGGCTTATCTTTCAGTATCAGTACAGAGACTTCAATGCAATCTGGCTGAGCTACTCTTTATATACTTTATATACTATACTTTATATTCTTTATATAGAAGTATATAATAAAACTTTGGTCCACTGGTGGTCCCTGGCCATTTAAGAAGTGAAACAACATCCACAGAATGCAAAGGTTCTATACCAATTGTAAGTTTTTATAAGCATACATTCAAGCCAAGATCCTTTAGGGACCTATATTTTTAAGAGTGTAAGCACTGAAACTCAAAGTTATTGGTAGATTTGATCACACTGTTTGCATTAGACCATTTCTGCTGTGACTAATTTTAGTTCTAGACAAAATTTTTAATTGGTATAGAACATTTACATGAAGTGAAAAATCTTAAACCTTTACAAAGGTTCTTTACACACACCCACACACACACCCACACACACACACACACACACATACTGCATTTACACAAATGGTTTTATACAGAAATCCACTGAAAGATCCTTTAGTGAGAAATGGTTCTTCTATGGCGTCATTCCAAAGAACCCTTTATAGCATGTATATTTAGCAGAGTGTGGGCAATATAAGTGCACAGTGGACCTTCATTTGAAGGCATTTCGTTATGGACAGCAATCTGCTGAAAGGTCATAAGTTGAGTATTAACCTTAAATTAAGCAGGCTGAAATCTCCCGCCACAGCAGCGTTGGCAGATCACCATAGATTCAGCCCATAGATTTTCTTCAGCGACACTGTTAATTTGACGTAAATGAAACTCCAGGGACAATTTCTCAAATAAGTGAGTTGCCAAAGCAGCGCCTCAAGTGACATTCACTAAAGGGCCTCTCTTGGAAGGAATCCAAAGGCTAACATGAGCGGATCGATGACCGCAGCATACAAAGTCACTGCCGATGAAGCTGAGGCACAGTAGATGCTCTTGTTTAAAAGCTGGTGACATCATTGCTCATCAAATAAATATATAATATAAAAAAAGCTTTAAAAAATATTTCATTTAAATTAAACATGAGTTCCAGGTACCTCAGTAGTTTTGGGTAGTTTCAAAAGTTTTTTCCATTCAGGAGATTCACAGTGGAAACAGCCATGTCCTGATACTGCGGAAGCCTATTATGCAGGAAAGCTTCCATCCCAAAACTACCCAAACAGCTGTGACACGACTGATTCTCATCTGACCTCAGAACAGCTGTGATGCTCACAGACTCAAGGCCCACCATGTTTAGCTCTGAATGAGAAGTGAAATGCAACGCTACCAGAGACATTATGAATATTGGACTCTGCCCAGACCCGGTTCTGACAAGATCATATGGCACGTGTCCTCACTGTCCAATCTAATTTTTTTCTAATATTTATTTTTCTACACCAATAAAGCAGAAAAGCTGCATCATATTTGTCAAAACTGTATGTTAAATTGACAAAAAAGAAAAATAGGACAGGCAGGCATAAGAACACAATGCATAGAAGAGAGGGGGCTAATGTAAACCACTTAAATTAGTATAAATCAAAGCCAAAGTGGAACTCTTCAGAGATTTATTATATATTCTCAGAAAAGAAGGTACTAAACTGTCAATGGGGTTAGTGCACTTTCAGTACCTTTAGTTATGGAACATAATTGTATTTTATTCCATTGCAATTATATATTTTTCAAAGTTGCATTGACTCTCAAGCTGTCTTGTCCAGTCCATGTGCTCCAGGCATTTTATTTGTCTATTTGAAACATTATGTTATGAAAAGGTACAAATATGCCCCTTTTCTCCCAGAGAAAGTGAAAATAGCGTTCCTTTAAAACTTATATAAGGTACACTATTGGACCTTAAGCCCTCCACTTGAGGGTGCATATTTGGTACACAAGTGGTTAAATAATTAACTAAATAAAATTAAACAGCGTAACTGGAGTCAAATCAGTTTATGGAAGAATGCAGGGATGGAAAATGAACAAACGAAAGGAAAATGTATATGGCAAACGTTATGGATGCCGGAGTGAGCAATGAAGCAGTGAAAAGCAGAAAGGAGATTATAAACTGGCAATTGGTGCAGTACACAGAGTTTTTGGCACTTTGGAGCACATTTTCACAATATGGACCTCATTAAAATGTCTCTGTTTGGATGGGGAGGAGAAACATGATATTGCTGATTAATATCATTTTTCCCTGTTGGTGCACAGTGACTTAATCACAACCCACAAGATGTTTTAGAAACAAGCATAAAATCATTATTATACTTCAATTAAATATTACAATAAACAAGATATTTGTCTTGGAAATAACTGGACATGATGAATTGAGTTTATGATGATCAGGGACATAAACTAACAAGGTAAAAAAAATAATTTTTGATTTCTGGATGACTCTAAACAATATGTATAGAGACGAATGTGAATGCTAAAGAAATGCTAAATAAAGTAATAAACACTTAAAAAATTATTCTTATATAGATAATTGTACTGTGTGGCGATAGGGACGAGTTCCAGCAGATATTAATAAAGGGCATCTTTCTGTGCATCATTACCTTATTGTTGATAGCATATAATAAACAAACTAATTACTATTGGGCATATAGTTTGTACTGAGAAATGAATAAACATCCTTTATGTTCTTGTCAGATTTTATCACTTTTATTTCACATATAATTGCAATGCTGTACAAATGTACAAACTACATTACTATGTAATTACAAATGAATAACTGTGTAGTGTAAATCAAATGTATAATAAAACAACAATAAAGTCTCAATGTGTGAGAGTTAAAAAAGAAGAGAAGCCAAAGATCAAAGCGATAGTCCAACTCCTCCTAACCAAAGAGATGACAGAAATAAACATCTAAAAATACACGTAATTGCCGGAGGGGAGCTGTCAGAAATAAAATAACAATAAAAAGTGTGTTATAACTGGACTCTAATGAATTCCAAAGTGAATTAACTGCTACCCATCGAGGCCAGTCTACACTCAGGGACTAGTAATAGCAGAAGTAGAGGAGCTGAGTGTACATGCAGAGATATATGGATGCAGAAGATATATATATGGATGAAGGAAGATAATGAGGAGCAAGAACAAGCAGCGCTTTGAAGGCTAAGAAACGTGACTTGTGTTAAATTCAAGATGAATGCAAAAGGAAAAAATACTGCATTCTTACTGAGAGTCTAAAGTTTACAGAACTTCTAATCACATCACAGACCCAATTAATGATCACAACTAATGTCAGGAAACCACAGGAATCCCTTTTTGCACCAAAGGTACTGTTGGCTGTACTGGTAGCAGGAGTGTTGTTGCTCAGAGGTAAAGTGACCAAACTGAGGACAGTTTTTTAAGCCTAGACATTAGACATTTATCATGATGCTGATCCACTCCAGGTGAACATTCTCATTTTATGTCAGCCATCCATCTGTTGCATCAGTACCTGTGTTCTACATTCCAAGGTTCCACTGGCTGCTCAATTGCAGAAAGTAGAAAACAGTAGCACCAAAGAAACATTCTAGCTTGATGTGGGACATCGCATTGTTCCAGAAACCCAGCAACCCAGTATCTCCCTTCAAACCTGTTGAAGAGCCATCACTGTAACACTAAAAGATCTGGTGCCATTCATGATTATCCTCAGGTCTTTGTTTTTTTTTGGAATACTCAAAAAATATCACTCTGCATATTTGCTCTATAATCTTCATGTTTGATCTTACCACATTAATCATATAGCCATGTATAAAAAAAAAAACTTCTGTAATTTCTACTATAATACACTGTGGAATCTCGCAAACACCGGACAAACAATACATTAAAAACCTTTAAGATCTACTCTTCTTCATTGATAATGTGATGTCTCAGTGCTGTTGATGCATATATGTCATATGTAACCTACATCTAAGAAAGTTGAAAAAATGTAGATTTGTATTTGTTCATGTCACAAACTACCTTTTTGATCAAGGAACCACATGAACAGGAATATGCTTCACAATTCAGTTGCCTTTTATTGTTACTCTGGTTCGTTGGCCAAGCTGGAAAAAAAATTGACCTGTTAGTTCTCTAATCAGCATTTTATCCCCCACCCCCCCACCCCCCCAGAAAGGTCCAATTTTCAGTCTTATCACCTTCAAACATCACTCACTGGTTAATGCTGATTATCAGACCACAGATCTAGTTGTACTTTTATATTTATAGTTCTGTTCCCTTGATCTGGACCAAAGCAGAAAATGATCAATTGCAGCATTTTAGTTGTGGTTAGCATTCACACTGACAAATTAAGCAATTAACCAAAAAATGTAAACAACATTTCATACGAGTAAAAATGAAAACTAATTAGGCAGATTTTATGATGTACAATAACTGTGATACTATCCAATGAACTTAGTGAACCATGCTGCTCTCTGTTTTGTCTGAGCTTGCTGGTTTTATTTATGTCTTGTTTCATCTGTCTTGTGATATTAGAGCAAAATGCCACAAGACATCCTGTGTCATCATGGTTTTACATGACACAAAGCAGGGTGAAATCCCTGTAACAGCACTGAGTGAGCTGCGGCTTTTACATTATGGAGCTTAATATATAATATTGTTTATGTGTGCAGTCAAATGTGTATATGAAGTATTTCATATTGACTTCAAACTTGCCTCAGCTTTATTTTTAAAACTGAAACTACACATTCTGTTATTACAGATTCAGAGCATATGAAGAGATAATAAGACACACACGTGTCAAAACAGCAACAAAACTCAAAAAAAAAGGTTTTGCTGAGAGGAAACAATGGTTCATTCTGTCTTTGGTCTGTTTAGATGTCTCTGGTCTGTATTGTGTTCATACTTCATACAAATAAACAGCATAAGAGTTTATTTGGAAGTGAACCGAAGCTGACCTGCTCAGGGGTTTCAGTCCACTTATTTGGTGCGCACCAGAGGTCATTTTAATCGAACCAAACCTGCCAAGCTGGAACACACCCCACCTGTTCCCTCAGTGGGTACATGCACTGAACTCCAGTAGTGTGTAAATCTCACATATAAATGAAATGAAATACCGATAATGGAAATCTTAAGAGAACCACAGGTAATGAACGAGGATGGTTGTTTTCTAAGAACAATGGCTTTTGCCTTTTTTATGACCAGGCATCAATAATAAGCCCTTCCATGCTTAATGTGTTTAACCAACCATAAATGAAGCATCATGCTTTTTTAATATAGTGACAGACAACACTGTGGCACACAGAAAGCTTCAATTCCACATGCTGATCCACTATACTATACCCTGTGCAAGCACATGCTGCACTACTCTGCAGCAGAATATAATGCGTTAAAGAGGACACCACCAAATTCTCTGAATGTATCACCGATGAAATAAGGTTATAGAGTTAAAGAACTACAAAATTAAATGCTGCTGAGTGTTATCAAAATCAGCCAGACTAATCACACAAACCTCATTCAGCATGCGTTTCAGCTACTGACGACAAAACAGAAGGCAAAATAAAGAATGGAAACAGCTGTATTACAGGCCTGACAGAGCATCACCAGGGAAGATACTCAGCATGTGGTGATGTCTATGGGCAGCAGACTTCAGACAGTCATTGACTGCAGAGGATTTGCTACAAGCACACTTAGCATTTTTTTTCTGCAATAGGGGGACTACATATAAAAGGGCTGTGACGGGGTGTCAAAATGAACGTTTATGTTAACGTGATACATTTTTAATACCACCAATATATTTTTTTAAGACCGTTAATGCATTTTTCTAGTTTGACCCTTCAAACAATTAGTAGTCCACCTGGAAGCCTGCACACTTGCTATGACTGACTCAGTGACTGAGGTCCTCTTGTTCAAATATAGCTCATGCTGCCTTGAAGTCTTCCTCAGAAGTTCTTACTCATGACTTCAGCAGTCATAAGTATAACACAACTTGTGTTCAAGGGGTTTTGTTCGGAAACAAGATGGACACGCAGGAAATGTTTTTAGTATACTTTTATTTTTCTGTCATTGAAGAATGTCTGTTTATTTTGCATTACTGAGATAAAGTGAGGGGCAGAGGATGCTTGTGAGATTTGTGTTTTATATTTGTATTTTCGCATGTGAATGATGTTAGCCTGCAGTGCTCATGTGTGGCTGTTGAATTGGACGACAACCAGTTTATGATCATTTACAAGCAAAACAAGCACTTATACCAGCAATACCAGTTACTCATCTGAATATGCTAGACAGTGCTCGCCAGAGAATTAGGCCAAAATCAAAGAGCAGCAAACTAAGAAAAGCAACAGCAAAGTGGAAACTACAAGCCGTAATATACACATACATACCAGTAAGGGTTAAGTGATGAGTGACGATGATGGAAAGCAGCAGGCTGGGATTACCTGAGCACAAACTGACTCTCTCCCACAGACAGCAGAGCGCAGGCCCGTTTCAGCGGGAAGATTACACGTCAGCTTCTGTTTGCACCTGCGCTCTCACCCCTGGCCTCAATTAAAAGTGACGGTGGGGGAAACGGGAGGCGATCGGTCCAAGTACTCATGGAGGGGAAAGAGGAGGGAAAAGAGAGGCTGAATAAACAGAAAGAGGGACGGGGAGGCAGAAGAGAGGACGGAGGGGTGGAGAGGGCCACAGCGCTGACAGTAAGTGATGTGTGGTTTACTCTCCTGAAGCGGTGGGGAGCAGAAATCACTTCCCACGAAATAATAAACATGATCTGCGGCCCCCTGTGCCGCTCTTTCCTGCTCGCCGATAGAAATGTCAAGATGTCCGAGGCGGGGGAGGTTATTCCACCAGCAGCAGAGTGTGGGCCTCACCTCCACACTTTATTACTGCCTCCACACTTAACCCACACACTGCTGTGGGCAGCTGCACAAAGGTACACGCACTGGCCAGCACTACCTCTAGCCCTCTCAAAGACTTGAGGAACGACACTTGTTCCTGCTGAACATGATTGGCAGTGGCCTACAAAATAGAGCGTAACTTTAGGGCTAGTATAAACACAATAATGCTTTTAGAAGTGGAAGTTATAGCTACTAATATGAATGTAAAAAAGGTTCTAACAAAACATTAAAGAAATACTTTCCATCATAAAACGAGCACATGCAAATTTCACAGACAGTGTTGTTGTTTGTCAATTTCAACTTTGGAGTATCTGTATGATAAAACTCACACCTGGTAGAAGTGCATGTAATATATATTACATATATTATAAACAAATGCTGTGACTAGACATTCCATTTAACAAATTTTGCTTTAAACTACTGATGCAGTAAATAAATATCTCCCTAAAATACAAAACATAGCTCAGTCAGTACAGTAGAAGCCACCTCACGTACTGCGATATTATTGCTCAAGCAGCCAGTGTTTTAGGAAAATAATCACACTACACAATCACATCGCTCTACCATCTGTGGTGTAAACCCTGCAGTGGTCAATTGTAACGAGGAATATGAAAGAGATGAGGAAACAGGATGCAAGTGCGAGTCTGAGGTTTTATTAGAATCCATAATGAAAAACACAAGAAAATGAATCCACAAGAGCAATCATACAGAAGAACTAGACTAAGAAAGAAATAAAGAACACTAGAAAGGCAAATACTAAACTGAAAGAAAAACAACCAGGCAGAGAGGACAAAACTATGAAACAGGGCCTGTAAGAAATGCCAAATGCCAAAGCAACCATAAGACAACAACCAGGGGCATAAATACAGGGAAAAGTAGAACAAGAAACACCTAAGCACAATTACAGGGTGGGGTAACAGACAAGACACAGGTGAGGGGCAGGACGAAAGGGCATAGAAGGAAAACCAAAACAAAAGCACACGGCCAGAGACACAAGAGAGAATGTAAAAACGAAGGGAAAAACAGACAAAGAGTGAGCTAAGACGGGGAAAACGGCACATCAGTACAGTCCATCCTTTCTGAGATGGGACTAGTTTTCCTGGAGGAAGAATTCACGGTAATTCGTTACTGTCGTAGGTGGTGTAGGAGGCTGCGTCTCCTGCCTGATCGCAGAGGAGTACAAAAAGGTGAAAGCAGCTGGAACTGCTTTTTCACTCTTCCTCCAGTGCTTAGTGCTGGACAAAACTTAATAAAGCTGCCTTAGAAAGACTGCTGTTTAGCTTTGGCTCACATATCAATTATACCACTTTAAATACTGCTAATTTACCTCAGTACAACCTTCATGCTTCATCTTAATTCAAACAGCTTGACGATTCTGGTGACTTGCTGGCAGCAGGTATTTCAGACAAGTTTTCAGCATCATGCTCCAGGCCTCGACCTTCCTCCAATTCCCCACCAATTTCTCCTGCATTCACCCTCTCCCTCCTGTTCCTACCTCAATATCCCAGTCAGACGTACTCATCATCTCACTTACCTCCCACTGTTCAAAGTGACTTTGGCACTTGTGTCATGAAAGCCTTTCAGAAACACATTCCACAGAACATTACGAGGAGAAAGAGTGGGTCAAGGGCAGAAAGGTGGGAAACAGGAACTCCTCTGCAGCATCCAGACAGGATGCAGTAAATTCCTCCTGCATGCTGTTTGTTGGTTATGTGTTGATTGAGTATTCAGGGCAGAATGTGAAATAGGGAGTTTGGGGAGATTAAATTGTTGCTGAGCCATCCATGCGCCTTCCGCGGTTGTCAGCGGTAGCCATGAGCTGCCAGCTGAAGGTGAGGCAGTGATTTGTGGTTTAGGGGAAGTAATTTCAGGAGCAAGTGGATCCCTCAGAAACGCACCACACAAACGCTGAGGCTCAGGGCCATGTGGCAACTCTTTGATTAGTTTTGCCCTTGATGTGACATAATATATAGTGCACTTCATGACTGTGGGTGTGGAAATAGCATATACTGCAGGATTTGTGAGATTTCCAAACATGAACTGTCGTGAACTGCACTATTTTGAGGCTCTGAACTCTTAAACAGAAAGCTTCCTAAATGGTTCTTGGGAATTTTATTTGCTATAGAACATGGAGATTCTTAAATGGGATTTTTCAAAATGTCTGCATAATTAAACGAGTAAGAAGTAAACAAAGTAACTGAGTGGTTTGGTGTGACATGCTTCATTCTAGAGAAACTTACAGAGTCAGAATTGTTCACAGTGGTGGTGATGGGAACCAGACGTCTGAAGAGTTTAACAGCTTTATATATATATATATATATGGCTTCGTTTGTCTGATTTACCACTATTTCTATTTTCCTAATAGCAACCTTACACATAGAACTCAGAAGACGTTTGTAGGTAAAATGCCTTCATTTGCCTTTTAGATGTCACAACACTTCCTATTACCACCACTTCAAAGAAATCCAAGTCAGTACGTGTCACTAAAATAAACCATTTCCCGTCAAACCTCTCTGAACGACTCTCTGAACTGAACTATGTAGACATTTTGAAAAATTGGTGGAATTATCCCTTACACTTTTAAAATGTTCCTCACATCTTACACATCTCGTTTACAAAAATCCATTGAAAGGTCTTTTTCGTGTTTCTTCTATCAGTCCAAAGAACCCTTTCTGACACCTATTTTTTTAAAGGTGTGTGTAATAAAACAGCAGATCTTCATTTGAACACATTTTGTTATGGACAGTAACCTGCTGAATGGTCAAAAGTTGAACATAAACCTTAAATTAAAGAGAAATTAAAGAAAGTGACCAATGAACCTGTACGTGTCTTTTGAGTCTTTATATGTAATGTTGCTAATAGTAAAATAGAAAAAAAATTATTTGGGGGGGGGCGGTTTGTTTGCCTTAGAACGCCCCACATTTACCTCTCCGCCAGGACTACAGTTAAAAAATACTATGTTTTAGGCCAAAATCTTATTTCTAAACTATTGTAAAACAATGTCTCAGGAATCAGGAAATGTATTCATCACAGTTTCGTGCAATAATTTTCTGTGAGGGAGCTTTTACAGACATTAAATGCTTCAGATGTCTGGCTCCTATCACCACCCCGTGAATAACTATGACTTGGTAAGTATCTCTAGAACAGAGCACTTCACATCAAACCGCTTTGAATGGTTTTGTTTACATTTTAAGCATTTATGTATACAGAAAACAGCAGCTTTGGCAGATCACAGCCCATTCACATTTTTACATGCTAAAAAAAAATACAAGCCTAGAAGTCGTATTTTATTCAACATGAATCTGTAATAAGAGCAAAAAAAACACTCACCTATTCAGACGTTGCCAGCAGGACAATGAAACATGGAAAAGAAAAAGAGAGAGAGAAATTTCATTAGCTTCCTGAATAGCATTCAGTCTCCATTGTATTCACACATGCATGCATGCACACTGAGGAAAACAGCAGCTTGCTCCAATCAAAGCATTTCAGCGCTAAGCTCATATCTAGCATCCTCATATGACTTAAAGGTGCAGCGGACTTCATATACAATGACCCCTCCCATAAATCATTTCACATTGTGAACTCAAGGCCAGCGCAATTACCATGATTTGTGGAGCCATGAGGCAAGAGAGACAAGCCGAGGCAGCGAGGTACAAAGCTCAGCCGACAGTGACTACAGCGCCATTGGGCAGGCAGTAAGGCCGCTTTGTCTGCTGTGTGGAGGGGATGTTCTCCCAGATTCAGAGTTATCGTTTCTGAGGGGTGCCATCTTCAAATGGGAAACTTTAACACACATATGAAAAATGCATGGGTATGAGCTCCTGCTCCGCCGTGCCACTTTCACTGCAGCCGTTTGAAAAGTGAGCGCTGGAGAAAGTGCTGCATGCCTCTAGGCCTGGAAGCTACTCTTGTGTAACTCTGCATAATGTAGACGGGTAACAAATGCCACTTTCATAGAAATGGATCTGTTTATCTGCGCATAAGTGCAAGCTTAGTTTTTTTTTCTATTAATACAAGCAGGGCTAAAAAGCTGCAACCCAGTAGCACAGTTATGTAATAGTGCAGGAACCTGAGGAAGGTACCCTACTCAATCGGATAACATCAGCAATAGGAGAATGCCAAAAACCACAACACTAAACAAAGCAAAAGGTAGGCTTGTTTTTCCAACCAAGTGCAGGTTCAAATGGGCTTTCAAGATCATATTAATAAGGAGACAGCACCAACCCAATACCCAGTATAGTTATGGGGCTATTACCAGCAGAAATCGGATATTGCAGAATCGGATACTGGAGAACAAAGACAAATATAATCTGATTCTGTAACATATTTCAAAATTGCTTGTAGCACAACATAAAGTAAATGGCTAATATGTAGCCTAACACAATGAGTCACTAGCTGTGTTTTGTAGTAAATTACAAAATTCTAACGTACTAGAAGTAGAAAAGATTTGCACTCCTTTTCACTGTAAGTTACATTTAGAGGTGGAAAATACTTGAGTAGTTTAAAGCCGTTACTATACTTAAGGACTATTTTGGAAGACTCAAGGCTCTCTTTACTCAAGTATTACTGAAACTGAATACTTGCACTCTTACTCAACTTTTTCAAGTGTTATTGAAATTAAAGTGATGCCATTTCATTTTGGGGTAAGAACAGTAGTGCCTATTAGTCACTAAGCCATCCTCATCAACACTATGTGTGCATGCCAAGTATATCATTGTGCTCAAGCGTATTCCAATTCTGTGAGTGAGCTGATAAGTTTGACAAAAGTTCTCTTAATGCCAACATGTACCTTTTCCTTTTATATAATATAAAGCATGTTTAAAAGTATACCTGAGTATGTTCTTTTCATTTATATTGACTTTCCTCATGTATATTTTTGCTTTTCAAAAATTTTGCATGTTTAAATGATTAACATATGAATAAAGTCATTCAGAGTGGTTTGGTGTAAAACGTTTCGGAATTGTTCACAGTGTTGGTGATGGGAACCAGACATCCACCTCTAAAAGCTCCCTTATAAAACTTAAATTACATGGTTATGAATACACTGCTTGATGTCTAGCACATTGTTTTACGCTAGTAAAGATTTGACAAAGATTTGGTCTAAAACATATTTGAATCAGTTTGTTTTAATTCATTTATGGTGAAGGGATACATGAAGGGTGTTCTAAGGCAAAATGGTCCCCAAAGAAAAAAAAATTCAGATTGACCATTATTTTACCATCATAAACATTACATATATAAACTCTGAAGACACATGTATGTTCACTGGTGGTTTCAGATAGTAAATAAAAAGGCTACATATGACTGTAGACATTGGGATCTCTGGTTCCTATCACCACCATTGTTAAGAAAATCTGTGTTGGTAAGTTTCTCTACAAATTAGTTATTTAATATCAAATCACTCTGAATGACTTTGTTTATATCTTTGTTTATAACCCCTGAATTATGGAGCCATTTTGAAAAATCCGTGGAATTCCTCTTTAAGAGCAGTTCCTTTGTACAGTCTCTGCCATTTAATCCACTCTTCGCTAACAAAGCTGAAAATTTGTGGATAATTGTTTTGTGTCACAAACTACCATTTTAAACACGCAAACATGAATAGGACGCTAATTTACACCTCAACTGCCTTTTATAGTCCTTAATAATCCGAATTTGGTTCTTAATGCGTTTTTGCATTCATTTAGAAGCCATCACAGTGCATCCAACAATAAAGGCAGCATTTGGCTTCTATTATATACTGACAGAAAACACAGGAGCAATGGAAAGCTTTAATTTCACATGCTGACACATGATACACATTTAATAATTTAAAGGGACAAAGCCAAAGTTACTGGATATATGACTAGTCTTTGTCTTAACTAGGTTAAAACCAGCTTATTGTTATGCTTAGTAGTTTATAAAGGAAAACAAATTGGAACTCAGCATCGGAAACAAAAAATCCTCCCTCTCTCTACATGATTATTCTCAACACTGCTTCCAGGAAACTCATGATGCATAACCCTCCTGTCAGAAATGAGGGGAAGACAGTTTGAGGCGGGAGATAAAACGGAGGTGGCAGATGAGAGCAGGGAGGGTGCGATAAAATCCCGTCATGCCGGCAGATCAAATGCCAACCTGAGAAAGTGCAGACGCCGCCAGCTTGAAGTAAATAAAAGTAGGTGAACTGATAAGCCGATTGATTTGGCAGATACACAGTGACCAGCAGATGCCCTTGACTGATGAGATACGATAACAAGTGTATTGGATTTTCAAGCTGGCTTCACGGTGGAAAATAAAACAACGCTGACAAGCTCAAAGTCACTGTGGAGGAGAACAAGAGACAAACAACACTTGCGGATGTATGGGAGGAGAACTGTGCAAAACTGCGAATGCTAACGATCTCAGCCAAAATGTGTTTAATTTCATCTCTTTTTTTTCTTCCAGTTTCTAACTTTCTTTGGTGATTATTCAGCTCAGCTGCTCTGAGCCTTAGGTCAGAAATATACTTCAATTAGAGCTCATTTTCTTTACAGTACTGTTATCTCTTCTAACACAGAGCCACATGTCTTCGTTCTACATGTGGTACATTCAGTACTCTTAGCCGAGCTTAATTTGGTGCAGGAGCAAAATGACGCAAGGAGCTCTTTGTGCTTTTTTCTTTCATTCTCTGGCAGATGCATCTACTGAGTGCAAAACTAGAGTGTTAATGACCTTCATCCGTCCTGCTGTCAGAAAGAGCTCAGGAAGTTGATGACATGGCTACCTGCATTGAGTGAGGTGGTGAATTGTTCACCCCGACGACCTTTTGAAAAAAGCTTTAATGGTGAATAATAGAGCTCAGGCGGAGGCAAAATGATGGGCTTGACAATTCAATAAAAGGCTTAAGAACTAGTGATCAAGCGCCCAATTCTATATTATTTTGAGCTGCAGTTAATGTATGTTCACAAGGTGCCCTTGGTCCAAAGGCAAATATGAAGGGGTGTTGAGGAGGTTCTGGCAGAAAACGTATTTTTCTGTATTACATTTTATTTTTTAAATTAGACGTCCAGTTCTGAGCACTCTCAGTAATAAAGGTGCCTAAAGGTTTCTTTGGAGCAATGCCATAGAACAATAGTGTCCAAACCTGGTCCTGGAGAGCTACCTTCCTGCAGAGCCTACTTCCAACCAACTTGCTCCAGCTAATCAACCTCTTCCCAACCCCTGATTGGCTGGATCAGATGTATAGAGTAATGTAAGAGTAAGAGGTAAGTAAGAGGCAGAGCAGCTTATTGGATACAGCTTGGAACTAAACTCTGCAGGAAGGTAGCCCTCCAGGACCACTGCCATAGAACAATCACTGTTTCAATGTATGGTTCTTTAAAGGACGAAATGTCTGAGTGTAAAGAACCTTTTCAAAGTTTAAGAACCTCAATCTAAAGGTTCTAAGCCAATTAAATGCATCAATTTTCAGAGAACTGTATGTGCAACCATTGAGGAACCTTTATTTTTTAAAGGCCCCTATATTACGTTTCTTGTACTTTAGTTTCTTCTCTAAAGTCCATTGAATACACTTTTGTGTTTGTATCAGAAAAGCTGTTGTTTTCTTTTTTCATGACTATTTTTCAACCTCCCTTTGTGCTTTAAACAGGCTGTGTTTAATGTGAATGGGTGGAGCTAAACTGCTGTAGGCTGAATAGGTGGATGTAACTAAAAGCGATGGATTTCGTGACTTTACAAAAACAATGAATTTAACACACTGTTTTAGCAGCTGAAATTCCATAGATAGACTGTACGGCCTGGCAAGTGAATAGAAGATTTTAAAAATGTTTATATACTGCTTTAAACTCTTATTTCAAAAAAAATGAAGTCAATTTGGAGGGAACATGTAGAGAACTTCAGATATACGGACTGGCAAATCAGATTACAAATGTTTGGCTGATCCAAATGGATGTCAAATCCTCATGTTTAACGTCCAAACAACCAACACAGGCTCGAATAACTCCTTCCCTCATTTTGCTTACTCTGAGATCATTACAACATATGAGAATGCGAAGACAGATTCCCCTGCTTGTGCCTTTTTTTCCCCTCCAAGGATTTAATATCTTCTTTCAAATTCACAAATAAATAGATTCCTCCTCCTCGCCTTGAAGCAATTATCTTTCATATTAACCCTCAACCCGGTAAAGGATTAGACACAGCTGTGTGGGTCTAGAGGCAAGAAGCCATTGCACGGAGCAAAATTAATTAACATGTACCGGCTCTGCTGTTGCCGCTCCGCCGAGCCCTTACATCAACACTGCAAAACTCAAGTCATTACCGACTTGGAGGGGGGGTGCCATTAAATTCAGTAATCAAGAATGATTTGCTTCATTTCTCGCACTCTCCTCTCACGCTGTTATTGGATAACTAATAAATAACGATTTGTACGCTGCTCAGGAGACACGGATGAATTTCGATCTAGAACTTTTATGCCCTCCCCGTTCCATGCTAATAGCACTTGAGGCCTAAACAGCCTTGTCTTGGGGGTCCAAACACCAGAAACAAGTCAAAACCAAAGGCAGGCACAACTTTAGGGGTGGCTCCACGTCCTTGCCTTGGTCCCATCTCTGAGGAAGTAATGGAGGCATTAGGGTGAGCGATGGCTCAGTTCGCTCCAGTACATCATCTTTGTCATTACTTCAAACATCAGATTCCAAATGACCTGGTGGGACGTCTTCATTTACTCAAGCTAACCTTTCCGCGAACTGCGGGAGCTGGAAGACAGTTCTGACAGATCTGTACCCAACAAATTTCCCCCTATTTTTCAAGGCTACACCAATACACCAAGGTCGATTCATCTTTGTTAAGCTTCGGCGACATGGGCTGGAGGGAGCCTTGAGGCTGCACACCTGTCTGCTTCCTTCCAAAGACCCTCCATTAGAAAGTGGGGGGGTGGAGGTCTGGGGACTCTGACCTGCTTTCTCTGCCTGCGGAGCAGCTTACCGTCCTTTACCAGGCCTCCGAATGGAGACAGATAAAAGCGTCTGAGCTGCATGTAGCAGTTAATCAGTGTGCAGGATTACAGGATCAGAGGCCCAGCCAGAGAGCAAACCTGCTGTAAATAAAGGACTGAGCTGGCCCGAGCCGGAGTGCATTACCGACCCTGAACACACTCTGATTTGTTTCAGATTATTTTGACTTTCCGCTCCGGTTTGCAGACAAATGTGACCTTGTATTGGTTTGGATTGCTTTCTAAAGAGGGCAGGAAAATTGCTCGACATTTCCCAATACTATGAAAATATGTTTTTCTCTCAGAGCACACAGAGCTTTCAGACATACAGCTACAGAACAATGCACTATTTTGAATCTTCTTTAAAGGGCCCAAAAAAGTGTCTGATGCACTATGTATTCCCAGGTATCAAAATATGGCAAAGTCAAACAACTTTCTTTAAGTACTATACAGAACCCTTTTTTGTAATGAGTATACATTTTAAGCAGTTTTCATAAAGACTGAAGTCAGAAGGAGTGCTGCTCTGAACATGAGTCGGCCGATTGAAGCAGAGGTCATTTAAATATATCAGATTTTTAAAAAAGGCTGTTATTAGTGGGTTAAGAAAGAAGAAAATGGTATAATATGGGTTCTTCAAAGAGCAGAGAAAGTGACTACATATTGGGGAATTATTATGGTTTGGAAATGAACCTGTCCAAAGCAGCTTGCACCCACTGCAGATACTGGTGTTTACACAGCTTGTATAATCTCCTTAGAAAAGCATTGTCAGTAGAATGAGATGCTCTGGAGCAGCCGCTCATGAGTCTAAAATCACCAAGTCCGATGCCAAGTGATGACAGGAGGGGCATAAAGCCCCCAGCATTGGGCTGTGGAGCAGTGGGACTGTATTCTCTGGAGTGAAGGAGCTCAATCCAATAGCTCTCAGCTGAGTGACATTTGTTAGCCAGAATTAATCATACACAACTAACATGAGTACCTGACCTCACACTGCTGCAATCAGATCCACACCGACCCAAAATGCATACTAGCACACTAAATAGCATGCAAAAAATAGCACATACACCATTCCATTAGAAGTGCACTCATTAGTGTAGTAGGTGAAGAAGTGTGTGGTTTGGGATACGGCGTTAGATCAGCCAGTGAGACGCATTCAACAGCTCCAATGGCCGATTATAGCTTTGCTGTGCTGCTCGTTAGCTGCTCAATAAACATCTCCAAGAGAAGGATTGCTGTATTTATGGATTAATGAGGTAAACTGATGCATTTATTAAGATAAGCTGATGTTGGCCTTGTATTCGTAGAGTAAAAGAGTAGTAGCCACTTTTATTAGTTTTCATAAAATATATTACGCACTGAAATTTTCTGAACTCTGGAGAAATGGATCCAGTCCACCAATCTAGATGATCTTCTCCTTGTAGCGTTTTCCAGAGACTGTATCTAAAGCGTCTTTATATATTTTCACCTTTTTTGTGGTCAGTCTGTTCTATTTTGCTTGGTTTTTATCCACCTGCAGGTTTGTAGCTGAAGTAACAGAGATGAGGCGAGCTCTATCAGGGCACAGTCAGAGTTACAGCTTGCCTATCAACATGGCAACAAGGTCTTCTTAATAATATAACTCAATACTCTGACCAGACACACAAACAAAACAACAATACCAAGACACACTAATTTATGAAGACTATGAAAAACAATTAAACAAAAAACTAAAAACTCTAACCCCCGAAATAATCAAAAAAGACACAGAAAGATGGCAAGGGTTCTCTCTCTGACTACGATGAACATACAATAGGTTTACATGTTGTAGCATGTCACAAAAAAGCAATTCCTCTCTCATGTATTCTCTAAGGCTTTGAGAAACTGACAGTCACTCGTCTGTCTGTTGGGAGTACAACAAAGCAGCTAGACTGGCAAAAGACCTGAGCCATGTATGACAGTGCAAGCCCATGCTATGAGAACATTGTGACACATATCTTACAGAACTGGATATAAAGTACCCTGAGTAAAATAACATTATGTGAAAAGCTTAGCTTTAAATACAAGCAGAGGACTTCTGTGGTAAGTGCAATTTCAATCTATTTTCAAATCAACACCACATTTGTGTTCCTAAGTAGAAGCAGTGGTGAACTGTGCCCAGTAGAGCTAAGCCTTTAGTATGTGCCATAAATGTAAAAAACTGTCAAAAATGATGCTATAATGCTATATGCTAGCACCCCTATGGGATTCTAGTTGCATGTTAGCACTAACTGTGATTCACAAACATTTTTGGATGTTCTACATTAAATACAGAGATTTCTGTAATCTGTAAAACACATTTGATGTTTTGACAGGAGCTTGTAAGAGACATATTAACATAGATTTCAATTTGTTGCAGTTTTATACTGACTCCTTTAGTAAATAGTCCTTGCATAGAGCTGCAGTTGCTGTTTTCCCTTTCTAATATCTGAATGAAACACACTGCTCAGGTTACCACTCATATTCACAGTTAGTGATGTGTCTTCCAGAAGACCTAGAGTGACTTTTTTCCCTACAAAATTGGTCCCACTAATTGTAAACCAAAATGTGATTGGGTGATTCTACTGTCGGTTCCTAATTATGTTAATGGTTAGTCTCACAAGTCAGGCATTCAGATCAGCTCCTGAAGTCCTAACCAATGGGAGAGCTCGCTTGGCTGAATCTACCTAGATACTGCAAAGAAAAAAAAAACTGACGGTTGTTTTCTGTTTGCAGTTTCAAGAATTTAACCTGTGTTTTCTGACTAAAACTTAATGAAATAAGAGTAGTACTACAATACATGCAGAGTTGACTGACACTAGCAAACAAAAATAATACAAATTATAGTCATGTATGTTTTTAATTTCACAGAAAAAAGTTATTGCTGTAAACAAAACCACCATTTCTATTTTTGCCATTTTGATATCAAATCAAATGGAACAGTAATAGAGCAGACCTGAAGCTGTCGATAGAGAATGTAAATGTAATTCCTTACATAACTATGTAATCGATCATGTAATTATGTAAGTACATATCAATATCTAAATAAAAATAAATATCTACTAGAAAATATAATAAACACAACAGATCTCACTGTTTGCACTCTGAGGCAGTGCTGTGTTGAACAGTACTGTTGAACAGCAAAGCATTCAGGCCTGAAGCGGCTGCAGCACTGTCCCAGGCCTGCTGCTGCAGCGCTAGTCATATCCAGTGAAGTGTGTGAGAGGATCAGCGATGCTGGCTGTGATAATGTATGAAGTCGTGCTGTGATCGATGACGGCGTGCTAATCTGCCTATGAGATAGCGAGGGTGCTAGCTCTCCTCTGTTTGGAGAACAGAGCCATTATCTCAACATTTCAGCTTACTGTGCATCCCATCATACGGCATGACGGCGCCGCTGAAACACTTTCATATCTCCACCAAGGCTCAAGGAGCGATTACAGCAAAAATGTTCAATATTCATTTCCATTTCAATCAAGCATTTACAGCAATAATTTGGTAAAAATAAAGTGGACAAAAGCAGAATTTGTGGTTTAAGATGACACAATTTGTGGTTCAAGATGGCCGCGACTACTGTTTTTAGCCTCTTTTCTCCATTTTTATTGATGATAGTGTGTCATACAGTGTCTAAAACCACAGAGCAGTCTTAACAGTACAACAACAAACAGCTGCTTAAGTCTAAAGGATAAAGAAATGTTAAAAATGGTCATTTAAAATGAAAAATAAAACTACAACTATTTTTGGTACATAAAACCACACAAACTTTAACAACTTGACACAGTTTGACGCGAGTGAATGAAGATTTAGACATGCATGTTTGATGCTACTTAGTTCAGTACAATAAGTTTCCACTTATTAGACTTGTAGTGCCAATGCTACCTAACTAAAGTAGCAGTTTTCAGACACCAAACGTCTTGGCTGATCTACTATGTTTAGGGTAAGAGGGAAATTGCATCATTTTTTAAAGACCTATTGTGGTTCAAACACATTTGTAGTGAATACAGTTACATTAGAACACTTGCATTTCCTGACTGCTCAGTCAATGATCTACAGTATGAGAGAATTCTAGGTTATTTCACAGAAACATACTGTGGAATAATCTCATACAGCTTTGAGAGACAGAATTAGGCTCAGGCCTGATGGGAACACCATCTGAGGCTTTAAATACGGGGACACAGTCATCAGAGTACTGCTTTTTATCATCCAGGTCTCCTCTGCCCACTGAGCCTCTGACCTTGTGCTGTCCAATCCCTTTCCCTCTATCTCCCCTTTAAGCGCTCTTTTTCCACCTGGCTTCTGTCCCACACCTCAGTGCCCTCGTGTACGTCCCTGAGCATCAGCGAGACCACTAACAGTGAGAAATTACGGCCACTCTAAGTGCATGTGATTCAGATATGTCCTTTCCAGATGATGTGCAGCTGGGTGGAGGAAAAAAAGCATGACACATTGTTTGACACACTGCGTTTCTACTGAAGCCCATAAGATGTACTCATTATACAAATGCTATTAACTAAAGAGTGAGCTCTGTTTGTGAAGCCTGACTGTTCACCACCTCAGACACTCCGACTGGCTCAGACCTAGAAACAGTCAATACATTTACATCAGTGCATGCCCATACATACACACACACACACACACACACACACACACACACACACACTCAGACACACACTTATGCAGTACTGTGTGAGAGTCAGAAACCACCCTTTGTTTACTATCACCATCAGATAAACAGCACTTAAAGCTTTCATCTTTGAGAGAGAGAAATCCAAAGGTGTTTCTGTCTATACTATATTCAACATCACTGAATGTGTTTGGGATTCTTTGGATCGTCAGAAGCAGAAAATGCAACCAACTTCTAAGACTGAACTTCGGAGGTGTGGAAAAATATCCCTGCAGATTTCTTTAAAAAACTGAAAGCATGTCTCCTGAAAACACCGGCAGATGTTATAAAGACAAAGTGTAGACACACTAAATACTGAAAAAAATGTTATTATATTTAGGCTTCTGTTTCACTTTTAGCTAAAAAAAAAATACTCACCCATTCACCCACCCACTCATTCACCCACCCACTTGTCCACCCATTAATTCAACCACTCACTCATCCACCCATTCACTCACCCATTCACCATGCTATGTGCTATAGAGTGTAATATATTTACAATTATCATGGTTTATAGTTTGGTCTGACGCACTAATATGATGCTTTTAAGTTACATTTGCAAGCCGACATGGCTTTAGACATGCAATACTTGTATAAGGACTATGGGACATAATTTTGTTTCACACAGTATTCAGCCTGTTTGTGTATTCCAGTTAATATTATTTTGCATAAAATAATTTTACACTGCCCATATGCTGTATGAAATGTAATGTGCTTGCAAAGTGGATGCAACTCTTTTCAGAAAAGCAGACACTTTATAACTGTGCTGGTAAGTTATTTTGAATATATTTGTATTTTTTAGGCTATATGGAGTTCTGTATGCATTAGAGATGTAACCAAATATGAACAGGCTGCATTATTCAGAATAAGGAGATGCACTGTAATGCATTCTAACAGGACACAAACACAGATATGAATATGAGGTACATTTTTACAAGAAAATAAACCTTCTGTCCTCATACATTGTTTTTTTTTTCCACAAACTATATAGATGGCAGGAGTTACTTGTTACAAGTAGCAAGGGATTAAAAATTAGTACACAACAACAAGTCTTAGGTATCAGAAGGACACATGCTCATGCACACACAATCGCATATACTCATACTCACACAGTCCCTGCTCACTTCATATGTGTTGAGTATCCAGATAGAGATTATCCACATAAATATGCAGGTGTAAGCGCACCCAAGGCTTATTTTAAACAGATTTAAATCCCATCGCTCAAACCACTTCAGAAGGCGGTTTGAGAGACATTTAAATGCATCCGTCTCTCCAAGCCACACTCAACAACCAAAGCCCCTTCCAATACTGGCCCACACTACAGGATTTGAGCTGATGTTGAAAGTGTGAAAGACACCACACATAATGACAGACTCACTACAAGCACTACTGGATTTTCCCAGAATAAAAATTCAGATTATGCTTGTGAATCGGCGACCCGATAAACAGTCTCATCTCTCAGAACCTGACATCTGTCAGAATTTCTTGTGAACATCACTTTAGATCAAAACAAATATACCAGAACACAGCTAGGCACAGAATGCTGCACTTGCACATCCTCAATTATCCTGTTCTGTGGGTCACGCATAACCAGTGACACATTTGACAACCAAAGTCACGATGAGGTTTATATGGGGTCTGACACATTCATACCCATACAAAGTCATACACACTTATACATACTCATAGAAAAACACAGACATGCCTTACAGAGTATAGGTTTACATTTTTAATGACCTTAAACTTTCCTCTGGTGAAAAACACCAACACCAGCAAACATCCACAAGGGATTCCCATGCAAAATCTGTGAAGAGTCATCAAACATGCAAGCAAACCAGCTAACACAGAGGTGTTTTATGGAATGTTTCTCTAATGCTGATTACGTTTTGTTTTATGATCATTTAGTTTAACAGGTCAGAACAGCAACTAGAGGAGCTATTGTAACCCTACAGTTCCATCTTCTGATAGTCCTACAATCCACTTTACACACTCCGGCTGTGATCAAGTCACATTATCTCTGGTGTTTGACACCCGTTTTGAATTCCATAATCAAGATTAAAATCATAACGCTAATCAAAAAACTGTATGAAAGTGTGCATAACAGCTGAATGACCTAAATTACCTCTAATTTCACAGCAGATAAAAGGCACTTCTTAAAGAGGCTGATTAATGCGATTAGCTAAATTAGAGCAGGTTCTCTGAAAAAAAAAAGCCCTGCACTGCTTTCTAAAGATAAGAGACGATAAGTACGAACAGAGTTCACTTTCAAATCAGTAGGAGTGTTCAAGATAAGCTGCTTTCTATAGAAGAAAGAAGAGGAGTGCAGGGCATAACTTAATGTGGGGTGCAACACAGGTTTTGATTACCGAGTGCACAAAATTTACACCTATATTAGTTTAATCACCTTCCTGGGGCCTATAATGTTTTAAAGCATATAAGCTACTCACATAGTAAACCAGCTACACTAAAGTGCAGCCTACACATGGGGGGGATTAGTTTCAACACAGGTTCACAAAAAACAATGCTAGTCACACTAACATTCGCAGGCAAAATTGCAAGCGATTGTAAGTGAGACAAAATTAATTATAATGGAATTAGCAGTGAAGAGTGGTTTTGCATCCAGAATTCTTAGGTGAATAAATTGTGCGTGAAACTGAAAGTTAAGTTCAACTTCAGTGAACTCTGAAGTGTAAATCTGCATCTTTGAGCAACACTGCTCCTGCTTTGGCTGTGCTGACCTCTGAAGGCAGAGCCCTTCATATATATATATATATAGCAGCACTGAATAGCCAAATTAGAGAAAATGCTAATTTAACCAGAGCCTAAGCTTAAACTTTTTAACATGCCCTTCCCACCTGATATAAACATATGAAAGAAAAACTGCATGATACACAGATATTTAGGAGACTCTATAATTATCTTTACGTTTGTGATTTTATTGTTTGTGGTAGGAGAGTTAGCCAACTTGTTAACTGCTATGTTAGCTCATTGGCTAACTGCAGCTGCACATAAATCAGACCAATGCTGCTGTTTTTACAACCAATCAGTGTGCCGCACTATACTCTTACCGTTTATGGTTAGCAACTTAGCTAGCTTGCTAATTACGTCATTGACTTTTTTTTTACCCACTTCTTTTAGACCAACTTCAGTCACTGCAATTTCGCAAATGTACAGTGTGATTGTAGCTTAAGACCCCCAATGAGAGCATCTAATATCCTAAATAATGTATTGTTTTGTGTCTGTCCTCTTATCCGGTGTCGACCAGAGGAGGATGGGTTCCCCTTTTGAGTCTGGTTCCTCTCAAGGTTTCTTCCTCCTGTTGAGGGAGTTTTTCCTTGCCACTGTCGCCAAGGCTTGCTCACTGGGGGCGTGGACCCGGATTCTTTGTAAAGCTGCTTTGTGACAACATCTGTTGTAAAAGGCTCTATATAAATAAATTTGACTTGACTTGACTATTGGAATCAAAGATCCATGTAAACTACACACACACACACACACACACACACACACACACACACACACACACACACACACAAACATATATTCTTTTTGTCACTTACAAAGTTTGTTTTAATTAGTAGTGGAGAGTTGCATGCTTGTATAAAAATGATTACTAATCTTTAAATAATGTTCAAATTATTCAGCAAAAACAAGCTGTAGGTTGTGTCCCGCTCTCCCCTATCAGATGGAATTTAAAACTGGTTGAAAGCATCTCAAGAGGGTGAAAATTTAGCTTCTTCAAAAGTTTCTAATTACGGCCTCTCTGGCTCTCTGCTGCTAATCCAGGCAACCGTGGGATTTGCCTTTAAAATCGACAACACAAAACTATCTGCACAAGATAAAACAGAGGGCCAAGCTACTGTACAGTTCAAAGCTCTGATCTGAGCTGTTTAAAGCTTTCACTGCTGCCTGGGATAATTCAGCACCATATCACATCCTGCAATCCCACCCCCAACCCACTTCTGCCTATTATCTTCATTACTGTATAAACCAGCACAGCGTTGAGGCCTCACCAAAACAGCCACTTCAGACTGTCGCTGCGTGCTTCAGTGTGGCAGCCACTGACAGTGCATTTGCACCGCATGCAACCTCCTTCCCCTTTAATTGGTCCACCTTTTCACAGCGCTGAAAGGTTGAGGTCAAGAAGCAGGCAATTTAATTCCCCTCTCCTATAACGAGATCCATAGTGTCTATTAGAGAGATGTCCTGTCACACTCAAGCGAAACAAATGCACTTCATTACAGCGACACCTGGCCAACCACGCCAGCTCCTAATAATCCCACATGTCGCTTTTTTTTCCCCCTCGTTCTTTGCCCTCCTACGCTGGATTAATGGTGATCCATATACAGGATTGTATCATTTATACTCATTTAAATCTTTTATGGACCATGCAGCATAAAAAGGCCATGCCTAATGTGAGCAAATGTGGAGAAGAGATACAGACAGCCAAATGAGCAGCGAATGAAAAGGAGGCCAGGAGCACATCCATGATCAAATAGAGCAATACAGCGTTTAGTTAAGGAAGCGTTTTTGTCTAAAGAGGTATAGCAGGCTTAATGGGTTTTCACACCCATCCTCCTGGGCAGGTGCAGCAAATCTCCTCCACCAGCCTCGGCGCTGAGCCGCCTATGATAATGACTAGACTGATGTGAAACACTCGCTGCATGCCAACCCCGACAGCACACACACCACAGGCAGGAGAGTGGACCCGCTGCACTGAGCCCTATTATACGTTTGTTAGGAAGTTGGGAATCATTTATCATATTAATGACTGCTATTTTATTCAATCTAAAAATATCATACAGCATGTACTGGAATATTATGCACTACACACCTCAGTGTGTAAACTAAAGGAATGAAAAAAGGCTGATGCCACAGAAAAACTAAGCTTTCATCTGTCCTTTACCAAACTCAGTGGAAACCACTGAACCGCAAGATTTCTTCAAGGGGAATTCCACAGATTTTTTCAAAATTTCAGCATACTTCAATTGTTGAGATTTGATGTGAAATGGTGCATTGTAGAGAAATTTCTTTACACTAGTGCTGATAGGAACCAGGGGTCTACAACACAAAAAAAGCCAGTGAGCCTACACGTGTGAGTCTTTATTGGTTGATAAAGGTAAATAGCGCTAAATCGGAACATTTTATTTTGAGGAATATTTTGCCGTACAACAACCTGTATGTACCTCTCTGACATAAAAACTTTGGAAAAAATACGTTTTAGGTCAAAATCTTCACAAAAATATCATACAGCAGTGGCTCAGACATCAGACAATATATTTGTAACCATTTTTTGTAATAAGTTTCTGTGAGAGAGCTTTTAGAGATGTTAAACTCTTTGGACATTTTGGTTTCTATCACCACCACTGTGAACAATTCTGACACATTAAGTGTCTCTAGAAGGTAGCGTTTCACATCAAATGACTATGATTGCCTTTGATGGCATCAAAATCATCTAATTAAGCAATAATTTTGGAAAATCAGTGGAATTCCACTTTAAAGGCTGCAATGACAGAACAGATTAAAATTACCTCACATGCTTAGCGCAAAAATTACTTTCTACAATTTGTTCTACTACTACTACTACTAACACTACTGCTGCTACTACTCTAACACTCTGAACAAATAGTCTGTAAAAATGGTTAAAACATGATGACTATTCTAACTCATTGTTGTGTATAAAATGCATATACAGTACTATAAAATGTATGAAGCAGTAATGGCTGTCATTTGCATAAGAAGCTTTTAAGCAATTAAATATATATTTTTGTAGGCCTAAATTGGAAATGAAAATACACATTAACAGACACAATCAAACACAAACAGAAAAAGCTCTCAAAGTCTTCACTAGGGGGTGTCTTTAGCAGGTAAGTAGCTTTTGATGCTTTTAATAAGAGTAGTGCTTCACATCAGTGACACTGTGTGTTCTTGTTCAGTCTAACAGTTTACTAAATGTGCTTGTAGTTCTAAGTGCTATCAGTACTTTCTTTTTTGCACAAGAGTGAATGATGCTTTTGTCATTTTTTTCTATTTGCATAAATTAGAGGTTAGTTCAATTTCAGTTAACAAAGCAAAAATTCAATAAAAAGATATATGATTGCCACACATCCAGTCAGAGACACACTATTTTTATTAACAATTTATTGCTTCTCACATAGTCACTGTGATCTCCAACATCTTTATTAAAAAAATTCCATGTCCATTTTGTGCAGCCCTAGAAGATATGGAAGAAACCTTTGCTTGTCTTTCAGTGAATTAACAATCTTTCAATGGATGGTTCTTTCCAAAAATACTTAATTGCAAGGATTCTTCAGGATCCAGTAGTGGTTGTTCTATGGCAAAACTCCAAATAAGCCTTTTTCACACCTCTATTTTAAGAGTGCAGACTGTACTTTTACATGCTGTGTTCAATAAGTTGGGCTTTTTGGCAACAACAAGAAGTTATCAAATGACAAGTAGAATAATGTAAGTATATTTATAGCAATTTCTTGGCAAATTATTCACCCCAAGATTTACTTCACTCAAAGGTTTACAGCTTTTTTAGTTATGTTAGAATCATCTACAGCTCTGTTCATTATTCTGAATGATTTGACATCTATAAAGTTTTAAAGTACTGGCATCATATTAGTATTATTTTTAGATAGTACTGTGGAAAAGTCTCAGCAATCACAGAAAATTATATCGTAGCATCCCAACACTGGCCGCATGTGGCCGTGAGAAGCTCCGGAGGTGTGACCATGCAAAGAGTCTCATGGTAGGCACACACTCTCTGTGAAAAGAGACATTTATGATGCTGATGTTATTGTTTGTTAAAGGTATGTGTACATGTTTGTGTTTTTGTGTTATTGTGTTAATTCTGTGTCAGGGGTGTGGGTGTTTTGTGCTGGGGGTTGGTGCTGGTGGTGACCTCCTGCGTGAGTTAAGGGCCTTTCTGCTGGTGTTCCAATAAAGGAGCACTTCTTGCAGCAGAATCATGGCCTCCTCTGTGTCTTACTCTGCAGCGATGCTACAATATATATAAAACTGTTTATCTGAGCAGTAAATATTTATTTGTTCCAAAAATCACATTAGAATAAATGGGCAAATGAGCAAATAAACAAAACTGTGATTTTACACCTGTCAGTGTGTTAAGTTAATCATTTCCAAATTTTGTTTCTCCCAAGGAAGCCCAGTATTTACATTTACCATCCAACACCTGCTCCCGGTTAATCAATCCTTCATTAAAATAAATCAGATGATGTAATTTACCAAATCCTTAAAATGGCTGAAATGCACTGAGAAGTCAGCAACCAAGCCTGTGCTCTTTTAACTGTCTTCAAACAGTTAGATATCAATGACTTTTTTAAAAAAATTACATGTATCTATGTAAAAATCTATAAGTTAATTATTCTAATGCTATAATGCTAAAAGGCAAAAACACATTTACTGCTAAGATAAATAGTTTTGAGGAAGTTTTCTTGAGCTGAGTTTTGCACAGCACTGCATACATCTGCAACAAAACTAAAAAAAAGTTATTAATTGTGATTAAAAAAAGGGATACCAAACGGACAGCAATGGAACATGATCACACTTTTAGCGATTCTGGGAAATTTGGAAGACTCCAACTGAGTGCTCTCATTTTTACTAATATGCCAGCCATTAGTCTAGATTAGAGCACCAGCTTGGTTGAGATATAACAGTGAGAAAAACAAATTACAATCCCATTTGCTTTTACTAATTAAAGATAGTTTTCATAGTGGGGTGAGGGAGGTCCTCAGCATGCCTACTCAGTCAATCAGCATAGAGTAAAGCTGGGCTAAGGATGAGTACATTAACATCAGAATTTATCATCAGGAGACTCTGATTTTGGGACAGGTCTCACTGCGCTAACACTTCTGCTTAGGCAACCACCAATTAGCAGTCATCAGCCAGCAAGTACAGTTGGAACTGAAGCCACAGTTACGAATTTCCCCTAATCCGCTGAGCTTCAGGCTCAGAAAGTGGAGCGTACGCGCCTTCCACAAAACAACCCCACATCTCCTGTTCATCAGAGCAAAACAATATAATTTTCTTATGTGCACTATTATTAACACAACCAATAATCAGCAGGCCTGAGAATGATTGGATTTTCCCCTCTTCCTGTGCTTGGCTGCACAGAGACTTGTTGAGTGTCTTTCTGCTTAGTTATGCTAATTACTGCATGACTCGCGAAGGCCTGCTCCAGTGGAGTGCCATCTCATTATGCCGAGTGCTGCAGGGCCCCCTGTCCCAGCTGGGGCGTGGTGGGTAAGCTTAACATGGCTGGAAGGAAGTGGGCACGGAGCCCTCCATGTACGCCTTTCTGATCCCTCCGCATGAAAGATCCCGGCGACAGAGCGCCGAAGCTAATGCATTCTTATTGGGCTTGATTTGAGCGCAGCTGCTATCGTGATGAATTGCACACTCCTGGCACAACTTTCTTCTCCTGAGGGAAAGAAGCATGAAAGAAAAAAAAAAAAACATCTGCAGTTTTGCTCAGAGAGCTGGAGGCTTGCACCCACCGCTGACATTTCGGCTCCTCGCTGGGATTATGGAGAGGGTCTCCAGCCTCTTCCTCAGCAGCTTAATCCTGCTGACATTTCAATGGGCCGCTTCCCGAGCCACCACCAGCCAGCCACCCTGGCCCTTTGTCAAAAAATTATTTATCATTAAGCCTCAGTCCCGGCTATGGAGCAGAGCTGCGGTTGGGGACTCCCATTCATCTACCACTTGCTCTTTTTCCCCCACTGTAATGCCCTTCCAGTCTGTTTTGCAGAGGTGGTTTCTGTCGTTTTTCAGACTCAGTGCCACCAGAGAGGCAGATTAGAAACATGGCTGCTAAAAGATAGCACTATAGCACGGCACTGACATGTACTAACACTCCTTGAAAAATATGCATAGGCCTAGTCATACTTTACACCACACAAATATAATTAGAAAACCTTTGCATCGCTCAGTTCCACTATTTTACACAAAATGTGTGTGCTGAAGTGCTTGTATCTTGGTGGTCTCATGCATTCCCTGCCATACAAAGTAGGCTAGTGATACAAATCCTGCTATACCCTACTCTTCATCAAAATATTAGCAGACATTAGCTAAAATGCCCAGACAGTCACTAAAAATGTGTAACCACTTTGTCTTAGGAGATTGTCATAGTGGACTGTTCAACAGTTTTAACATGGACCACTTTCTTATTCCTTCCAAAAGTCAAAAACTGAAACAGGGACCCTCTGGCCAGACTAGGAGACCCCCAGATGACATACTTAACAATGTCCAATCAGCTAGACATGTGGCAGCAGACCAAAGCATAAAATCATGAAGTATCGTTGTTCATCCTAGACAGTATATTTGAAACTGTTAATCTCTCTTTTGGGATTTTCATGCACAATCGTCTCTACAGTTTACACAGAAAGTTGCAGCCTTTCACTCTTTTTTATTCTTTCTCCTTCATTCTTCACTCTATTTTTCCTTTATTTTCCTTATTTTTCATTTAGTTAAATACTTGTTAACAGCCCATCTGGTCTATTTAGTATGTTACATGTCATACGTTTACTATTTTAACCATATGACTCCATTTGAAAACATGAGCGGCAACATCCTGTAAATATCTCATAACAAAAATACGAACAGAAATTGTCCAAAATGAAAGAAAGAAAGCTTGTTGCATTAACATAAATAATGTTTTTGCCTCCATTTCAGAAAAAAACTCCCTGAAACTCTGTCAATATACTGAAATGAAGAGAGCGGTACAACATGGCAGTTCCACAGACTGCATTTGAGCATTAAATATGTCTAAACATGCATCTTATGCTTTTTCCTTCTGCAATGTCACAAAACATTTGCCCTCTTAGCCTTAGACAGCCTGGGCTCTGGCTCCATTAAAGGACCTCAGGCAGAATTCATCAGGCCTATCGAGCTCTGTCCCTTGCTGTTAAGTAAAGCCGTCCAGATCACTCTGCCGGGCAATGATTTCCCTTAATTAAACAACCTCAGGAGCTGCGCTCTTCTCTCTGGGGAGGCCTGGGCTCAGCCGCCTCAAACAGAGGCATACAGCACAGATCCCTTTAAACTTTATGAGTACAGCCAAGTCATTTCCTCAGCCCCAAGAGAGCTATTAGGATTTAGCTCTACTTATATCACTGTACAGTCACATTCAACCACAGCCTAATCCAGCTGGAAACACCTCCTGCAGTGAAACTGATTAGAAAGTGAGGGCCGAGCTGGTGTGTATTAAGATCAGGATACAAACTCAAAGTGACCCACAAAAACAGAGCATTGTAAGCAGAGAGACATCGTATGCACCTGTACGGGCAGGATTACAAGGCCATTTTGCCTCAGAGGAGATGTGAGCTTTGGAGGTAGACTTAGACACCTTCCTGTTATTAACAGAGCCTTGAAAGTCATGAATTCAATGCACCGACATACTTTCATACAGTTTCCACAGAAATTCAGGCCCCATCAGGTCTAAAACCCTGACAGAACTGAAAGCCTATCCTTGAACCAGCAGATTCAACAAACCATGGAGTGCATTTTTAATAGATGGAGCCAAGCATCAGCAGCCCACCCAACAAAAGGTGGTGGTTGTCACAATTACCTCTTTGAGTTGCTTGAAGAAATCAGGTCATCATTTCATAGTACAGATGCCACAGATCAGGTTTCTGGCAGATACAACCCAAAAAAAATGCTGGACTGTATCAAATCTAGCCTACAATAGCACACATTCACACTGTACAATGTAGCAGAAAACCAGGACTATTAGTGCTAGGCCTTCAGTTTGATAACACTGATTTCTGCTAGCACCCCTATGGGATTTTTTTGATATATTAGCACTAAGATAATGGAGATTCATGTGAGAATTTTTTGGCCATTCTAGATTAAACACGGACATTTGATGTTTGTAAAAGGCAGTGCATATTTTATTTGAAACTTAAAGGAAAATCCTATCACATACTTAACCAAGTAGCACTTTTACAGTCACTCTCTCAGTAAAGAGCCCCAGCACAGAACTCTGCTGTTTTCCATTTCTAACATCTGACTGAAATGCACTAGTCAGGCTACCACTCACACACGCTGTCAGTTACATATCTAGGAGTTCCATTTATTTTTCCAAACTGGTCCCACCCATTAGAAATCTAAACATGAGTCCACTGTCAGCTCCTAATCATGTAAGTGGTTAATCTGACCCGTTAGACATTCTGTTCAGTTCCTGAATTTCTAACCAATAGGAGAGATAATTTGGCTCTGGCCAGACACCACAAACAAAAAAGTTCTGACTGGATCATTTTCTATTGGGCTTTTCAAGAATTTAACCTTATGTTTCCAGCCAAAATCAAGAGTACTTGTACAATACTTGCAGAGTTTAAATACAATAAGTGTGATCATTATATTAAATAGAAATCAATTACAAATTACAGACATGTATTCTTTTAATTTCACATAAATCATTAGGCCTTCTTTGAAGGCCTCTGAAGGGCTTGAAGGTTCCCCAGTGGGCCCTGCTGGTTCTTTGTTTGTCTGTTCCAACTTAACAAATCTAAAAACAAAAAAACAAAACAAAACATAAAAAAATGTACTGATGTGTGCCGTTTATCGTGAAAATATCTTAAACTTTCATGAGGTTGCATTTTTGCTGTATCGCCCACCTCTAAGTTGAAGACAAGCAAAAGTTCTTCTGACCATGTTAAATAAACATAATTACAGTCACAGACCACATGGGCTTCCCGTTTTGCTAACCATACAGCAAATATTTCACATGACGGGCAATAGAGGTTCTATGTCTAAACAAAAATGTTTCAAGTCTTCTTCTCCAGGCACGGCTTTGAATTCAGTCTGTAAAAAAAATGAGCCAGTCAATAAAATCTGCCCTGCTGTGCTACAGGGAAATCGGCCATGTTAGACCTGGTTTTGGCCTCTGAGGGGCCACGAAAGGTCCACTATTAATAGTTAAAAACATTCACCTTTAGTCATCAAGAGGGCAAGTCAGAAGCCAAACATTCAAAATGCACATACCACCCCGCCTCCATATACTTGCTCTCTGTGCTAGGCAACAGACATTGCTGGTCGATTGCTGAATTGATTTAAATGCACATAACACGTTTCATCTAAAGCGAAACTCGCTTATAGCAAAGGCTCTTTCCTTTAAAAAAAAAATAGATGGTCACATTAGATGACAAACAAAGGAGTGTGTTTTTAGTTACAGTGCAAACATGATTTCAACGATTCATTTAAAATTCATTAGATGCTATTACTGCACATAATGGCTGCAGCTGAATTTTAAAACTTGGTTGTTCTAAGAGTTCTAAGAGAATATGAGATCAATGTGGTGTTGAATTTTGCTTCTTTTGAAACTATGATAAGCATAATCCATCCATAGCAGAAGCCTCCACTTTTAATAATAAAGGTGCCGAAAATGTTCTTTAGAGTTGTACCACCGAAGAACCACTTTTGGTTCCATCACAAAGCTTTTTGTAAATAATGTGTGTTAGTGTAAAGAACGTTTTTAAAGTCTAATGAACCTCTACATAAAGTAAAGGTTCTAGGCCGACAGGTTTTTCCTAGAACCGTACATCTAAGCCTAGAACCATTTATTACCTTTATTACGAACGACAATGGTGAGCCACAAATTAAAGCCTCCCGCAATTATTAACAAATTCCTCTAAAATGCCTGAATTTCTGCCTCTGTGCTTGGCATGAGCAAGATGTTGCTGATTAATAAATGCAGTTTCACATCAGCAACAAGGTCTCTGGAATAACTTGAATAAAATCACACAGCAAAGCAATTATGTTTGTTGTGATTTATTTAGCTGTTTCTCAGCATAATGACTCCTTTGAGACAGCAATTAAGTGTAATCTGTGAAAAGCTCCAAAAAGCTGACCCTCTGTGCTGTTTAAATGCTTAGGCTTTTTTCTCCCACAGCACTGCAAGAGCAAACTATTTACAGCCTTTCACCAGGACCAAAATGACCAGTGGTCAGCAGTCTACTTCACAAATACAATATATACACTACATCCATCAGAACACTCAATGTGACATGAATTAAGGAAGTTTTTTACTTCGGTACAGATGATTGAAATCAAAGCTATTATGCTTTATTGACAGGACTTTGTTGATTACAGCCGATCACTAATATACAAATAAAAAAATAATAAATAATTCATAATGACTGACAGCTTATATTAATATGTGCATACAATAAGTATACAATACAAGAAAACATTAAAATTAGGGAATAGACTTGACCATTAGATGAAAAGCACAGACTAAAGTTATAATAATCTGCCTCTGATCTTGGCAATTGTGAATAAATCTATATCTATATAGAATCATATTTTGATTCTATATTTTCCCTCATGATTTCAGATCCTGCAGTAAAACCAAGTATGAGTCGAGTGGACAACATTGTCTTTTAATGTTTTATCATAAGCTTGCAACTGACAAATAAAATCATGTTTAGGGACAGATAGAGGGTTTAAAAGGCCCTGCCAAATGGAGCCATCAACAAGCTTGAGATAAAACAGAAAAATGAAAGTTCAGAGTCAGTTAATGAAGTTAATTCCCACTAAAACACTTTACAGTGCTGTAATTTTCCTCCGGCTAAGAAAACATAGCTGGGGAAACAATAACACAAGTGAATACTGCGGCCGCATCACGGCCGATTTTGTCTTCTCACATGCTAACATCAGGTCCCGGGAGTTTAAACAGTGTTATTCTGATGGTAAACATCTTTTCACCATGTGTTTGAGGCTCGTGCCTCCGTCTGCCACTGTTAAAGGAAGTCTCTCAACAGTACAGCTTTTGAGACTCTAACGCAAATTTACACCTGGTTTTATAAAGACTGAAAACTGATGCAAAACCGGCTCAAACTTAAGTAAATCGAATATGTAATCATCTGCAACATCTGATACCTCCATCCACATTTTGTGGCACTTTCTCATGACAGCTTGTTTACGCTCGGGCAGCAGCTTCGTACACGCACAAACAGAACGCATCTTACACCTTTTCATCCTAGACATCAGCTCTTCCAGCCACTTCCCTCTGCTAGAACATTCAGGACCATCAAATCCAGCACAACCAGGCATGCTAACAGCTTCTTCCCCTGAACTGTAGTACTCATCAACCTCAGTGGACACTTCACACCTTAAACTTAAACTGAACTAACACACCTTCCTTACAGCATTCCAGTAGAACTCCTCTGTAGCATAATGCTTATTTGCAAGAACAATTTTACAAATCACTGCTGTCAGAACAAAACCTTGTATTTCCAAAATGGTAACTTTACAGGAGAAGGAAAAAACATACTTTACTTTTAATGTAAGTCAATGGAAGCAGACTTTTTTCCAAGTATTTTTGGCCATTTCTGTTGGTCCATTCTTCATGAAATTTACAAACAATGTCAAAGGCAACAGCCATTTTCAAATTCAGTGAAAAACTGAAAAATGACAAAAATGGAGATATAAGGTTTTGTTCCGACAGCAGCAAAATTGTCATAATACTCTGTAATATTCTGCATGTAATAGTTTTAGTAGTATATTTTATAGCTCATCTACTTGACCTGCATACATACAGACATTCATATCTGCATAAGTACAGATATCCACACATCTTAAAAGTACCTCCTGAGCTCCTCTCACATTAGCTGTTTTTATTATTACTCTTTATTGGATTTTCTGGTCTGCTTAGTATGTTATATGTCATACATGTGTGCACCCACCAAGACCAATTTCTTGTATGTGTAACGTACTTGGCAAAATAAAATTATTCTGATTCTGGCACAAAAGGTTTAGGGGTGGAGGGGGGCTTTTTTTTGCCAGTCATGCAGAATAGGTGCTATATAATAAGAAGGAGTGGGTAGTAATGCGTACAGCCATGACAGTGTTGTGAAATTCATATTATGTAGATTCAAATAATCAAATCCAACCATCACAGCATGTCTGTGTGTGTGTGGTGTGTGTGTGGTGTGTGTGTGTACGTGACTCAGACAGACAGATGTGTCTCCACTGCCAGAAGCAGTCTCAATGGGATGTGGCCCACAAGCGGCATATTGACAAATGGCCTGTTTTCTGGGCATTCATATCTTTTGGGGGGGTGTCAGGGAATTGTCTCTGTCCCAGGAGGGCAACAGTGAGCCAGCTGTCAGGAGGGGGAGAGGGAGAGAGACTGACTACATTTCTCTCCTGATTACACCCACAGGACAAAATTACTTCGCAGCCCACCGAACAAAAGCAAGGGGTGATCAGTCTACTTGTATGAAGCAGTGGTGTGAATAACTCTGGAACAGTGTTCCAGATTATATTTCTACAATGGGCTCACCCTCATCCTCCTTTTACTATTATCTGATGTCTTTAATAGCCCAGAATCTATTAGTTTAATCTAACATTACATTGTGAATGATTGTAGTGATCTGCCATGTTTTAGCCAGCCATTTTCAGACATTATCATTCAGCACAGTGCTTTTATGAGTCCACACTGCTAATGATTATAAGCCACTGTTAAACATTTTTATCTGATACTGAAAAAATGTTATGATGCAAAATAAAACTTCAATGTGGCTCACGGCTTGTTGCTTTTATTTAGCAACATCAACTATCAGAGTTGGCTATAGAACTATAGGAGGCTAATATTACTAAGCTAATGCAGCGAGTAAATCTAGTGTAAATGCTTATGCCAAATTCCCATGCCAAAGCCTCAGTCTCAATTCTTAAGGGGAACATACATAAAGGCTATTTTAATTAAGTTCTGGTCTCTGGAATTATTAATAATTTTATTTTTTTTATATTAAAGGGCCCATTTCTTTGAAAAATGAATGTTCCTCTTTGTATGTATAGTATGTAAACATTCAGCCTACAGCTGTTTAGCTCCACCCATTCAGGCTGAAGTTATAAGGAGTGTTTCAGCCCAGAATACATATCAGTTTTAAAGACACAGTAATAAAAACAGCCTGTTAAATTCTAGGGGATAAAGAGAGATTGAAAAATGGTCATATAAAAACTATTACTGTTTTTGGAAAATAAAGCCACTTAAATGTAAAAAAATGTAGAACGTGTCTTTTAACAGAATGTTTTAAAAGCAATTCTGGAGTTCTAAAGTGCTGCTCTGACACTTAAACATATACAGCTCAAAGTGCTGAAGAGGGCTGTGGAGTGGACACACAGGTAGAAAGTGACCAGCTACAGCAGTCTCAGTGGCGCTTTGTCAGAGCAGCAGTGAGTGCAGTGGAATGAGTCAGCCATCATTCTGCCTACTGTGAGTAGAAATTTCTCTTCACTGCTCGGACTGTCAGAGGATTCACCAATGACACGCCACACTGACAAACAAGTCCAGGAGTTCCAGAGTTATTCCACACCAACACATTTGATTGATGGGCATAAAACTGGAGTTTGTCTAACAAAGTTTGAAGGATTTTCTAACTGTTCAACTTTTACAGACAGACAGAGAGGAAAAAATGGAAAAAAAAGTATTGTGACAGTGATTACACGTGACAAAGATGAAGGACAACCACAAGAAAGGATGGATGTCTCCTTTGAGAGGTTTTTTTAAGGAAAATACAAATTCATAAATACTTCATTTAAATACCTTTGGTTATGGCAGTGTGCTGTATGGGAGAATGCTTCTTCCATCAAATTACAAAATGATTTGTAGAATAGGTCAGTAAATACATCTGGGTGTACTTTATTAATATTAAGAAATAGAAGTGTATTTACAGAATTTACCATACTGCTATATGCCTTCATAGGATGTTTTTTCCCCAGCACATTCACATTAGGCCCTAAATGTAAAAATAACAAAGGGGTACAGTCATGCATGTCTTCTGTCACTGTACTGTATGCAGTTCTATTCATAAGTTCACACACCCTTGAGTGAATCTGCAAGATACCATGGGGTCTAAAACAAACCACATTGAAAATCTGGCATTATTTTCATTCAAACCTGGAAATAATCAGCAGAAAGTTTTACAATTTTGAAAAATCAAACAAAAAATGTTAAGACAAAACAGAAGACATTTTCAAGATTCTTGATTGTTTCCAGGTCACTCTCAAATTCAAGTAAATTTGTGATACTAACCATGTTTGAACAAAAAGGTCAGATTTTTTTATTCCTTCTATTGAAGATCATGTTCAGACGACTCTCAGGAGCATTTGATCTACTGATCAGAGACGTTTGCACAAACTTGTGGAGTCTGTGCCTGCTCAAGAGCTCAAGAATTAAAGCAAAAAACGACATATCAAATACTAAGAAACGCTAAGAAATTCATGTTAAAATTTTAAAGGTTCCACTTTTCACTTGATAATAGAATTTGTCATGTAAATATTTATATTAAATTATGGAGGAATGCAAACAACTTTTACTATATTAAAGAGTTGTGTTTTGTATGATCTCGGTTTTTTTTTCTAAAACTAGCAAGAATCTTACAAAATTCAGCAGGAGAATGTAAACTTCCTGTCAAAATGGCCATTATATACAAGTTATTCATACATACTATTCATTACATATAACATAAAACACCCGCACAAAGAAAGGAGGAAAGTCAAAAACAAGCTAAAAATAAGAAAAAACACAAGTTTCCAAAACTGGAATTTAAAAATTATTAAAAGACATATAGAGGAAATGGAACTCCTAACAACTGTTTAAGACCTGCTAGACCACCAAAACTTTCCCCCATCAGATTAAAGCTTTCATCTTTGCAAGAGAGGACAGCTTTGAGAAGACAACTCAATGCTGTGAGTCTGAAAGGATGTGTAGCTGTCAAAAAGCCAATACTGAGAAAGCAACATTTGGAAATCAAGCAAAAATTAATGGTGTTAATGCGCAACCAACCTCTAAGACTGAACTTTGGAGGTGTGGAAAAACACCTGCTGAAAAGAATGAAAGCTGTAATAAAGGCAAAGAGTGGAAAAACAATGAGTCTGAAGTTTAAGGGGTTTAGTTAAAAGGCCAAGACATGCATTCTGTTGCGATCTCCTAAGACAAAGCTCCAATCTTTTGAGATTCACCACAGATATATCACATCTTTTTTGATAATATCTGTTATGCTTTTTTTTGTGATTTCTGGAACACACATTACTAAACACGCACTGCTGTACCAATGTTTACATTGCAGCAAATGACAGACATCACTGTCCAAACATAAAACCTTCAAAATATATAAGTAAAAATGTGTCTAGAGTATTGTCTGTATCTCTCTGTATGTGTGTCTGTGTGTGTGTGTTTAAGGAGCCACACTTCTTGCACTGCTCAGCACTCAACAATACGCTTCAGGCCTGTCATCACTGCCCACATCTCCCCCCCACAAACATCCCGCTCTGTGCTATATTAAGCAGGAGGTAGACACAAATGCACTATTTTTGCTTCAAAGGGCAAAACCACTGTCAGCATCTCCACTCAGATCTGTGCTTCAGATACTGTTCATTGCAGAGGACAAGCATACACAGCCCTGTTTCACTGCACTCAATTGCTATTTCATTAAAACTATATATATATATAAAAAAAAAAATCTCAGGAAATAAATATTTTTTTCTCAAATCTGTGTGTGCCTCCCAACAACAGCTCTGAGTTAAGCCTTCTCCTATAATGCTTAATGAGACTGGAGAACACATGGCAAAGGATCCGAGACCCCATACAGAACCTTTTCAGATCCTATGGATTCTGAGGTCCATACTGTGGACTCTCCTCTTCAGCTCATTCCACAGGTTTTCTATGGGGGATGGCCAGGCCAAAACCTTGATTCTGTGGTCAGTGAACCATTTTGTGTTGATTCTGAGGTGTGCTTTGGATCACTGTCCTATTGGATGATCCAAACTATGGCCTAGTTTAAGCTTCCTGGCTGAGGCTATCAGGTTTTGATTTTATTTCTGCTGGTACTCAATGGAGTCTGATAACATGCATCCAAATAAACTGTCCAGGGCCTTTGGAAGAGAAACAACTCCACATCATCACAGATCCTCTACCTTACTTCACAGTGGGAATGAGGTACTTTTCTGCATGGCTATCTTTGCATCTATACCAGACTCACCTTCGGTGTTTGTTGCCAAAAATCTCTATTTTGGTCTTATCTGACCATAGAACCTAATACCATCGAAAGTTTCAGTGGTCTTGGGCAAACTGTAGGAGCTTGAATTTGTAGGTTCTTGACAACAGAGGTTTTCTTCTGGCAACCCCCCAAAACAACTTGTGGTTATGTAGGTGGTTTCGGAGACATTGTGACCCCCAAGACCTAACTAATGTCTGTCCTCCATCTGCGATCCTTGGAGATTCTTTGTCCACTTTAACCATCCTCATCACTGTGTGTGGGGTCAGCATAGACATACGTCCTCTTCCCGGCAGATTCTTAGTTGCACTGCACTGAATATTAGATTAAAAAAAAAACAAAGAATGGTTTATGTGGTTTACCAAAAAGGTAAATAAATAAATAAATAAAATCCTGTGATCAGCGACATTGCTTGGAGGGAGCCGCTATGTAATCTCTCCTTTCTTTTAATTAATTGAATTATCAACGCTGTTTTATCTCCATCTTTCATTTCCTTGGTTTTCCCATTATAGATAAAGCGCTAGGTAAACGCCCAGCTCACTTGTTTGTTAAAGCGGCCGCTGACTTCCATCAGCTCCAGCCTCTCACACACTGTCTGTGATCAAAGGGTCATTCAGCACCTTCAGCCTGCCTCTGGTCTACTACTCTGCGAACCCTCTCTGAATAGAAACGCGCTGACAGAAAGCAGAAAAACCCATTCAAAAGCAGATCAGTAAAAGCTAATGCTAACAGATGATGCTGCAGTAGCTCTACACCTAAGCAGTACACACCTCTTATTCACACCTGAATCAGTCATCCAATAGAACATGCTGTACTCATTTATTCGAAACATTAGTTTGGCATATTGAAAAGTGATATTTGCCCATATTCAACTATTATAGACACCATGATGACCATCACACCTTGCTGTGAATCCCATTCCAAAACCACAGGCATTAATACTGAGTTCCTATTGCCCATCCTTTGCAACTATAACAGCCTCCACTTATCTGGGAAGGCCTTCCGCAAGATTTTGGAGTGTGTCTGTGGGAATTTGTGCCTACTGAGTCAAAAGAGCATTTGTGAGGTCAGGCACTGATGTGGACAGGAAGGCCTGGCTTACAGTCAACGCTCCAATACATCCCAAAGGTGTTCATTGGGGTTGAAGTCAGGGCTCTATGCAGGCCACTGGAGTTCCTGCAGATCAAACTTGTCAAACCATGTCTTTATAGACACTGCTTTGTGCACAGAGGTACAGCCATGCTGGAACAGGAAAGGACAAAGTTCCCACAAAGTTGGAAGCATATAATTGAAGTGTTATTCATCACTCTAAAGAACACGTTTCCACTAATCTGGAAGTGATCCAGTGATGGCGTGTTTTACACCACTCCGCTTGGCATAGGCTTGTGTGCAGCTGCTCAACCATGGAAACCCTTTTCATGAAGCTCCTGATGCATAGCTCTTGTGCTGATGTTACGTCCACAGGCAGTTTGGAACTCTGTAGTGATTTCAGTGAACTTCAGTGAACTTCAGTGAGCTTGCATGGTATACTGTTTCGTGGCTGAGCTGCTGTTGCTCCTAGATGCTTCTATTTCACAATAAAAGCACTTACAGTTAACCAGGGCAGATCTAGCAGGGTGGAAATTTCACAAACTCACTTGTGGCAAAGGTGACATCCTATGACAGTGCCATGTTCAAAGTCACACACACACACACACACACACACTATCTAAGATGCTTATCCTCCTGGGTCAAGGGATGTAAATCATATTAAATAATTAAATAAATTCATCATCATCATCATCATCATCATTAACTGCTTGATCCAGATACAGTCACGAGTGGCACAGTGGTGCAGTGGTTAGTGCTGTCGCCTCACAGCAAGAAGCGCGCCTGGGTTCAGATCCCCAGCCGGGCATGTTCTCCCAGTGTCTGCTGGGTTTTCTCCAGGTACTACGGTTTCCTCCCTCAGTCCAAAGACATGCAGTCAGACTGACAGGACAAGCTGAATTGCCCCTAGGTGTGAAGGTATATGTCTGTGTGTCTGCCCTGCGATGGACTGGTGACCTGTCTAGGGTGTATCCTGCCTTCCGCCCAATGACTGCTGGGGTAGGCTCCAGCACCCCCCGTGAACCAGAAGGAGAAGCAGTTTAGAAATTAAATAAATCGTGTACTAAAATTAGCAGAAAATGCCACATTTGGGTCCCTGTAGAGGTTTTTACTTGGGAAAATAAAAAAATGTTATTTAACTGAGAGTGTACAACTGTTTGCATACAACTGCAAATCTCAAGAGAGACAGTTATGATGAATTCATTGCAAATTTGGTAACAGAGCTAGAAATCTTTCACAAAACTTAGAGCATCAACATACCATCAGATATCCATCACCCCAAACATCAGTCCTCTGCGTGTACACTACAAACACACAACCCTCCTGTACACACTTGTCTGCTCCACAAATGAGCAGTGTTCATAATAAATTATGTAAGTGTTTAGAGTTGCTCAGGCCCCTGTGTTACACTGAACTTCTTCTGCGCACGCCATACAGCATAACCATGTAGCGGCCATGCATTATTTACGGCGAATGCTGTTCATTTATTCATAATAGCTCCATTGCTGCACATAAATAATTTCTTCACCACACTCGTTGTATATGAGCATGTTTATGGAGATCATTATCATCATCTTATGGTCATAATAACAGTTCTACTTACCAATTTTAAAGTCTGCGTGGATGCTGCATTTAAGTAGACAACTGTTGCTCAGTGGGAGAATTTGGGAGTCGTTTGCTAAACGCTACAGTGCAAGACTGCCTTAAAACATAAAACGACGCCTCCATCACTGTCGCTGGCAGGCCACCGATGGGCCAGGGTGCAGATGGGCGATATGGCTCACTTTAGGTCCTTGAGGGCATGTCAGACATCGGCTGTTTTCTGAGGTGACAATCTCCCTCAACACCTTAGGGGCTGCTATGAATCTGTCAGCTGTCGCCCGTATCCAGGACCATCGATCTCCCCTCGCCGCAGCATAAATTACAGTATCCCCACAAGCGCTCACACGCTCAGTGGTAAATAATTCAAAAACTCAGGGCGTGTGGGGAAATGCTAATGCTGAGTGGACCCAGTCAACAGGCTTAATTAACAACCTGCCTGTTGTTCTGCATCAGCACAGAGGAATTTCACTAGCAGGAGCAAGCTAGGAGGTGTGCACCATGTCACAGGCACAGGCAAACAGCAACAACAATGCCAGTGCAGGTGTACCGAGGGGTGGCGCCACACCTCCTAGGTACTAGGGCTAAATTTAAAAACAAACAAAAAAAAGTTGAAGTGAACTTGCAGCAGAAACCAGCACAGTAGTAAGAGAGAGACTTGTCTTTCTTCTCCTTCTCTGATTGACAAAAGACAAGCAATTCACTGTCTGTCCACTAAACTGAAACTTCGATTCAGCACTACACTGTCTGAAAACAAGGGTACTGTACATTTTTTTCATAATTTTACTACATTTCTGCATGATCAAACAGTTAAGACGTAACAAAGTCACTCTGAGTGGTTTGATGTGAAGTGCTGGGTTCTAGAAAAGCTTGCTGAGTTACAATTGCTCATAGCAGTGGTGATAGGAACCAGACGCCTGAAGAGTTTAATGCCTGTAAAAACTCCCTCACAGGAAGTTAGTTACAAAAGGGTTGTGAATACACTGTCTAGTGCCTGAGACCTTGTTTCACAATTATATTTGTGTTCTAGACATTGTGAGCCCTGGTTCCTACCAGTACCACTGTAAATAAATGTGTCAATAAGTTTATGTCAGTAAGAACTATTTCACATTAAAATCACTGAATGACCTTGCATACGTCTCAACCTCAATTTTTTTAAAAATTGGTGGAATTCCTCTTTAAGGTCTAATTATGTACCTTAAATAAGCTTTAAAGGTTTAAAAAGGTACATATTTGTTCCTTTCTAAAACAGAAGAATAAAATAAAGAGTCTGACAGGGTATATGCAGGTAATACAACTTACAAAATATCTGCAATCAAATATGACAATTATGTTCCCTAACTAAAGGTGCTAAGGACGAATCCTTGAGGATACTAACACAGTGATGTAAGGGGTTCCACTCCAGTGACAGCTTAGTATCCTTCTGCTGAGTGTACATTCAGAGTGTCACAACAAACCCTTTCAGTATCAGTAGCTACATTTCTAGCCAAACGATTTTTGCAAAAAATATTGTATCGCTTCAAAAAGTTGATGATGATGTATATTATGGGAACAGAAACTGTCAATAATGTTTTATGAATGTTTGCTATTCAACTTTAGCAGAAAAACTGTTTATTGATACCTGAAATGCTGTTAGAACCTCATTGGAATCATTTTTACCAAGAAAAAAATTGAGAACATTTTGGTAAAACTGGGGTAAAAAGTGTGTGTCAGATCACTCTCTGTGTAAATACGCAACATTTACATTAATCCAGCTCAGCATTCATCATAATTCCTCACTGTCAGACTAAAACATCTTAAGGAAAATGATGGACAGCTGAGAGCGCTTGTATTGAACATTGACTTACAAGCCAGGCAGATTGTTGTTCTTCTGCACATGTAGGTCAGTTTAAGAGCATGACCAATAGAGATCGATTTTGGATACAGGCCATATGATAAATGTGAGCAACTCAGTCATTTTGAATTAAGCAATATGTCTAATTTTTAGCCAAATGACAGTAACAGCCTCCTCATTCCAGGTATTCTAGCCTTTATATAAGCAGGTATGTCACCATACTCACTTTTATTTGTTTCTGCAGAGCTCAATCTTTGTATTAGTTGATCATTTACTAGAATGTTTTCTTTTTTTACCGTGTCATGAACAAAAAACAAACATAGCAGCTGGCAAGATAGACGCTCTTCGCCCCCAAGACCAAAGACACACTGTTTCTGAATGATCCTGTATTTATTACAGGAATGTTTTTATATGTACATCATTCTAGAAGGTCCATCTTGAGAAAGGTAAAAAAGAAATAGTAGATGTTTATTTGTACATATACAAATTGTAAGGTCAAGTTCAATGTCCAGTAATTTGGATGTTTGGACTCAGTATAGTAGTAAGTTATGCTTGGAATAGTATAACAGAGTCATGCATTACAAAATGCAATCATTCAAGATTTTTGTTTATTTTGACAATGGAATTAGGCACGTGAAACCTGCAAGATTTTGAAAAATGAACAGTTATCAACATCAGGATAACAAACCCAAACAAAAGCTAAACATTTCCTGTGTTTCAGAAATGTTATTTCTATACACAGATGCATTATTTCTGTCTAAGGCACTGGACTAGCATATAAAATATATGTAATATATAATATTACATATAAATATATGTAATATATTATATACCTTATGTAATGTTTATCATTTATCATCTTTTATCTTGATTGTTTTTACCATTTGTTTCTTTTAGATATAGTAATGTGAATCAGTGCATATGATTTGTATTTAAAAGCTCTTTATTATTATGATAAGAAAACTATTATGAAAAATGTAATATTTTAGGAGCCATTCACGTGGAAGTCCAGGTGGTTCAGAAACTTTTTCATGCAACAGTACATACAGAAAACACTGTTGATAATAAATAAGTCCAAATGTCTGGTATTCTGGACACTGAATATTGTTCCCCAGTATACCAAAGAATGCAACTACTCTTTGATTTTAATGACAACGTGATGTCACTGGTGTGAGACACTTTTTGGAAAAATTATTATCAAAAATAAATTAGCACTTTTTTTGAGACAACCATCCCACAACCTCCTAAAATGATGTATCAGCCCTCCATACATCAAATCAACATACTCACCTGGTTCTATAGCCACCACTTGCAGTGCCTCTGCATGGCCACATCATATTACAGAATCAGCCTAATTGACCTATCCATGCATTGACATTCAAAGTAATTAGAAATTGTACAACAATTTTTGCCAAAATTTAGTTCAATTTGTAGTTTTTCAAGCATGAGCGCTACTTCACTATCACCTTTTCCAAACTGCCTAGTTCTGATCACCAACCTAGTTCAGCTCAGTAGCAAAGCATTTTAAACTGGAAGCAGAATATTAAGTCTTGTCCCAATACAAAGCGCACATAAATTCTCATAAGATTGAATGAGATTAAGAGTAATAACTGTGGGCGAGGAGTTTTTCCACTTTGTTATGATGTGAGGCCAAACCCTCAAAGTGGAATTGCCACACTTTGCCAAGTGCAGTTGCTGTTTACCAGTAGTGTGGACCAGGCTGATGGGGATGGGCTGGGAAATGGAGGCTATTCGCCTCCCCTCCCTCAGTCCACCTTCCCGTCCCTGCCTACAGCAGCTCACAGAGCAGCTGCTTTGATCTAATGGCCAGCTTGATCCCTCCTGTGTGGAGCCGTCTCTGCAGGCAGAGATCAACAGCCAGTTTTTCCATGAAAGTCATCGAGACAGTACATCCTCTGCCTCAGATACGAGCTCACTCACAGACCAGATCTGACCTCCATTTACCTTCTCTAACTATGAAAAGACCCAAACCTCAAGTGTCAATGTATTAGATTACATGCTTATTGTTGTGGTTTCATCCTGGATATCAATACATATGTGATGATGGTAAAGAGCAGAGTCACATTCTTTCAACTTACATTCTCAAAAATAAGGGTTCTGAAATGGTTTGTTGGTTAACCCTGGAACCCTCTTTACTTTGAAAACATTCTTCATACTCCCATATCTCATTTACAACAACGCTATACTCCCATATCTCATTTACAACAATGCATCTCTAAAGAAACATTCAGTAAAAGGTTCCTTAGGGAACCAAAAAGTAGCTCTTCTGTGGCATGTGAACCTTTTCTAGCACCTTTATTTTTAAAAGTGCAGTATTAAACCTGTTTGTCAGACAAACCTGTTATTCAAAACAAGGCTTAGTGTCCAAAACAAACGAACTGGACTAAATGAAATGATTCCTACCAAAGGCAGCAGATGAAATGAATCGTTACAGTGGACAGCACGGACGTCCACTCCATTTCCTCGTTAAGCATGATGGATGACGAGCGAGGAAGAGAATGAAAAGGAGTGTGTTTCTGGACAAATGACAGCATAATGTGGAATTGATGGCGCTGTTTGTGCCTCGATCTGGGTGGGCTATGCAGTCCCACAGCCCTCTACCTCTGCTTGAACATGGAGCCAATGTGGCGTGAAATGCAGGCTAATTGCCGTTTGGACGAGCGTGTGTAAAAACAGCCATTATTCCGCTCCGTCCTCCCTTCACCACTGCGCTGAGGGTTAAATGTGCTGTCTGCCAGATGACAAGAAATGTAGCATGAAATGCAAAGATAACTTGGCCTTCAGCCTGCCCTTGGATGCACCCACACCATATGAGCGCGTCTTCCCTCAAACGAGAGAGAGAGAGAGAGAAAACGCAGTGCGTGCTTCTGGCACCAAACCATTACATACACACATTAGGACAGCGCTGGTGCTTTGAAGGGCTAATCTTATTTTTACTGTACTTATCCAGTCAGCAGTGTCACTTGGCCAAGAATTTGAAAGATACAGCATACAGTCACTGTCAGAACAAAACATTAAAAATGGTAACGTTACAGGAGAATGTCTTTCACTCTGAATGTAAGTTAAGAGATCTGAGCCCAAGTAATTCTGAACTTCTGCTGCTTTCAAATAATATTTAATAAAATAAATACATCATGCTTGTTTTCGCTGTGTATGTTTATGTAGAAATTTGCCATTCAATTTTAGATAGAAGCCACAATATAATGGCTGAATCAGATAGATATTGATAGGCATGTGCTACCCCGGGGTCAAGGAGGACGCTGGAGGCAGGGTTCAGTGTCGCAGCAGCCATATTTATTTAACCACACAAAATAAACAAACTCTAAAACCTAACCAAAGGTACACTGGCCACTTTTCAGTGGCTTAAGCTGGCTAGACTTTTCAGTCCTTTATCCTCAGCTTTTCAGTCCTTGTTTCTGCTGCGTGTCCCTCTCTCTCTTTCTCTGTTCCCTCTCAGCTCTTTTAAAAGGCGCTGAGCCGAGCCCCTGAGCCGAGAGGGAACGAGAGCTCGCCGCTCCGCCTCCCCGTCATCGCCCCCAGCTTGCAGCTCAGCCGCCCGGGTCGAACGTGAGATGTAGTGAAGCAGCCTCGCCGCGTAACAGGGGGCGGGGTCCAGGCGGCAGAGCTCGGGACTCACTCCTTGCCCTGGTGCCTCTCGTTGCCGGCACCGTTGTCGTCTTCCTCCTCCCGCCGTCACTCGCGTCACTTGGGGGAGCCTGGGCTTTGCGCTCCGCCCCCTCCCCACTCGCGGCTCTCTCCCTGGCGTCCTGGCCGAGGTTCGTCGCCGGTGGGTGTTCGGGGCTCTCGCGGCCGTCATCGTCGGGGCCCGGGGGGTGGGAGCATGCCACACTCCTGTAATCTAATTTGTATCTTTTTTTATATTTTATACATTAAGGAATATAGTTATTTATAAAAAGATCTCTGTGAGGCTTGTGGTATCTTCCTCAAGGAAGAATGTTGTGACATGAGATAAGGACCTGTTTATGCCCATCTCAAGTCTATCCCACCAGACTTGGTGACAGCCTATGGTGCAGGACCTGAAACTGGGTATTTCCATCTTGTATAAGTGGGTGAAAGCTGACCATTAGGGAACCTTCAAGACCTTGGGTCTGATTGAGAGTGATTCTTGCTGATGTCTTTTTCTTTGGCTGACTTTTCAAAAATTTTTGAAAATTCTAAAAAAGTTCTGTTTCTAAGTTTAAATAAAAAAAAAAAAAATCAAAATTTTCAATGCAATCTCAGACATTTGGACTGTATCTTATGTGTACTTTTTCCATTCTAGCTTGGAAGTCAAATAACTCCATGCCTGTGTCAGCGTTCTTTGTCCACAATATGGTGTTACACACACCTGGTCGATAGCTACAAAAAACTGTTTGTCTACAGCAGCACCAAAAATACTGCAGTGCCTGCAACAGAATTTCATATGCAGTGTGATGAATTCCACACTGTGTCAGCAACCTCCTGACTCGCATGCTTTCTCCATGTCCAATCTGCAGATCTTTCTACGCTGGCTTTGACAAAATACCTGCTCTCTGCTTTGCATATGGAGTGCTCTGGGGACATGTATTTATAGGCTGGTGGCAGGTGATATATTCTCCGTTGTTTCATATTAAAAGTTCCGCCTCAGCATTTCTTATTGCATACAGACGCTCCTGCTGCTTTAAGCCAAAAGAATATTCCGCACTGCTTCTTCAGCTTCTGCCACATCCACACTCACTTTGACCAAATATAAGACAGACAGTGGTCCTCAGAGAGAATCTTGTGCTGAAAACATCTCTGAAAGCAACAGCCTTTACAATATGATTGGTAATACTTTTTAAGCTTTAATCTTATCAGTCATATCAGCGTGTCTTTAACACATCACAATATGACGCAATTTAATCATGATATAGCATTGTGTATATAGCTTTCAGGATCTTACAATGAATTGGGCCTAATGGCCTTGCGCCCAGGTCCTTTCAGCAGCACAGATTTATAATACACACACAGCCAAGACAACCCATCAAAACACCAGTGAGTCAAAAAATGAGCTAATCCAAGTACAGCTAGAGAATTTGAAATAAATTATGAAGTGTTACTGTTATTAATAATGTGTTCAGTTAGGTCCTAAATGTTTTTGATGGGAGCTAATGAGAAGCCAACTTCCCCAAGTGGTAGCCAGTCAGGGGGTATCATGAATCTTATTGCTTAGCCCACTTACTTTACACAGTTCAAAAAACAAAACAAAGCAAAAAAATGTGGTAACAGAATTTATCTAGTTTTATTCAACTCAATTTGAATCAACTTCTGCCGTTTTCCACATTTCACAATTTAGGCTCAGTTCAATTTAGCCCTGGATGTTCTGTCTCATGACAGCCATTGCAGGAGAAGCAATGGCTATAATTAAAAATAAAAATAGATATGAAGAACGTACAGCAAGTATTACTCCAATTAGCACTAACACGGTGGTGACATGGGTTGTTTTTACCATTCTAACTGCTTTACTTTCTACTTGAGTATTTAAACCTGGGCCAACAGAGAAAGCTGTTAACCAATATCATAAAATGTAGTTTCAAACTTAATCAGGAACCCTGTCTAAGTTGAACATGTTTAATGAGACAGGCCTCTGGTTGGATTGTGGTGTGGAAAGTCTTTTTCGCCATAGGTCACACCCATGGTCAAACCACATACTGAAATCAGTGTTGAGAAGATTCAACACTCGAACACACATTGAGCAGGAGATCATTACAATTAGGCCTATTGTCACCAGCACTTTGTGTCACGGTTTAATGAAAATGCAGCATCAATTCTCAGCACTGCTGTTTCAAGTTTCATATTACAATACATTTTAGTTTTTATCTAAAAACAACAACAACAACAACAACAGCACCACCACCACAAACAAAACAACAAATACGTGGTAATGGCAGTGAAGCTCAACACTGTGGTTAATGCTGTGGGATGGTAATTGTTGGTGGTAGTGATTGTTGGTGGTGGAAAGATTTGGAAGGCTTGCTGACTAGACAACTGGAACCAATGCCCAGGGGCCTCTGACTGACAGGAGCCCTGTGGGCCTCAGATCACAAGGCTGCGGATATACACACTAGATGAAAGAATAGTCCTGTGCATAAATGACTAAATAAACAAAATAAATGAAGAAATGTTATCTGTTGTCAAGTCTCTCCAGTTTTATATTATCATCAGCTTTTGGGATTTTATTCTTGCTCTTCAGCATTTTCAAAACAAACACTACATTTGCAACACTGTCTAGTCTAGTGCACACAGACAAACAAAGCTGCTGAATCTCACTTTTTGAGGTGGTGATTTGTTTTGTTATTTCCTGTTATGTGTTACTGTTGGAATGTGGGGGTCTTTGAAAGACTCCATAGCCCAGCGGTCTTGCAAGACTATGATCCATCCCTACCAGGGGCCCAGGATATTGAGTAATCCATCCCTGCATACAGCCCTAGGTTTACTTAAAGTATGTAAGTGTAAGTTGCTGAAAGAGAATTCAAAGAGAACTCAGTCAAAACATGGTGATAGATATGTCTTCTGAGGATGAAAGTGAATGATCTTGTATTGCCATCACATATTCATTAGTATAATGTTAATTTGCAGTTGAGGCCTAAACATTGAGCCGGAGCTTCCTTTTGAGTCTGTACATATGACGTGGTCCCAAAAAACGACCCGACACCTCTTGACTTTTAAATTATTATTCCAGGCATTACAGGGAGACATGCAGTTGTGCACAGATGCCATATTTTAGTCATTTTTCTCCTGATTCAGTAATGCTATTTCAGTTTTAACAAAAATAATCACACATAGAGCAGCTTCAAGACAAAAATAAACAAACAAATAATATAAGTGTATGCTTGAGAGTCACATTTTAACCAGAACAGGAACTGTACTGGACACATAAATCTAATACTGTACTTGATTATGCAAATTATTTATGCATTAGCAGACCATTCCAGTTTATTATAACTGGTATTTTGCAACAATACCAATATTTCATGTTCAGTAGAAATCCTTTTCATACGGTGTGTGTAATACCCCCCCCCCACCCACGGAGATGAGGGTGAGCGGAATTTCATCACAGCTCCTTTTAAATTAAAAGTTGCAGGTAATTGATAAAATAATTGAATTGGAGCTTCTTTGGTCTGAGGTCACCCCTCCCTCTCCCTCTCTCTCTCTCTCTCACTCTCTCTTCCTCTCTCTGAATTTACAGCTGTTCAGCTCCAACTTAAAGGTCAAACGCTGAAACCTGTAGTGGCAGAAACTGAACTCCTACCATTGAGAGAGGAAGCATTACAAATCACACTACAGTGAATTCAGGCTTTACATGTCCAGCTCTCAAAGGTGCCATAAGGCAAAAGATACTGTTAAATGGAACATTTTATTTGCACACATTTAATCCACCACACTTAATTCATTTAATCTGTAGGTAACATTATTCCTTTACAGAAGCCCTGCTGTCTGGGGAGAGCAAGCGTAGCTCTGTTAAACAACAGAATACCCAGGACACTGTCTGGATAAGCCTGTATACAAACTAACCCCAATCACTCCCTTCCTCTTCACATTTCTACCTTAATTCAGCAGTAAGCCATTAATATAGTAGACATTATGAGGCCAGTGCTGGGTAAGCTTAGTAAACACACTCTTTTCTTTCTCTGCGTAAGTGCTTTGAGAGCATACTCACATGCAGATAACTGAAAAAAACAGCTTTAACTGAATTTACTGCACAAAAATTCAACATCAAAAATCCACATTTTGAGAATTTTGCAACTGAACAGATAATAAGAACTGGAAGACATGCTGCAGTAACAGTATAATAATCCGAGGGTTATTGATCAGTTTCTTACAGACAGCTGCAGATAACACAGTATTCCCTGGTGCTCTCTTAGCTCTCCTACTGTACAACCACTGAAGACTGTGATTAAAAGGCTGAAGTGTAAACTCCAGATCTATGGCTTAGATCACTTCATGTGGTGTAAAATGCAGAAAGACAGCACTCACAGCATGTACTGAATAGCAATCAGGCTTTGAGGAACCAAAGCCGAAAACAAAAGGTTTTATTTGGGCAAGGCAAACCAGAGCATGTGTGTTTTTACAGCTTTAACAATAATGATTCAAACAATATTCAATATAAAAAAAGTTGTTTTTTTTGTTTTTTTTTTACTTTTCCTTAGATATTGATCTATATTTTGATTGATTTTTTACTGTGTTTTTGACTGTTACTACACTCTAAAAAGCGTAACTAGGTACAAGTAAACAATTCTGCGACTGTAGTCAATTAAATTTGATTTCTATTTTAACAAAAAATATTTTCAAGGAACTTAAGAGATAAATGTATGTTAACACACTGTGCACTGTGGTTTGTGCATAGCTCAGGCCCCACCCATTCCCCCCACCCAATTACTTTGATAGGATCCATCAGATGCCTAGTTTTGGTCACTGAGATTGGTTCCCATGAAAGACTGTAAATGAGAGATGCTCAAAAAGAACAGAGGGATTTATCAAAACATACAGTTTTAAATTTGTTACACTGTTTGAAATTTGATTTTTCAATACTGTATAGAATTTAGTCCTATGCGAACTGGCTATAAACATTACAGACATCCTGGCATTACCCCACCAAAAACTAATCCTGTTTGAATAGGGTGCAATGATTTCTATGCAGCATTGAAAAATCTCATTTGAAACAGTGCACTGAAATTTCACACAGTATTTCATCATTTCGTGTCTTTCGTGGAAACCAATCCCAGTGATCAAAACTAAGCATCTAGGTGCATGCTATCAGTGCAAAGTGAGTGAGGGAAGGGGCACGGCTAATGTAATGCACACATTTCCTTTCACACTCATTCATATATTTCCTTTGGATTTTGGCCAACGTCCTGTAATCCTAGTTCAACTTCACAACAGTTGGTATTGAAGAACCCCTCTACAGTTTGTATGCACGCTTCTCCTACATCACACTCTCCTTCTATATCCACTGCCATCAGTTTCCACAGAGGAGTGAAGACAGTGAGTGACAAGATATTCTCTGACCTTCCCTGAGGCTACAGCACAGAGATCCGTCAAACACCGCCCACTGTTACAACATACACCATCCACCACATGCAGAGCAGCAGGATACAGACCCCATTGGTCTGGACTACTGACCAGACAGGCTGTAGCACTACAAAGCAAAGTCCAGTACAGTTAGCACATGAATGGCTTCACTGCTGTACTCTCAAAAATAATCAGTTAAACTTAAACCCTAAAGGGCCTTATATCCCACAAAAAAATATCAGTATACATATATTACAAAGTTTTTGATTTATACAGGAAGTAGAATCTGACTACATAACAGTATATTTAATTTTCATACAGGATGTAGTTTTGCATTAGTGTTCCTCACATTCAACTATATAACATCAGTTTCAGAGCAGCTGCCAAATAATTCTGTAGAAACTGAACAATCTTAGAAGGCCCATATCATTCATTCATTATTATTTTTTTTTTATGTACAACTGTTATGGGGTGGAGCCTGGTATGCTAATTAGCACAGAGTTCATTATATATATCTCAACTGCATGCACATTTGCATATTGGGCCCCTCTGACTTGGGGCACTTAAAGTAATGTGAGGTTGAGCTGTCTTCTTGGTACTCTTGAACCTGAATAAACAAATAATAATAAACAAATAACTGAATAGATAAGTTGTATGCTTGACTGCATCAACCACATTTGTATTGCTTTGGATAGAAGCGTCTGCTGACTGAATAAATGTAAATGTAAAGTTATAGATACAAGGTTTACATGCCTAATTGCCTATAACAGCACTTCATATAATCTACTCCAAGCACATTCATATCAATTTAATCTCTGTTTTAATATAATTACACTTTTGTTTCATGTGATTTCATCTGGATAACTCAAATGACACACTTAAGGTCGATGAACCATGGAGCCTTTGGACAGACGGCCGTACTGGACGTCCTGATGGCCAGTCCGCCCTGGGTCCAAAGTCTACACAACAGCCAGATCTGAGGGTACTTCAGTGAGGGTGAGCTCTACACAGTTCTTCAGCACGGTCTTAACATTTAACTTACTTTTAAAAAATTAATTAATTAATTAATGATAATATTAATAATAATAATAATAATAATAATAATAGCTTCACTTCAGGTTTTAGCATTTATTATTTGTAGCTCTTTATTTGAGCTGTACATTCTTTTGTACCGGATACTTGCTACTTGCTTAGGTTTCTCTCAGCTTTTTCTGTTTGTTTTTTCAGCTTGGACATTCTTGCAAACTGGATATGCAGTTTATTCAGGTTTAACTCACTTCACAGCACATCCTCCAGGCTGTTTTGTGCCTTTTTTCTCCGGTGTCGTCTTTGCATTGTTGATTTGGAACCAAGCCCACTGGACACCTGTCACATTCTGCTGTCTCGGCAGACGGAGAAACCACCAAAACAATGGCTAACGTCTTACCAGCGTGCCTCCTCCTTCTGCTTTCGGCCGACCTGGTGAGTGTTCTTCCTCTGAGGCCTTTCTGACATCGTCCACCGTCGTGTCCCAGTTCCGTCCTCACTCTCTCTCTCTCTCCGACCTCAGGTCCGCTCCGCCGGTGTGTTCGAGCTGAAGGTCCACGCGTTCCACAGCGCGCGCGCCCTCTGCCAGCGCGCCGTCGACTGCCGCATCTTCTTCCGCGTGTGCCTGAAACACTCCCAGGACGTGATTCTGCCCGAGCCGCTGTGCACCAACGGCACCGGCCTGACTGAGCCCTTCAGCGCAGACCAAATCTCCAGCAGCGATCCCATCAGAGTGCCCTTCAACTTCAAGTGGCCGGTGAGTAGCTTATCAGTGCGCTTGTATGTTAACAATTTTTTTTCTGACATCTGATAAGTTAGAACAGACAAAGTAGTAGTATAAAAAAATTCTATCAAAAACTATAAATTCAATCACTCGTATTCAACATCACACACTCCACTAAATCCAGTCAAACAGGATTAATTACGCAGTTGGAAGGTGATTAAGACCTGACTATCCACAGTATCCAAAGCATATCGTGACTTAATGTAATGTAATCTGTAATCTCATGTGAAATAGGGATGTGTCTATGTATGTATGAATATATGCTAAAACCTGCATGGTTCTTTTCAGGGAAACTTTTCCTTGATAATTGAAGTGTGGAGTGCCGAGTCCTCTTCCAAGCAGTTCACCGGTAAGACTCCTCTCCCTCTACCCCTTTACCCAGCCCAATGTTTTCCTTTCTCTCCAAACCCCTTAGAAAAAGACTGAATGACTGAACAAGTGTTTGTGTGTTAAAGAAATCCAGAACAATCTCATCACCCGCCTGGCCACCAAGCGCACGCTAGCCATCAGGGAGGAATCAGCCCAGGACGTTCACCAGGGAGAGCAGAGCGAGCTGCACTACTCCTATCATGTCGCCTGTGACGAGCACTACTACGGCGACAGCTGCTCAGACTACTGCCGTCCCCGGGATGACATCTTCGGCCACTTCACATGCGACGCCACTGGCAGCAGGATTTGCCTGGAGGGCTGGAAAGGAAATTACTGCACAGAGCGTAAGTGTCCCTTTTCTGTAACACAAATAATTCATTGTAGTCTTAGAACTAGGAATTACTCTCAAGGAGTTTAAGAGAAATCATTTGGGTTAGCATGACAATGGGAGCAAGGAGCATGGTTTAACAGGCACACATGTTGGAACTTGTGCTCTGCCTTGCATGAAAACGTCAGCATGTATTTCTTTTGTGAGCTGCTTCGTTTTTAGTACTTAACAAATACTTGATATGTCTGAGCCTTGTGAGGGGAGGGGTTGTTTAGTGCTGGGGACCAGAGCACCTTCATTTTGATTTACCCCCTTTTTTTCCTCCCACTCTTTTATAACAGCCATCTGCTTGTCTGGCTGCAGCGAAGAGCACGGTTACTGTAAGACCCCCGGTGGGTGCAATTGCCGCCTCGGGTGGCAGGGCCCCCTCTGTGATGAGTGCCAGCTCCACCCCGGCTGCATGCATGGCACCTGCAGTCAACCATGGCAGTGCAACTGCAAGGAAGGCTGGGGTGGCCTCTTCTGCAACCACTATCTGAACTGAACATTCAGGGGCGGGAACGGGACATTTTGAAATGTTTCAATACTACAACAAATTCTTTAATGAATTCATTTAATTTTCCAACAAAGTTTGGTTTCCAATAATACAGGCCCTTTAAGATCTTAAGATTAATAAATGAATAATAAACCTAGGATGTGACGGCTAAACATCACATTTTCTGATATCATGATTTAAAGTTGACCTGAAATCAGAATGGACTTTTCCCCCTTGTCAGTTCATGTCCCCGGTCATAATCAATCACATAATCATCCTACCAAACCATTTAAAAGACAAAATTCTCAGTTACTGTGCATTACATTTCTGCATTTTATTCACTTTGTATTTTGTGGCCCTAAAGAAATAAATGTAATATGTCTGTTTAATGCTAATCCAGGTGGATTTAATCCCAAATTTTACATTTCATAAATGTTTGTGTCGGCCCATTATTTACATATCGCTGCGGCCCTAGTTGAGAATATATAGTGTCATCATCTAGAACCAGAGCCAGGTTTCCATTCAGCTGTTCAATTAAATTAAAGAAAATAACAAACTTCATGTTATGTCTGTTTACAGTCCAACATCATTTGACTGTTCTTTGATAAATTAAGGAAAATTAAATTCCTTCATTTGTCAACTGGTACCTTTTGCCTTCTGACACATTTCATAGCTACAGCTGGGTAAAAATAGAAGCATGTAAGCATTCATATGACTTGATTTATTGCATTTCTTTTTATCTGCAAAAAATGAATCCCCTTAGCATAGAAACAAGCAAATTGTGACAGTGCATCGTGTCTTTATGTCAAATGTCAAAACGCCCAAAAATACATGGAAGGAAAGCTGCCAATGATGTGTAGAGTAGCAGAGTTCGTGCAGCAGGTCGGCCTAGTGCTCCTGAATTCACCCCACGCTTCACAGTAATCCTGCGCTCTGAGTGAGGTCGGCGGGGTGAGGAGAGTGTGGTTAGCTGGAGCTGAAGCGCAAGGGTTTAAAAGCAGCAAGGCCAGGGCAAAGAGCAGAGCGCAGCTAATGCCGCCCTAAATTGTCTCTTGCTCTAGAAGTTCACCCATCAAGACTGGAGAAGAGAGGTGATGAGGTCAGGAGAAGGAGGTATGAAGGAGTTAAGCTGAGTTGGGGGAATATACGAGGGGGGAAAATAAGATTGGATGTGTTGGATATTGGTGTGCAGGGAGATGAACAATAGCACTACTTCACAACAGGAGAGGGAAACTGAGGTCCGGAGTTCAGCACAGTCTGTAGATTTCCCTACTCTAACAGTCCAAGTAAACCTGGTAATGATTCGATGAAATGAATGAGGCGTGTTCAAGCAGTAAAATCTCCAATCTGTGCAAGAATCTGGCCCTTCAGCACTGGAGGTCTCCACCACTATCACAGCATCTAATGAAAGTCAACATTTGCCAAGACAGAATTTGGACTGTAATGAAGTCAGAGTGGCATCTTTCTGCATCTTGCACCACAAGAAGTCACTCAACAGAATCTGTAAGACAAGAAGGCAAAGCTGGCCTTTTCTCAAACACCCGAAAAAAAAATAAATTAAAAATGGTATAAATCCTGTAAATCCTTTAAAGGACCGCCATTTAAAATTAGGAATTGAATTGCAAGCATAAACTTTAAGAGGTTAAATTGTTGCTGTCATGTAACAAACTCAACTCATTTGTTGGAGGTTTTTAGGGATTGTTTTTTAGTCTTGGGCTTTTAAATCACACCATCTGAAATTCTATCCATTCGTGATGATTAGACCAACAGAAATGCTTCAAAATCGCTCAAAATAAAATTGTTACTTTGACATACATCACTGGCAAGAACATGTTTTTCTTTCTTCAGTAAAGTTACCATTTCCGACATATGAGAATCTAAATAAAAAAAAATAAACTCAAATAAAAGGCCTGGAGATGAGATGACGGGGTGTACGGAGTCAATACAACTTAGAAAATGTATTTTCAATGCATTATGGTACAATTATGTTCCCTGACTAAAGGTACTGAGATATATCCTTGAGGGTCCCACCCCAGTGACAAAAGGGGTACTACCCAAAGACAGTTTCTTACCCTTTTTCTGAGAGTGCATAATTAGAAAATGAAATGAATCACGCTAGAGCTGGGCGATATGGCCAAAAATGTTATCACGATAAACAAAATTCATATCATTCGATATCGATACATACCGCGATAAATGTCAAATCATTATTTCTTTCAAGTTTAAAGGCTGATTTTTGCTCCTGGGGGGTTAATTGCTATTTTAAACTATCCTTTATGGTCGGCACACGAGAAACACTCACCAAACAGTGGAACATTTCACAAATCTGTCATGGGACAGTGGGAGAAAGTGTCTGGTGAGCTGTTTTTACCAGCTGGAAAAGCACAGCTATTTTGTAATAGTCATAATTTAAGAAAGAAAACAGATTATTTTTAGCTGGTGACGAGCGCTCGGCTACCCCGCTACAAACGACATCACAGTATTCAGACACCAGCTAGCGACAACTGGATATTCAATTGTAGTAGTTTAAGGGGTGAACCGCAAAATATCAACACCAGACAAACAAAGTCCTCCTTTTAGGTACGTTTAAACTGAAAGCGGTGCTTTTGTGTCGTGTTTGATCTACAGTATCATCAATTCTCCGTGTTGTGGAGTGACAGAGCACTGCTTCAAGTTAGCCAGCCGCTAAAAACAGCTAGCCTGGAAAGATAGCGCTCTCCTCCTCTTCAATGCCTCACAGCTTCCTCAGTTTACTTTCGTTTAAATCAGGGCTGTAATTTACATGAACCCACTTCTTTCTTTCACTTTCGTTGCTTGGGAATGAACTAATATTAAAATATGACTGTCCGAACTCTGTAACAGCGCTTTAGTTGTGAGGATTGTGATTTAACGCTGCTAAAGCTGGTTAGGATGTTAGGAAAGAGGTGAGTTCGCTGTAGGACAGTTACACCACTGACCTCGTCACTCACACTCGGTCACAGGAGAACAGATTGCCTGTCGCTCCACTCAAACAGGGAATGTATAACTCCGCGTTTCAGCCGTTGCTAAAGACTCATCTTACTCGTGGCCCCCTCCCTCACTAATCATGCAGAAAAACTCGGAAGTGCGCCCTCTCCTGGCGACAGCAGAGTAGTGTCGCCTTCCTTGCAGTAGAAAACGCCTCCAAGGCTTTCGCTGAACGTGGGAGTGTGAGAGTGGTGTATTATATCGAACATTTATCGAACATGTCGTATCGCTCTATCGAGGAAAAGTTAAATCGCGATAATTATCGTTATCGTTTTATCGCCCAGCCCTAAATCATGCATGTTTTGATTTACAATAGGTGGGACCAATTTCAAAAGAAAAAGCATCACTCTAGGTCCTCTAGTGCTAACATACTAGTAAAAATCCCTTAGATGGGCTAACAGAAATGATGGGTTTAAACAACTGGGTGGAAGACTGGTTCTCCAAATACATCCAAGACAACTAGGTGTGTAAATCTCAAATGTGAATAGAAATAAAATATGTATAAAAAGGCATCTTACGTGATATACCGACAAATAATCCAAAGGGATTGGAAAGACGAATGGCAGTTCTACATGGGGGATAGATTGTGTCACTTTTTGAAAAATACAAAAATGAGCCCTGCAGCTCAACACCTGTGTGGGACATTAAAAGTTTCAGACAGCGTGGAGAGCCTTTGAGGAAAAAACGGCCGGTGTGATGGACACAAGAGGCAGCAGATGTAACGGCTTAAATCCTAAAGGGTACAGAAAGAGGAAGCGAAGCTCTTAGACATCTTTTTATTTACTCCAACTGTCAAGACTGCGGCCCTGAATCAAACTGAGCAGATTTGTACTTTCCCGGCCTGCACAGAGCTCCCGTGGAGAGGGAGAGAGACTGAGACTGAGCGTGAGAGGGAGAGAGAGTCAGAGGGAGACAGAGAGTGAGAGTGCAGAATAGCTCCTCAGCCCACAGCTGTGCCTCCTGTACGAAAAACAAGAGGTTACTGGGTCTGTGCCAAACAGCGCCACAGCAGGTAGCTCACTCACTTCATCCACCTTCACTTTTCACTCACATGTAAAACTCTAACCATTTCAGTACAGCACTGAATAACTGAAAAAGGAACCTTTGAAATGGGATTTTAAAATTTACAACTATCACTAATTCACCATTTCAATAACATAAAACCAGTTGTGTTGTGTTGTAATGTAGCTCTAAATTGTCTCCTGCTCTAGAGGTTCACCCACCAAGACTGGAGAGGAGGGGTTATGAGGTCAGGAGAAGGAGGGATAAAGGAGTTAAGCTGAGTGAAGGGAGGAACATTCTCCAATTGGTTAGGAATTCAGGAGCTAGATAGAAGGCGAAAACTGTGCAAAAAAAAATAAAAAAAAACAAAAAAGGAGATACGAGATGTTTTTGTGCAACAGTGACAATATGCTGTACAAGATTTTATATGAGGGACATCAGGTTTCTGTTTATTTACAGCTTTTTTTGGATTAGAAATTGGAAGGGAAAAAATAATGACTGCAATCATGTAACAAATCTAGCCTGAAATAGCACATATCACACTGTGCGACGATATCAGCTGTGTATTTCTTCCTGTGGGCTAGTAGAGTGTTTGAGTAGTTTGATTTTGATACTTTTAGATGCTCATGTTTAGTGCTTTGATTAAAAATGGCTCAATTTAAAGCTTAGTAGTTTATAAAGAAGCAGAATTAGGATTGGTATTGGAAAAGAAAAAAAAAATATCACGCCATCCCTAATATTTACCTAGTTTGCCTTCCCAATTTTAGTCATGGCCGATTCTCTGTCACTAGCTAGTCCTCCCCTTCACACAACACTACCAAGCTGGGAGGATAAAGGCTAGCACATGCTTCTTCCGAGTCACATGAAGCGCCACAGCATCTTTTCAAACTGCCACTAAAGCAACATTGTTAAACAGCTCAGCACACTTGGAGCTAAACGGCAGAGAACCACCTAATTTGTTATGTACGCTAACAGACGCTGCACTGGCTAGCATCATGCTGACTGATGGGGGAGAGGGAGGGTCATCCAGAGAGAGCGAGGTTAATTATAAACTCTTTTACTCCCGGTCACGGAAGGTCATAGCATCAGGGCTCAGACTCACAATCTCCTGACGCTTACACTATTTCACACAAGAACATGCTACTTCACAGTCATTTCTTATAAATGAGTATTTTCTGAACCATGCAGGATATACTTAGAGTTCTGTAGAATCAAGGCATTTACACACCAAGTCGCAAAAACTGAATCGAATCTTAACCTCAGAACTGAAAATTGTACTAAACCTGAAAATATGTGTATAATTAAACCCCATTTTATCAGCACTCACACTACAAACCATTTACTAAACCATTTGCTGCTTTTTTAGATGCTCCTGTTCTGTGTGGCAGATGGCACGGATATGAAAGCCTGCAACTTAACGCACAGGAGTCACAGCACTGCTGAATATAAACTCACACACTGCAAAACACACACAGACACACACACACACACACACACACACACACACACACACACACACACAGAGACACCATGTGTGAGTCTTCTCCTGAAATGGAGTGGTAAGAATGCTGGATATGGCAGGCGTAGGAGGCTGTTAATTAAGTGTGAATAACTGAAGTAAAGCCAAACTCTAATGCTGAAGGCGTTTGGTCCACACGCACATCTCTGAAGTACGCCAAGCAAAACACAGCTGTTCTGCATATTGAATAATACAGTAAAGCACAGAGCACGTATGTGGAGAGAGAGGGTGCTGCGAGGTCAAGTTTCAGAGCAAATCTCTCTCTCTCTCTCTCTCGTCTCTCTCTCTCTCCTGTCTTTATCACTCAGTCATTCTCTCTCTCTTACTCAATCTTGCTATCTCCTCTCCCCTCTCTCTATTTCCCCTCTCCTATCTTTCTCTTCCTCCCTCTTCCCCTCAATCGCTCCACATTTACTTCCTGCTTCTTCTCTACCCATCTTTCTGTCCTTTTTCCCCCTTTTTATATCCCCTTTCACTCTCCTTCTCTCTCTCACTTGCCCCTTCCCAACCTCTCTCTCACCCTTTCCCTCAGTCTCTTTCTTCCCCTTTCTTTCTCTATTCATTTCTCTCCCTTATCTCTTTCTCCCTCGCTCATCCTCACCCTTCCCTCCATCTCTCTCTTTGCTCCCCTTTTCTGCCTCCTCCTTTTTCTCTCTCCCATCCTTCTATATCTTTTTCTATCCTCTCCATTTCATCCCCACCCCGTTCCTTTATCTCTCTCCTAATTTCTGTCCCTTTTTCTATCCCCTTCCTTCTTTCTCCCTTGCTCCTCCTCACCCTTCCCTCCATCTCTCTTCACCTCCCTTTTCTGCCTCCTCCTTTTTCTCTCTCCCATCTTTCCCTCTTTTCTATCCTCTTTATTTCCTCCCCACCTCTCTCCTTTATCTCTCCTCCTCTCCTCATTTCTCTCCCTTTTTCTATCCCCCTTCTCTCTTTCTCCCTTGCTCATCCTCAACCTTTCCCCATCTCTCTCTTTGACCTTTTCTGCCTCCCTCTTTTTCTCTCCCATCTTTCGATCCTCTCCATTCCTTCGCCACCTCTCACCTTTGTCACTCTCTTCCTCTTCTTCTCCTTCTTTCTCTCCTGTTTATCTCTCTCTGATCTCATTCTCTCAACTGTCTTTTCACTCTTTCCTTCCATCCTACTTTCTATTGCGCTCTTGTAAACAATACATTACCTTATATAGAGAAGAGAGGTTTCTGGGAGCTTTGAAAAGGTTGTTTCACAAAACACACACACACGCACACACACACACACACACACACACACACACCACTCTTTTCCACTTTCTGTTGACCTTCCTTGAGGGAGCGGAGCCTCATTCTCCTTTGTAAGATTGCTTCCAGCCTTTTACAAATTGATTAAAACCTGCCTGCTACATCAGGGCCGCCTGACAATTTCCCTTATGCTAAAATACGAGAACTACGTCTGATTAGAGCCGCTCTACAATTTCATTAAGCTACTCATATCGCTATTTTGCCCTCTTTACCATTTGAGCAGAATTAAATATTGCATTCAGAAACATATGAAGTGGGCATTTTATTAATTACTAGCCATAATGAGGGGAAATACATAACATACATTTAATTAGGGTTTTATCCAACATGAGGAATACGAAGATTAGAAATAAATTGGTACAGTACAATTCTGACATCATGTGCTTTCCACAGCACCATGTAAATGTCAGTGTGCAGGTTGAACCTGGCTTTATTTTCCTCTGCACTCACCGAATTAGGCTTCAAATGAAGCAGCATTGTGCTCACGCGAAGGCTGAATAGGACCTAGACGCTTTATAAAGCTAAGCACAAAACTGGGAGAGCACCATATAATGATGGCGCCAGTGCAGGTGCAGAGGCTTTTCTTCATTTTCTTTAAGCTTCTATTCAGCGCTGTGGGTTCAGAAATGCTGGGCAAACCATTCAAAAGGCTCAGGGTCACCTCATTTCCTCAAGCCTATTCTCTTCCATTCAAAGCAACAGCAGAAAAACGCAAATGACGTTCCTTTCTCTTGCCAACGGCTCCTTTCAGCGTTACTGTAAGTGACAGAGAAAGCTTTGTCTCATCTACCCACGGGTACAAGGACACAGCTCACCGGGAAACCTTCTGCACAGTCAGCGCGCGAGTACAGAGGCCAAACACTTAGTGACAGCTCCGTAATGCTTTTAAACACGCCCTACTCCTCTCCTCGGCCTTGCTGATGCAGATCCATGGGTAAACACGAAGAAGCAGAATGGGAGGGAAAAGTAAAAGATATGAAATATTTAACAAAGTACAGTGTTTGCCCTCACTTTCTCTCCGAGTCAGCCGTGGTGGAGCAGGTAGAGGTGCGCAGAGCATGCATTTGCTCTCTGGCTATTAGGGGTGTAAATCTCTGACCCATTTAATTTGATTGGATGACTCAACATATCATGAAATCTTAAATAACATCTCAATTTTTTTGGTTCAGAATTATTTTTAAAGGGCCTGTATCATGAACAACTGAGCTTCTTTTAAATAAAAGGTTTGATGTTGTATGTAAACATGGTTATAAGTTTTAAAACTAACTTTTAGCACACAGTCCGTATATAGACACAATCACTAAAACAGTCCATTTTTGAATTCGTTGTTTTTGTGATGTCACAAAAAACAGTAACAAACAGCCTTTTAATTCTAAGAGACAAATAGAAGTTGGGAAATGTTCATGTAGAAAGGAATTACAACTGTTTTTAGGTCACATACTGAAACAAATGTGATACGTGGACCATGCAATACAATACAATGCAATACAATGCCAAAAATGCAGGATATATGTGGCCATTAAAAGTGTACTGAATACTCAAATGTGACTGTATTTATACAGGAATACAGACAAAAGCAGTACAGAGTTTAATTTGAAAAAATATGGTCAAACAAATGAGAGTCTACTGCATACATTATTGAATATCCAATCAATCATAATCAGTTCTGATACTCCAAAAACAATTAAATCACCACCTTCAGATCAATGCCTCATGACCTATCAGTGCATTTTGACACCCCTGCTGGCTACCTTTGTTTTACGCTGAGGTGGTTTCCTTACGCAGTTATGCAGGCGTCACATTTCATTCCCATCATGCAGAAGCAGCCTCATGTATTTGGAGAATAAAACAGTACATCATAAATGTTAATGGCTTTTAGGTGCACGCACTGCTCGCAGTACACAAATGGAGAAGGAGCACAGAGTTTGTTTTTCTGCCTCAAAGTGGGTTTTTTTCTACACAGAGTGTGGAGACTGATCCCACTCCATCCTGCAGTCTGGCCTGTGTCTTACATCTGATCCAGCTATAGGCCTCTACTTCCTAAGCTGTGCTCCAGCTTCATCTCCCAATAATCCTCAAATCCAGCCACACTGAGGGCATGCAGTGCTGCTCTGCTCCTCTACTGGAGAGCGCCAGCTGAGCCACAGCGCTTCAGAGCTTTACACGCGCATGCACACACACACACACACACACACACACACACACACACACACACACACACTGTCCCTTATAAAAATTCACTTCTCGCCACTCAGTAGAACAAGTGAGAAGAAAATAACACTAATAAAATTAATGACTAGGGATGTGTACAGGTACTTGAGTTCAACTGGTTAATGTGTCAGTATTCGAATACTGAAATCACTATTGAGGTGTTTGCTAATTTTTATCATAAGAAGAAAGATAAAACATACAGACTAACAATTTTGGTTATTTGATGTCTTCACAGGACATGGACGTATTCTAATCTGATTGAGCTATTAGTCGGATTATTAGCGGATTATTCGGCTGCATGTAAACATGGCTATAGCTTCTTTAGATTGCACTGCTTTGATTTGTTTCTTGTGGTTTCTCCCTCAATACAAAACACAGGTGCAGCTACTAAAACAGCCTATTTAATTCTAAGGGATAAAGTGAAATATCCTAAATGGACTTAAAGTACTAGAAAAACGTTGGATACGAGCCCTTTCAGCATACCTACCATTGCAAACATTCACAAGGCGGTAACCAGATTTCCACAAACAAACATACTATTCATGTAGTTCTGCTTTTGAACAGTTCTTTCTAAACAACCTGAAGCACCTGGCAAAAGATATACATGTTAGATAATGGTCAGTTCTTACACTCCATATGTAAAGTGCACAAAAAAAGAGAATAAAAAAATAACACTGCTTGGCAACAAGGACGCCACTATTATGTAGAATCAACTTTTGATTCTACAAAACTACATATCATGATTTCATGGATATAATGAGAAAAATCTATAAATATAGCTAAAACTGAAAACCAGTTTCGTGTGACAGAAATATCGGTATAATGGCACAGACGATACACTCTTAAAATGAAGGGGCCTAAATCAGGGCTCTTTCCAATCTCATTTACAAAACTGGTTCAATCAAAAGGTACTCAGGGAAGCAAAGTGGTTTTCCATGGCACTGTTCCAAGGAACCCTTTTTGGCACCTTTATTTTTTCAGTGTATACCAATGATTGAAGCTAACCACAAGGCCAAACAAACCAAAAGGTCTCGACCGCTAAAAGCAATGACAATGGCCTTCAGATAAATCCATGGCCTCCAAAGACCACGTTCTCCATGCTTTCCGCTCGAGAAGCGTGAGCTACCCAGTACTAAAGCAGCGCAACACTCTGTCTCCAGTCTACTTAACTGGCTGTGGAGCATCTGCTGCAGTGCAGTAGATTGAGTTTGCTGGGGTCACTGTGTAGAGATGGCTGCCGGTTGACGACAGACACATTGTTTAATGGAGGTTCCTCTGGGGCAGGCTGGAAGGGACGAGGCAAGCAGCCGGCCAATTTCCCCATGAGCTGAACTGTTGAAGCCTTGCACTTCCACTGGCCGCTCAGGGTCACCGATGAGCCTCTATTACTTTCAGCCTCTGCTACCAAACCTTCTACACAATCCTATAGGGGTGGGCAATATGATGATATGCTGGCATTATCATAGCAAATCACAAGACAATATTGTGGGTATCAGTAGTACTTGAGCTACAACTGTATGCATTACAGAAAAAAATAGATTAGTTACGACAACAACAACAACAACAACAACGTAAATTGCACAGAAATAAGTAGTTGATCACACACAGCGTTAAAAAGACTCAATGTTTAGGTCTCAAATGCAAAATCAACATTAGACTGATGAAGATATGATGACAATAGAACATCCCTGGACGACGTGTCCTACCTCAAGTTTTGAGTTCTCTTTTGAATACATGCTTGTAAATGTCAGATTCATCTGTTTGGGGAAGGGCTCTAAAGAACATTTCCAGTGGGGAGGTTGCCAGATACCCAATAGTGCCATCATGTACCTCTCAAATGGAGCAGTTTACATCAAACCACTCTGAATGACTTTGTTTATATCCTTTTTTCTAAATATTGCAAATTTTTTGAAAAATTGGTGGAATACACTTTCAATCACGATCCACTGATGTTGTTCAATGGAATTGCTGCAAAGAACGCTTTTTTGGACTTTTTTTTTTTTGTGTTTCTTGTACATTGTATTCATTTCGATTCGTTTGCAAACCTCAGAAACCTGGCCCACCCTTGCAACCCTCCAGTGTCCTACCTCAAACCAACCACACACCAAGCTGTACTATGGCAACCTGTCAAACTAAATTGTATTTAAACTAATGTGCGGAAAAGCCATGTCCGACTGTAATAGGATTTAAAAAATCTGACAAGTACGAATGGCTCTCTAACATGCAGGAGCAGCCCAATCACGAGCAGAGTTCTCTTCATGCATCAAATATCGCGGGCACCTCATTAATGTTAATACGACAACACGGAGCCAATCTTTTTCAGAGCTGTGAAGTGGAAGAGAGATGGGACGAGCCGCAACGTGATGTATGACTTCCACAAGGCTGCGCGTATCACACCACAGTACAGAACGAGTGTGGCGTTACTGTTTGCTTTCCATTACTGAAGAGTGATGGTGTGCCAATCAAAATGTATGTGCCTGCCTTTTTATGACTACTTGAAACATTTGGAAGATGAAGTAGTCAAGTGAAATATGAATGTCTAGAGCTATTGTCTGGTGGTATTTTTATGTTCTGTCATTCTGACTATATACTGTTATGATCCACATAGACTACATAAAATTCTTTCTGCACTCAAAACGCAGGAACTGGCTCTGCATTAAGAAAACAATACAAGTTGGTATTAATTAATTTAACCCATTTTTAAAGTGGATTTAAAGTGTTTGCATTTGCATCCCCAGTGTTAAAATCAGCTAAAGTCAACTAAGTTGATGAACTGCATTTTCCAAGTCTCATGGGATTTTGACCTGATATCAGAGACTTATATGCAAATAAAAAATTCTCTGTTGTACTTAAAATAGGATTTATCCCACTTTACTGAACTATAGTTAGGGGAATGTTCTGATTTCTTGTATTTAGAGATTTTATTGGCTCCTGGCTCCACGTATTTGCATATCAAGCATGTCTTTACCCTTTTATGTACCATTTCCGTGTTGTCTTTCCTTTTAGGCAATCTTCTGTTGGCCATAAGCTTTCATTATGTACTGGTTACAGTACATAATGAAACTGTTGGCATGGTTCTTAACTGACCGGGCACTACAGTGACCACTTTTAAACAAATTCCAATTAAATAAGTTGGATCAACATAAGATAAATCAACTCTAAACAAAACAGATCCAATAAACTTTAATGTGTTGAGTTGGAAATGTGTGCAGATTAAGTTCAGCCAATTTTAAACTAAGGTAAAGAATTATTTTTTGTGTGCATGATTTAATCGTTGAGATAAAAACAAATTCAAAGTAATATAAAATGGTTTGATTTGAAATGATGTGTTGTAGAGAAACTTACTGATCAAGATTTCTTTGTAATTATGGTGAATAAAGCCTTTTTATTTACTACCTAAAACCACCACTGAACCTTCACGTGTCTTCTGAGTTTTTATATGTAACATTATTAATGATAAATTAGCAGTAAATCTGAAAAATAAGCTTTCTTTGGGGATTATTTTGTCTTATCAAACCAAGCATGTATCATTCAGCAATGCATGGATTTAAAACACAACAACAACAACAAACAACAACAACAACAACAACAAGTTTTAGGCCAAAGCCTCACCTCAAAACTATCATAAAACAATAACAATGTCTCAGGCATCAGGCAGTATATTAACAATCATTTTGTGTAATAACTTTCTGTGAGGGAGCTTTTAGAGGCATTAAACACTTCTGGTTATAATCACCACCACTGTAAACAATTCTGATCAAGTACATTTCTCTAGAATGAAGCCTCTCATGTAATGTTACAAATGCAAGTCTAGCTGCCTAAACTTACTTACTTTGTTATTGTAACAAAATGTTTTGATAGTTTTACTGTAGTCCAAAAACTGTGCATGAGTGGCTGGAGAAAAACCTATGCATCCAAGGATTACTATGGAGGTGGGGGGTCTTCTTCAGCACAGCTGCAGTCGGTTTTGGAATGTTTCTGGACTGCTTTCCACAGTTTCTAAAACAAAGTTGTAGTGTCCCTTACAAAAAACAGACTTACTATCATATTAAAAGATTCCCATCCTGGCAAAAAAAAACCAAAAATGAGCACAATTCATATTACATTTGCTTATATTAGCACCTCATTTACAAACTGGTGCCTCATATTGCTGTAAAAGCTCAAAAATAAATGTGTAATTAGAACCTGATTGAAAAGCAGGAATACACTAGTATAAACAAGCTCAGACACACAAAAAAAAAAAGGCACACGGTTGCCTCAAATATCAAAATGATCTTATTGTCACCACCACGGTGTGACATTACCAGCTAAAATGGTTTTCTTTGGACAAGCTATGACCTCTTTTTGCAGGCCTGCTAATGGCCATTCTGTAAATCAAATATAAATCATCTTGAATATTTTGAATGAATATAAATCAAGTAAAATTTTCTTTGCAGTAACTCATCAGATTAACCAGGACAATTGGCTCTCTGTATGAGAAATGTTGTAACTCTGGGTTGAGCTGCTTGTGAGCAATGAGGACTGAAAGCAATGAGAACCCCCTGCTGACGACCATGCTGAGATAAAACACAGCACAACTGCAGTTTTGTTTATATGAAAAAATCATGTATAGCTACCCCGATGGAAAATAGCATTTAGGCACATTAAAGAAAACTTTTAGAAGTGCTCACTTGCTTTCTCACTTAGTTCTCATCCAGTTCAAGTCATACACATTTCTATCAAAATTGCATTCATTTTTGGGCTGGATTAAAACTAAAGCATGAGCATTGCTGTTTAATTGCAATTTAGGCACTTACAAAAATGACCAGTTCAACAGCCTGGAGTTTCCACTATTTTGTCCTCCCATTATGTTGTCATTACTGTAACTCGTGTGCACTGTGAAAGCAACTATTAAACACAACTGCACACGAACACTTTGGAACGAGAGTAATAAAGCACACATTACGAGTGTATAGTAATATGAGTCAGTGTCTGAACGGACGGGATGCTGATGAGAGGGAGAGAGTGAGAGAGAATATGAAGTTCAGGATATGTTCAGAGAGGCCGCAGATGAATGGAGTAATGGGCTCTTTGTCTCACTGGCCACATTTCCACTACAAATAAATCTCTGACTCCAAAATCTGAATGTATTTTTTTCCACAAGGGAGACTAATTATAGAAAGCTCTGAAGCATAGAGGGAAAAAAAGATCCCCAAAGTACAAGCGCTCAAGGACAATTCAAAAACAATATATTAAAAGAAAGAAAAAGTCCCTCTTCCCTCTCGGCTGCACGTAGTGTCTGCCTGTTTTTCTCTGCAGGGAAGGTATTGTTTGAAAAGATGCATTGTCCTAACAGATTTTATTGAGTGCAATGTTCCCAGAAACGGCCTAAGCAGTTTACAGCTGTGATTGGCTGTCAGACTGATACACTGCAGTCAGCACTGATCAATACAATTATACTGACAAATATGAAAGCAGCGCAGATGACCTTTGATGCTTCACTCCTCAATCACTTTTATTAGAGGTCAAAAAGGTCAGGGGTTTCATCTTTTATTGATCGATGCCCTGTTTAAAAAGTTGAAGTACTATGTTTTCATTTTAAAGAGGTACTGAATATATATCACTGTCTGTCAGCTGCAGCACCCAGGTATAAAGCCTGTACTGTGTAGCAGTGCCATTCAAACCTGTGTGTTTGTAACCCTTCTGTGTCAGTCTGTGACAGCTTACTGAGAGTAATGATTCTTCACAAGGGCTTTGAGTTCAGACGTAGTTCTGAGTTCATTAGCTGACAAACACAAGAACAAAACGTTGGAGTCACAAAAAGGTACAGACTACAGCTCTCGGCTCCATCTCGCCATACACGTAACACCAGTGACCACAAATAGAGTGATCATATAGATTAGAAAGCATAGGAATATGAAATTATATGACTTTGCTTTGATTTAATATGATCTACTATGCAGCTGACTGACAAGAACCCATTTTGTTATGTTACTATGGCAACAATAATAGACCACTACATTTAGAAACAATGCTTAATAAAACAATAAAAATACAGTAAAAGAAATGAAATAAACATATCTGACAAACACAAGAACAAAACACTGGGGTCACAAAAAGCTACAGGCTACAGCTCTCCGCTCCTGTTCTACAAAGTGCAAATCACAGTCAATCCGTTTGTTTACCGTTAAGAGGCAGACTTCTCTGTATCCAATGGCAATCTAACCACTTGCTATTATTAACACTGAACAAATGAGAGCTGTTTACACAATGTAAACCACATTATGTTCACAAACCAATTTTTTATAGCAATTTTCACACTATTTGTTTTAGAAGCAGAACCCAACTTTTCTACCTACTGTCTTGTCATAACACCAGTGACAGTGACCGATATGAAGATGATATTGATAACTGGACCCCAAGAATTCCATTTATAAAAGATTATGTATGTTAACTAAAATACTAGTTATTTTAAATGTATATGAAATGCAATATTTTGGTGAACTTCATACATATGCAGTGCCCCTGCTACATGTTACAAGGCTATTTGAGCATTTCACTTTGTTATAGAGTGAGTGAGTGAGTGAGAGTATGAGGTGCTTTACACCTAAAAACTGCCTACCAATTTAGTCTCTCCCAGTCACATTGAAGGTATAAGCAGTGTTTCAGCCCATACTGCTTTCTTTAAGCAGAACAGCCAATCAGAGCAGACGTAATCTACATATATCAGTCTTAAAGGCACAGCAACAAAAACAGCCTGCTTAGTTCTAAGGGATAAAGAAAGTTTGGAAACTGACTGTTTTTGGTACATAAACCACAAAGATCACAAGTGGACCTTATAGGAAAAATTAAAATGCAACAAAATACAGGATTCGAGACTTTCAGGTACTTAAGTAAATTACAGAGCTGCAGTGGTACCTCCATGTCTATGTCTATCTGCACAGGAACTAAAGTGCAAATGGGCACCATTGCTCTCTTTTTAGGACCCTTTTGGTGTGAGCAAAAGCAAAGCAGCACAGATGCTGTCAAAATAAATCCACACAAAAAGAGTATTTTCTCTTCTATTTGGGTAGAAGGAAAAGTATCATTTGAAGGTACACAGAATTACGACTCATCACAACATACTTGAGTATATGCAACTGAATAAAAGTAAAAATAAAACTAGTTACTACTCTCCTCTTTCCACTGAGAACATTTCATTCAAGTCTGAGAACTATCCAATTGCAGAATCAGGGCAGTTGTTGAGCCTATTGCTCTTACAATAGCACAGCACCTTCCCGGTCATCCTCGTCACTGCTCAATCTACAGCTTCTACAGTGCACTGTAAAATATACTCAGGAGAAACGGATATCAGAAGCTTCAAAGGAAAAGAACTCCCTCTACCATGAGAGTAATTACACACATGGGACTTCATCAATCAAACCCCTATGCCAGTCAGTGATTATCTGAGCCACCTCCCCACTAAAGTTAGCATGTTAACCAATTCATTGTTGCTTCTAAGCTGACTAGTTTCAATTAGGTACAACTACACAGTCGAGCTGACTAGAGGAGCTTTTCAATCTGTCAACATTGTGTACATCTCTACACAAATATTGCTACAGTTCCTCATTAGATTAAATGGATTTCTTACTGTAAAGTTTGTTCTCGCACCAGTAAATATATGAGAACTCAACAGTGGGTGGAGCATGGCTAGGTCAGTGTGTTATACCACTAAATCCCACTGTATAAAGAGTCTAATCTTTCTAAACAGCTCCACTAGCTAGAATGCATTTGTTTATAAGACCTCATTTAAGAACAAAAACAGAGTTTGCAGCTGCCCAACTTGCAGTATTTGGCAAACCTTCAAACTTCTAGTCATTACATGATTGATCAAAGCACTGAGCAACTGGCCACTAACACAATGAGAAATGTACAGCGTGGGTTGACAGTGGTAATCAATGTGACTGTCACTGCTCTACAGAGCTTCACTAAAAGCCCATAAGGAACAGTGCTGGTGTCCACCATGTGTAACTGCTTCATAGTCATTTTGGCTCCTCTGTGACTGCATATGATGGAGCTTAAGCTATTCCTGAATGAGGAACGGCCCTTTTTGAGGTGCTCCACCGGGATGGAAAAGAAACTCATAAAACATGGCTAGATTTGATGCATAATTCATAGTCTTTGAATGGTAAAACAAAATTATATATATATATATATATATATATATATACACACACACACACATACACATACACACACACTCCAGTTTTAATGTGTTTTCACTTATTTTCCTTTGGCTTTTCTCTTCTTTATACAAGTGGTTTACCTTCTATCAAATACCCTCAGAAATATCTTTTGGCCGTGCCTTAAATAAATGAAGGGTGGTTTCTGATTTTGCACAGTACTGCAAGTGGACAGAAGTCATCTCATGCATGTGTAGTCTATATAACTGAACCACAAATGTGTAGTGGTGCATACTAGAAGTCTGCACTCCCACAGGATTCTCGCTGGACCTGCGGGACCCACCACAATATTTTGCAGCATGGAACTAATTTTCAGTGTTGTGCGCAGGAAATTTGGTAACAGCCCACTGCAGGCGGGAGCAGGACAAAAAGCACAAAAAGAAATCCTGCAAAGTAATGAAAAGCCTAAATAAAGTAGAATGTACATATATATATATACATATATATGTACACATACATACACACACACACACACACAATATAAAATAACAGTAAAACAATTAAAATGAAAGACATCATTCTTAAGAAAAACATGCTGTGGCTTAATTTTTGCATATGGTGATATGGTAATAATAAGGGGCAGCACGGTGGCGCCGTGGGTAGCACTGTCGCCTCACAGCAAGAATGGCCTGGGTTCGATTCCCGGCTGGGTGACCAGGGTCGTTTCTGTGTGGAGTTTGCCTGTTCTCCCCGTGTCTGCGTGGGTTTCCTCCAGGTACTCCGGTTTCCTCCCACAGTCCAAAAACATGCAGTCAGGCCAATTGGACATGCTGAATTGCCCCTAGGTGTGAGTGAGTGAGTGTGTGAATGTGTATGTCTGTCTGTCTGCCCTGCGATGGACTGGTGACCTGTCCAGGGTGTATCCTGCCTTCCGCCCAATGACAGCTGGGATAGGCTCCAGCACCCCACCGCGACCCAGAAGGATAAGCGGTTCAGATGATGGATGAATATGGTAATAAATGTCATATGATGATTTTATTTCACAGTGATCCTGATGGCCACGACTACCATGTTTTTTCAGCATAGGGGGAACAAACTGTGTCAAACATTGGATGTCAGTTCACCTTGACAGAACTGTGTGTGCAGGAACAGGCCAAAACATTTTGGTTGTGGGCTGGAGCGGGAAATTAGATTCCCAATTTCTGCAAGAGCGGGTGGGAGCAGGATAAAATCTTGCAGGACCATGCAATACTTTAGCATACATATTTACATTCACTTAATCTGAGACCAGTAAAGAGTCAGTAGAAAATCCTGAACAAGACCAGATTTAGACAATGTTCAAATTAATTCAACAACACAAAATCATTAAAAAAATCAGATTATGTTTATTGATCCTGTAGAGAAGAGGAGCCATTTAAACTATCAATAATGTAATTAACAACGATTTCTCACCCACTGGCTACCTACTGTAACAACATTTTCATTTCAGCTTTTCAATGACTGCCACAAAAAAAGAAAAAAGGAAGGAAAAAAAATAATTGAATGTAATTGTGTATCTTGGTTATTTCTAAAACTTTTTTTGCTGTTATTTAATCAGCTATATTTGAGTGTGTATAGCTGATAGGCTGTGCTCAAGGCTCTGCTGCAGGTGCGTGAGCAGCTTGCTCTCTTTCAGTTCCACATCTGCTCTTCCATAGACCTCTGCCTGCAGAGTTAATGTGGTCAATTAACTGCCGTTGAGTCACCCCCAATCGGAGAAAAGCGCTCCTATTCTGAGGGAGATTTATCAGAGCTAAATTCTCTGCCATTCACTACTCAAAGGCGCGTCGCTTCCTGTAATCATTTTTTCATAAAGGCGTGCACTTGGTCGCTGAAATACTGTAGCCGGTGTTATCACGGGAAGCAGCTTCCACACTTTAATGCCATTCTGCGAGCACTGTACAGCAGCTTACGTCACAGCCAAACCACTCCAGCTTTCCCAGACGTTCACATTACAAGCTTTATTGCTCAATGCCATTTCTTATTGCCGCTTTGACACTTTACATTCATGCATGTGTGTAAGTGACTCATCTGTCATTAGCTCACCCTGAAAGGACCCTCATGTGCACATTTTATCATCACGTTAGCCATTGTATAATTCACAAGTACACAAAATACAGTAATAAAAGGACAACAGTAACATTGACCACATTAGAAAATATGAATTACTGAGGAATATTACACAGTAGGGATAGAAATGAAGGAGAAAAAATTCACTGATGTTACAAGTTTTGCAGGTTTTACAATGTTAACTGGATTTTAAAGTTTCAAGATAATGATACTGGAAGGCAATGATATGCGCATGCACAGTGAAGTGCGATGTAAAAATAAATAAATCAATATATTTTTAAAACTAACATGAATTCTGATCTGATTGTAATACTTAGTCACATGACCATGAAAGTGACTCATATGGGTGAGCTATATGGCATCGCAATAATTCAAGATTTTATAGCAAAAACTGAGTACAGTGATTTTTATTCAACATTTTACATACTGTAGTGAATCCAATCAAACTGGACTAATAATGCTCTCTTTGTAATGAAATATAAAGCTGCTCTGTGTTCTTTAAGTACTGACAGTATCAAGTGTGCTCAGAAAGGCATACTGTGGTGTAATGAGTCTGCATGGTCATGAAACTGAAGTCAGCTAAAACTGAAATCCAAACTTGCACGCAGTCCAACAGAGATGGATTATCACAGTTTTAAAGTTTATGCTGTCACGCTGGGGCAAACTGGTATTTTATACATCTGTGAGAAAATAACAGTATTTATCATCATTATGTTTTATGGAATTGCTGATTGTACCTGGCAGAGATCTGCATCCACCTTTCTCTGATCAACTGCTGCACTAAAGTTCCTCTTGCTACTGCTGCTACTGCAAAAATGCTCAACACACTTCAGGCAGGCTTAATAAGCAGGGATAAAGATCTGCTGTGACCTTTCAACCAACCCAACACATCCCTCTCATCATCTGTAGTGTGATTGCAACTGATGTACTGTTGAACTTCATCCCTGGTTTCATTCAGGAGCACATTCACCCACTCCTCCAGAGGAATTCTAAACACAGCTGATGTTAGGGGAGAGAGAGAGAGAGAGAGAGAGAGAGAGAGAGAGAGAGAGAGAGAGAGAGAGAGAGAGAGAGAGAGAAAATCCTTCACATAAAAACAAATTTACTATAATAATAATAATAATAATAATAATAATAATATTTTTTATATAATAAAAAATAAATTCACTCACTAGAAAACAAACTCGATTGAAAACAAAGTTGGCCGTGACAAGTCAGCCCTAATCTAACCCAGCCCGAAACATTTCCTGCTACTTTATATCTAGTAGAAGACTCTAATGTGACGCAACTTACCACATTATGAATAACTACAATCTCTGGATCATATTTGTTTTGAAAAGACTGAACAGTTTTATGTTCACAGTTCTGAAAAACTCAGATGTGTCATCTTTATTCAAAACACTGAACTGTATCACTTCAGCCATCTAAACCGAACCTTGCCACAGTTTACTTTTTCAGCCCTCTATTAAACCACAACTTGTTTTTTAAGGAAAGTGAAAGTTTGATTATGATTAATGCTGGAACCTTATGGGCACATTTGTCTTACTTTTACCATCTCTGAGTTCTCAGGGCCATCTATTTGGCGCCGAGCGGCATGTGCTGTCCCCCGTGACAACTGTGTAAAGGTAAATAACGAGCACGCTGATTCCCGCCGACGGCGCCTCGCATGCGCACCCTGCATTTGCATTATTCATCTTTATTACCGCCATGTCTGGGGCTCTTTGGGACCTGACACCCTGCCGCACGCTCACGCGCTCAGTTCATTAGCGGCAGCTCTGGCAGACCGGCAACTCACCTTAAAAGCAAATCGTTTATAGTGCCGAGCTCGCCGTGCCCTTTCTGGAAGGCATGCGTCACCACCTGACGGATCTGCATGAGGATGAAGATGAAAGGCTCGTAGTGTTCCTCGTACCACCACAGCCTTCTGACGGTATGAAGAGTTTACTTCCGTCACTGCATATACACCTATGCCTGTCATTAGAACAGTCAGACTATAACTGCATCTCAAAAACAAATAAACAGTGAGGAAATCGCATATACAGCTAAGCATAAAGAATGCTTTCACAGAGGTAAAATGCTCCAGCATGAATGGCACCACTAGCTCTATATGCTGTGCAGGAGAGCCTCAGAGGATTTATATGCACGAGAGAGTTTTACCTGTGATTTTATAACTGGCTTTAACTGACATGTATTGTGTTCAGCAGCGGCAGCGCTGACAATGCTCAGTATTTTCAGCCCTGGAGCACATCTTGTTACCACCATTAAATCATTCTGCCAGTTGTGGGCCCAAAAGAACGAGGGCTCAACATGATTTGAATATCCTTAAGCACATGGAGTACGTGTCAGACGCAATCCCTGACAAGCCATCAATCAGGCCTTTATGGGGAATGAAAGACTTTATGGTAAATAAGGGCCCACCAGACTGCAGGCTACAAATTAATCCACCTAGCCAACATACACAGACATATCTGCCCTCTCTATGGTCACAAACTAGGGTGGGAGAGATGGCAAACATTATATCACGATATTTCAAGACATTTTCACGATACACCATTTGTACACATAAGATAGTACAACAATAATACAACCCTGTACTATAATAATAAAAGTCCCTACAACTACAATGATTTGTATTTACAGTTTTACAATCTGCTGCACTGTCTAATTAAACAGGCTTATTTATAATCCCTTCGTAATGAAAGCTGTATTTAGTCAATATTCTTTATGTACTAACTATATCCACCATATGCTCAGATAAGCATTTCATCATTTTTATGATAACGATAAAATATCGTTTTATTGCCCACCCCCATCACAAACACATTCTTTCATAGCAACTATTGCTAATTTGGACAAGCTTTTCAGAGTATTGGCAAAAATCATTTTCACACTTTTTCACAATACACATGTTTTGAGAATGTCATAACTTTCAAATAATGTGTTATTATGTACTTTATTGATCCAAAAAGAGAGATTTGCCATTTTGCTGCCTAATTACGCTCAATCTGGGAGCAGCACAGCATCGTAAGCACAGCAGAGCCACAGCGCAGTGTGGGGTTAGGGTCCTTGCCCAAGTGTACAACCAGGCATACAGAGTCAGTCCTGGGATTTGAACCTTCCAGTTGCCAGCTCACCTCTTCTACCACTACCGGTCACCCCATCATTTCAAACCTGAGTAGTTTCAATCATCTTTCAATCATCCAGCTTGGAAGCATCAGAGACATTCTACAAAAGTTTGCTGTTCAAAAAATGAGCGGAATAGCTCAAAAAGTCTCGGGTTTCTACAAAAAGAGCCTTTTTAAAACCCTCCCTTGTCGCAGAGTAGTGTTAATTGAGCCAAATATCACAAGTTATTTATACAATTTGCAAGATTTTACCAGTGATTTCTAATATGTTTTTGAAATGTCTACGTAAACAAGAATATGGCTCAATTTCGAGTCAATAGGTCTAATCCCGTTCTAAAAGTCAGAAGCTTGGATAATCTTTCTATAAGGACTTTAGTAGTGTAGCATTTTAAACTGTAAACTCAACATTTTATGTAGCGAGACTGCAAAAACCTTTCATCAAGTTGAGTTGAACTGCTGTCAACATTCTCTAAAGCTTGTCCAACCTGGCAACAGTAGCTACGAAAGAATGCCTGCGTGGGAGGAGCTTGGATTATGATTAAACCTTGAATTTTTCAACTAAAGGAAATAGTCATTTTATTCTAGAAAGCAGAGAGGCAGGGAAAAACAGAAACAGCTCAGCTTTGCCAGCCTTGTTAGTTTTTTTCTGAAAAGGGAAAAAACAAAAACTAAAGGAATAAAGATGAACATTTGCATCCTCGGGTGCCTCCAGCATTCCAGCTAAATAAATCCGGCGGCATCTCCAGAGAGACTGCGGCGGATGCGCTCATGCAGAACAGCGAGGAGGATCTGGTTGTGCAAACCAAACATGTTCCCCAGGTGATTACCCACTGTCTACCTCAGTGCGGAGCCACGTCAGGGCTCCTGCTTGAGATGAAGTAGCTCCTAGATGGGAGCTGGCATTCCAAACGGCGAGAAGAAAAGCAGGACCTGTCAGAGGCCTAATCACCGCAGAAAACCCGAGACTCTGCATGCGCCGCTCACGCCAGGCCCAATTAGCCAGGTGTACACAGCCTGCCAATCTGCGCGAGGTGAGGGGGCGGCTGATCTGCTGCACTAACGTTTGCTCTCCTCCGGCTGCCCGATCGATACTGAGACATGCCTGGAAGACGTGCGGGCGAGCGGGCAGGCAGGCAGGCGCGAGAAATCAAGAGACAGTGGAGGACTGAGGTGTTCCTGAAGTGACAGTCTGCCTGACAACAGCCACAGCTCAAAAGTCACTAAAGAAATGGTTCAGTCAAACATCTAATTTATACAATTTTCACAAATGCAGTCAATCATACAGGATATGAAGGCTAATGTAGCCAACAAGTAATAAAAGCTTATAGCCGCCAGGTCAGCATAAGGTAAATTGCATGCCTAAATCATAATTAATTTGCCTCAAACTGTGTCAAGTTGGTACGTAAATCTCAAACAGTTTCAGATGACTGAATACAACTGGGGTAAAGGTAAAACTGTAAATCTGATGCTGGGTCAAACCATCTTCTTTAAAAGCACTGCAACACTGTCTGTAGTTTAACAGGTGATGTTTTACAGCCCCTTCCGCTTAGCTTCTCCCTCCTCGTCGACCGGCTCCAACAAAGCAGCCGTTCGGAAGGCTGACCACTGTGAATTACTGGCCACGAGTGAGAGAGAGAGGTAAAGCGGAGGCGCTCGGTGCATTATGAATCAAAAGATATCAGACGCACTGAAGCGAGGCGGAGGGCCCTCAGTCCTTTCATTCTTTACGTCTGACAGCAAGACCACGACTCTGCGTGCGAAAAGGCCTGCAGGATTTATGAGCTGTATGGATTACCAGCCTAAGCCAAATGGAGACAGCCAGAAGAATAGCGTGGTGGACACCGGCCGCTCCTCGGGGAGATTGCCTCATTGATTTGCAATGAATATCTCCCCCCACGCACTCCTCACCCATCACTGCCATCTCATCTCCACGCAAGTGGGCTGAAAGCTCTTATTATAAAGCCTTGTGAGTCAGCACACTAATAGCACACCAGTGATGCCAAGCTGCACTCGCATGTGTCGCAAGTGTCAGCAGTGTCACCAGGCTCACTTAGGTGGAACACCAGCTGTGTTTGTCGAGGGCTGCAGGGAAAAGCTGGTCTTAATGGCAGTATTGACACAAAGAGCAGATACGGTGTCACTGTTGGGCATAGTGGACACCACACAAATTCAAAATCTCAGAACCTTCATTCGGCTCATGTTACATGACTTATCGTTTGCGATTCGTTTTCTTGTTGGTGTGCAAGCTACATACTCAAGGGCAGATGAGGCAAATTACATCTTTCACTTGTAGAGTTTGAAGTTACTGGCAATAAATCTTGTAGGTGTCAGCACATGCATGACAAGTAGTACTAACAGCAATGGGCAAATACCTACAAAGCCCCTAGGGTGACATGGTTAATATTTTTTAATAAGGTGTGGCCACAAATTAACATCTTGAAGCCACAAGTTAAGTTTCTTGTAGCCACATGGCCTCAATACATAATTTGTGGCATCAAGATATTAATTTATGGCCTCAATATTTTAATTTGTGGCCTTTAACTTGTGGCTTTAATATATACATTTCCAGGCCATGCCATTTAAAAAATGATCACCATGTCATTTTAGAGGCTCTGAAATTACCAAAGAGTGCATGAATGATAACTTTCAGCAAGCAAGATACAAACAACCAGAGCAACAACAATCATCAGCAAGAGGGTTTGCTTGGCATGAAAAATACAACTTCATTTGGATAGCCCCTAATAGACTACCTATAGATGTTACTTTTTTAAACAAACTAATTGTTGAAAGTTGGTTCTGAACAGTGTCACAGTTAGACACAGAAGCAGGGTAAAGTTTAGGTTTAGGCTGAGGTTAAGGTTAGGTCAAGGTTTAGGGTTAGGGAAAACAAAAATGAATTTAATAGATAATTAGTAGGATGTACGCTGATTTCAAGATGAGCATCTACAAAGCATTTACAGTGGGCTATTATTTTTATATTATTATTGTTACCTACAACTCTTAGAATTGTAGATTTTGTTTTCCCCTCTGTTCTTTCTTCTTCAGCGAATGAGCACAGAAATGGCAACAGCTCAAAAAGACATGGTGACTGACTTCCCCCAGGTTAGTAGCTATTATACGACAGAAGGAGACCTTCACAGGAAAGAATGGAGATGAGAATTGGGAGAAAATAGGGTGAACCATAAAACAAATGAAGAATGACAGTCATGTAGTGTCCACTAGGCCTCAGGTAGAACATCAGCTGTGTATGCCGAGAGTGGCATAAAGAAAACCCAAGCAGGGGCTACAGGAAACAGGTCCGAATGACTATTGACACAAAGGGCAGATACAGCGGCCAGGCTAATAATAAGCAGCGCCACTGTGGTTAAGGGGAACTAAGTTCTGCGCTCTGGCCCAGCTGGATCGGTGCGATCGTGTGACGGCCTGTCAGTTCAATAATGCGTGGAATAAGGCTTTAAACACGCGGCACAGCCAGAGGAGTCAAATGAAGTGGGGTGCTTGTCAGAGCACATAAGCTAAAGAGAGTGCACAGGTGCTCAGGGAGCGCCACAGATGTTTACCACATCAGACAGGCTCTTGAACGAGATGAGGAGGAAGCAGCAAAGGGAGGGGGGGGAGAAAAGCATATATACACACTGAGCGGAAAACGTCTGTGAAGAGTGTGAACACAACTGGAGGGGAACGGCATGCTGACTGACAATAATCAGGATAAACACTCCTCATGGCCGCGGGCAGGCATGGATCAGGTACGGTTATGGCAGAGTGTGAGGGAAGGTGGGAACGAAAGCTGTGCCACCACGGCGCCACCTGGGAATAGTCAGAGACTAATTTGCAACTGCTCTTCTTGGTGAAGTGACGAGAACATTAATTTCCGAATGAGTCAGTTCAGAAAGAGGCCCTGTGAAAAAATTAGCAGGGCACACATGCACTCAATGGAGCTCATTAGAGCCAAAATGCTCATCACCTGCAAAACAAAACAGGTGTTTCAACTAACCACAAACCGCAAGGTAAGATCTGGAGAGTGTCGAGTTTAACTGAAAGTAGCGATGTACCAAAATGAAAATTCTTGGCCAAAATGGAAACCGGTATTCAGGACACACTGGGCCAAAACTGAAAACTAAAAAATGTGGTCAGTAAATAAAAACAGGTTACATAAAATAAAGTACTTAAATTATTACAGTATGTAGGCTACAGTATGTGCATCCTCGACAAGCGTGAACAGTTGATCATCCAGGTTAATGAATTACATTAAGTTTTGTTATATTTTGCACTTTGACACTGGGATTTTTTTTGTTTCAAAAACTGCAATGGTGCAACTACAAATGGTGTCAACATGCAAGCAAGGACTTTTCTTTCAGCTATGTCTGCTGACTTTGCAAGACAGCAAAGAGAACAGTGTTTTTAGTCATTGTTTCTAATTTACATTACCTTTAAATTATTTATAAAGTCTTATGTTTTGACACTTTGTTGTAAAGCCGACTGTTTTGTTTCTTTCCAATGACAACTTTTGGCCTTACATATATTGATACATTAAACAAAGTAAAAGTTTTGTAGGCATTGTCCAAATGCTTCCCCAAAATGTGACAAATGCAAGTTAACAGAAGCATCTTTTTCTCACAGCTTTGCTTTTTGTCCTAAATTGTAGCCTTTCTTTCCAAGTTCCTTTAACAAAAAACTCCTATGTTTGTTCTGAAAAAAGAAACATGGTGAACTAGTGCATATGCTACATTTGGAAAAATACTAAGATGAGTCAGTTTGGTAGAATCTGACAATCTCTACTAGACTATTTGGATACACCTCAGAAACAGCACCACCAGTTTTTTGGATTGTTGGACAAACTCCAGCATTAGTGTGGGTGTATGTGTTTAGTCTGTTTTGATTTGTGCACATTGGGAAAGATTGTTGGAGTAAGTTTGTATATGTGAAACTCTTATATATCCTGACACCTAATACATTGGGGAAAAAACAAAACAAAACAAAAAATAGGCTTTTTCTGCTTTTGGTTGACAACTGAGTGTCATTTTAACCATCTTTTGGCCAATTTTTCAGAGGTCATAATTTTGGTGCATCCATTATCAAAAGGGATGTCCTATCCTTTACTTCACTCTCTTTTTATTCTTCCAAAAGCCATGAAGCAGTGCCGACTGCATTGGATCACTGAGAACAAATTATTTTCTTCAGTGGCGGAGAGAAAAGGAATGAGGGAGTGTGTTGTCTGCCACACAGGCTCTTTCACGATGAGTTATTTGGGAGCCTTGAATCAGTTTCAGACTGTGAAGTAAGCATTACCTGACATCTACACTCTAAAAAAAAATACATATATATATATATATATATATGTAAAAGATGCCAAAAAGGTTTCTGTGGTTTTGCTGAACAACCACTTCTAGTTCCTTATAAGAAACTTTTCGATTGAGTGGTTTCAATTGGGTTTTTTAAAGAACATCCATAGCGGTGCTTCAAAGAACTATTTTATTCTTAAATAAATAAATATTAAAGATAGATTACAAGATAAACTGCTCATGTAATATTAATTGACATTGCCAGCTCATAATTGACAGTCATTATTAGCTTTGTTGTACAAAACTTGTATTCTGCCTGTCCTGTAAAATCATAAATCTGCATTTAAACTACACACACCCGATCTCGGCCATGAGGTCAGGAGAAGTCGATTATCCAAGAGATGAAGCTCCAGATTTGTTTAAGAACAGCTTTAATCCCCAAAACATGTCCTCATCACCACCTTCAACCAATTCGCTTTGAGGAAAAAGGACGAGATTAAATTGAGCCGTAAGCCGTGACGTTACGATGTGCTTTAACCGTGATTTAGGGGCTGGAGGCTGCTGAGTTATGGAGGGGGCAGGAGAAGCACATAAAGCAGCTCCACACCCAGCCTCAGCCAGAGATAAAAAACCCAACCGTAAACCAACCCACCCACACAGGCATGCACTCTGCATCAAAGCCTGTTAGGCACCCCAGCGTCTCTTATTTTTATTATTCGTTAATGAGGAAAGCAGCCAAAATAGACACAAAGCCTTGATTTCTTCCACATTCAATTAGGATGCCTTTGTCAGTGTGTGTGTATGTGTGTAAAACCACATGAGACAACAGCATCCCGAATAATTGGAAGAGAATACAGACTGTGGCATATCCAGGTCAAGTGCAGACATGGAGGCTGGAGTAGAGGGGAAAAAAAAACAGAGGAGCTTTTAAAACGCGTTTTATAATTAGATCCTCTGCATCACTAGGGCTTTAACCCACTCCAGCTGATATCAATTCAAACTGCAACAACAAGTTCAATCAGGCAAAGTGTTTGTAGCTCATCTCTCTCTCTCTCTCTCTGTCTCTCCACACCTTTTTTCTCCCTCCATAATGTAGCCTCTTGATGACGGACAGAGTAATCGATCATTGAAGACAACTGCACAGATCACCCACAAGGGAGCTGAATGGATTTCAGTGGGTTTGGTGCTTCATCATCCACAACATACAGGCAAAAGTAGGGGACATATAGTGTTATGAAAGAAGGAGATGAGTGTTTGAATGCATGTGCTTGTGCGCGCCCACTATCCTACACGTCCCAGCGTGCGGACCGGGCTGCTCTGTGGGGAACCTGCATCACTATGTTCGTTTTTCTCCCGGCATACTGCCTGTGCAATGTACACAGGAATTTATACTCTTTATATTCTGATCTGACTGTGCTGTGTGATCTGACTGTGTTGTGCATAGACTACAGGCATAAACCCAGCAAAATATAGAGATCTACCTACAAATATAAATAAATCTACAGTATAGATTACATTTACTATAATGTGCAAAAGTCAGAGACCACGCTTCATCTAATTAATTTCCAGTCAAAATAGTACACGTTAGTCATTTTTCAAGAGATATAAACTAATCCCAGCTAAGCTAATCCACTTACATAAGAAAAGGGAAAGTCTAAGGAAAATAAGTGAAAAAACAAGAGTTTCCAAAACTCAAACAACAAAAAACAGGGGGGGGGGAATAAATAAATAATAAAAATAAATAAATTAATTAATTAATTAAAAGAGAGAGAAAATGGGACCCCTAACAACTGCAAGATCTGGTAGACCACCGTAACTGTCACCATCAGATAAATAGTACTTAAAGCTTTCATCTTTAAAAGAGAGACGAGAAAATCAGAGAACCACTCAAGGCTATGGGTCTGAAAGGATGTGTAGCTGTTAAAAAGCTGTTAATAAGAAGGAAAAAAATAGACAAAAAAATGGTTTTCAAACGGTCTTCAGATGGTTCAAATGGAGTCCAGACCTCAACATCACTGAATGTGTTTGGGTTACTTGAATTGTGAGAAGCAGAAACGGCAACCAGCTTCTAAGCTTTGAAAAACTGAAATCTCCTGAAAGCACCGAAGCTGTAATAAGGGCAAAGTGTAAACACACTAAATACTGAAAAAAACTGATATTTAATCATTGAGGTTTGTGTAATTTTATCTTAAATACATATTTATGTGCTTTTGATCGTTGTACTGATGTATTACTACAACCACTACCACTACCACTACTACTACTACTACTACTACTACTACTACTACTAATGAAAATACAAGTAACTATACAACATCTATTGGCCTTTCTGTTATTGTACTGTCTTGTTCACATGCATTTGAAGTAACTAAGTGGAGGGGGTTATTGTGCTATCTTGCCATCTTAAACATTTTTTTATTCTCTATATTAAGTGTTTTGATAGCATTCTGTAAAAGATGTGGCTATAGGCTTATGCTTATCTTATTCTTCTCAAAAATCCAACACAAAGCCTGCTGAATGCCGATCATATCTATCTATCCCGCAACGACAAGATTCATGAGTCTGTCATGGGCTGTGCGATTTACTGTTTCATCTAATTCCTCTGAGTTGTAATCAAGGCAAGGTGAGCAAGGTTCATGCCCACAGTCACCCAGAAGAATCCACTATGGCAAGCCACACAAGAGGGTCAGCGGGGGTCAGGTGCAATGACCAATCCCCACTGCCTCCTGCCTTTGGCCAGGAGACAAGAGCACTGATGGGTTGGAATGAAGTAGCCGGATGCTGGCAGGCAGAGCGGGGGGGGATGAGGGTGGGATAATGGAGTCAGGTGATAGGCTTTAACCTCCGCAGGGCTGCTCTCTATAGGCATGGCCAGCATCGGCCGCTAGGTCTGCCCAAGAGCAGCGGGGGAACGATATGTCAGCCACCTCTGACACTGCCATAATCACAGCAGACCTCCGGGGACCCCTTCACTGGAGCTGCTGGAATTGAGGATTTACTCACCTCACTGCCAGAGAGGAGAAGAGCAGCCTGAGACAGTCAGCGCACTCTCAATCAGCATCAACCGATGCATTCTGCTAGTTACAAAGACCTCTATGTTAGGCCGTTGTGCCTATCCAGGCTATTCTGGAAGGGAACGTATTTTGCTGTCACTGCATGAGTACAAGAACAATCGTTTTCAACTACCAAGCATAATGCGCAACCTCAGTCAGAAATACACACTGGGTTCTTCGGGGTTCTATAGTAAAGGCAGTTGTTACACAGGCTACAGAACCAACTTTAACAAACTTTAATGGGGAGTTGTTACATTGTCTATTGCGTGAATGTTGAATTTAGCAAATAAATATTGTGCGCTGAATAAAAATTGTGCACTGAAATTTGCAGAAAATTGTTCATTTTTTTCTCTGCACAAATGAGTTAACTTCTTTTCACTTAGAAAATCAACATAACTAATAATAATAAAGAAAATTGGTAAGATATCATGGATCTCTCATTACAATGACTTACTTTAAAAGTTATGAAGGGTTTTTTCTTCTCCTAAATTATTACAGTTAATGTTATAGTCATTTTGAGAAGTGGTCTACATAAAAAACAATATCAAAATTCAATTTAGACCATGCATAATTAAGATCGCATGGGTCTTTATACAACCGAAAGGATCTATGTAGGAACTGTTTATATAGTTCCTTAAGAAACCTTTTTAAAATTATTCTAAACAACACTGAAAAGGGTTCTGCTACTGTTGCATGGACACAACCTACTTTGTAGCTGTGTAGCACTTAACTTAAAAACATCCTGAGTTCTAATAACCCTGGACAGCAGTCTGCAAAAGCAGTGATACTGACTGAATAGATGAGAGCTGTTTGACCGTTACAGGAAGCGCACGGCCGCTGCATCTGTACACGCTGCCATCTTTAAAGCTTAAAACACTGTGTGCGAGTTGCGCGTGTCATCATGCCTGGAATATTTGGATCCAAGAAAATCAGCCCATTGACCTTCCTCTGTTCCTTCTGCACAGATACGCCGTTATCCACGGTGTCATCCATTTGCGTTCGCCGCATCCTGCTTTTAGCTGCCTCTCAACGTAAGGTGAGGATTGATGGAGTTGTGCATTAGTCAGAGTGCTTTTCAAGGTAAGAGGGAGGTGGAGTGCAGCACTGGAGCCATTGCACATTGCAATGAAGGTGACTGATCATAGCATAGACTACTATGAATGTGTAAGCCAGCTGCATTTGTTCCAAACATAACCATGTCATAACTGCAGGTCACCTTTAGGCAAAGTTTAGCCACTGGAGCCATGAAGAGAAGCCTCCAAACGCATTCTGCTCCAGGCATGTGCAGCTAGAGGAATAGGTCAAGCGAGCAGAATCGCTGCCTCTCAAAAAACTTTACCATAGAAAACGTTTAAAGGACTGTTTATTATTTTTTTAAAAAACATGATTACATATATTGTTTAGGGCATGTGAATTTCTGCTCTGTTCAAATGTTCAATATGCTCAGCGGGAACTGCTGCCGTGTTCTCTGTGAAACTCTTAACATTCACACCTGGGACAAAGAACTATTACCTGGACAGTTGTGGTTACTTCACCACTTATTACTTATGTACATTAATATGGCCTATTCATAAATAAAAAGCTAAAGCAGGGCTCATGAATAAAGAGATAAAGCTTGTTTTCTTATAAAAAGGGACCCAAGAAGAAACAACAGGATAACAGCTTAACTTATAAACATGCAAGAGTCACAGTACTGTGCAAAAGTTTTAGGCATAGAAAATTATATTTTAAAAGCTATTTATCTGGGCAGTAAGTGCTTACTTGCTCATTTTTGCTCACTAATATTAGAATAAATACAAATATAAATACAAAGCAGTGTTTCTATGTATGTCAATGTGTTCATTTAACCTTTTCCAAAACCCCTTGTGGCAGCTCAGTATTTGTAGAAATAAACATGGTTTGGCTAATCAATGCTTCATTATGTACGCTGTTGATTGATCTGAACAAATCTGTGTGATAAAATAAACATTCATGAACATAAATACACTACAATAATAATAAATGTAGCTGGACTACATTTACTGGTCTCTGTTATGACACTCTTCTAAAGAAGAGTGTATTTGAAAGAATATAGTAAACAGGATTGATGCGTACTCTTCCTACACATGCACTGGTTATGCTGAATCAACCGACACCGTCTTAAAACGTACCGTTTCTGCATAACGCCTGTAAAGTGTGTGCAGGACTCTCTTAACATATTGTTTTGACTGTAGTCTGCGAACGGTGTGAGCTACAGGCTTAGGCTCAGTGAAAGATCTACAGTCAAACTAGTAAGCAATGTATTATAATAGTTCCTTTAAGATTCAGTCTGAAAGTATTCAAATGCAAAACCTGTTGAACTGAAGTTTCCTCTTCTAGATATGTTTATATTAAAAAGACTGAGAGTAATAATAGAGGAGTTTCAACAGGATTCCTATAAAATCTTAACATAGATTAAGACATACTATGGTTTACTACAGGACAAGTGTTATAGACTACTATAAAGCAGTATGAGGTGAAAACAGATTGTTATATAGATTATTCTACATACGTATTATACTGTATCATAGAAATATTATAGTTTCTTACAGTATTATTGTAGATCTTTTCTCTGTGGGGGTAAATATGTTGTGTCTCCTAAACTCTGGGATCTGATGAGTAAGAAGTCTGGCAGGTCCCACATGCAGCCCTTTAGAAGTTTACCACAGGTTTATTTAGGAAAACACAATAAACAGCCAAAGCAACCACACTCGGTACACTTCAGAGAGAAGAGCACTGCTAAGACAATAAGTGCTGAATCTGGGCTGGATTTGGAGTCTCGTGCGTGCTGTGTGATTTGACCGGATCACTCTCTACAGTGTCCAGTAGCTCCGTGAATGGACACATGCAACAGTACAATGGAGTAAATCAGTCTAACACTGCCTCAAGAACAACAGCATGAGCTCACACACAAAGAAGCAGCCCTCACCATCTCCAGCTGCCTGCACGCGAAGTCCAGCACTGACGGCCAGCGAGCTGCACGAGCCCCTAAAAATAACCCGATGATTGTGACTGAATGAAGCTCTTACCTTGCCCGCGTGCCGCGACCACCACCACCAGTACGGCCAGCGCCACGGTGATCATGTTCTCTGTCGTGTTCGTGCCTTGTTTTTCGCCGGTGGGCTCCCGTTCTCAGCGCGCGTCCGTCCGTCTGTCAAACCACTTTCCAGAGCTGCGCGAGCGAGGCGCCAGCGCTCGGAGAAAGCACTCGCTGCGGGACCCCTCCGCACGAAAGCGCGCGTAGGTGGGGGAGGGGGTGGGAGGGGTTGCTGGGCTGGGCTCTGATCAGATCTGGAATGGTAATGAGAGAGGAGAAGCAGGGAGAAATGTGAAGTCGCTGCGCGCTCGGAGCTCGCAGCGCTGCCGTTTGCAGTCTCGCGCAGCAGCAGCAGCTCGAGCAGCGCTTCAGCACCGCGGACAGCTCCTAGCGTCCGAACACCGCAACAACTTCAGCTCCGAGCGAGAGAGAGAGAGAGAGAGAGAGAGAGAGAGAGAGAGAGAGAGAGAGAGAGAGAGAGAGAGAGAGAGAGAGTTCTCACCGAACAGAGCCGAACACTGCCCTCGCTTACGGTGTCTTAGAATTACAGCACGCGCGCTCACAACTAAAGGGTCGGCTCTGAGGGGGGCCTGAGAACACGCGCCGTTTCTGAGTGCAAACAGAAAGTCTGATCGCAAACAAAAATGTGCAGGATAAAAATGCTGGATAGATGGTTAACAGCGCGGGATAGCTTCCTGCATCTGCACGATAAAATTAAAAACAATGCAGGATAATGTCGTGCATTTTCATGCTGAAAACAATGTAGGATGACGCCTTATTTGCATGATAAACAATGCAAGTTAACGTCTTGTATCTGCATGATGATAAACGATGCAGGATAACTTCTTGTAATTGCATGATAATAAATGCAGGATGACTTCTTGTAACTGCAAGGTGATAAACAATGCAGGATAACTTGTATTAATATGATAAACAATGCAGGATAACTTTTTGTAATTGTTTGGCTATAATAAATAATGCAGGACAACTTGTATTTGTATGATGATAAACAATGTGGAATAACCTTGTATCTGCATGATGATAAACAATGCAGAATAAGTTCTTGTATTTGTATGATAATAAACAATGCAGCATAACTTATCACCATGCAGATACAACAATAAAGGATAGCTTCTTGTATTTGCATGGTCATAATAAAGCAGGATAGCTTCTTGTTTGCATGGTGATAAATAATGCAGGTGAACTTATTGTATTTTCATGGTAGTAATAAACAGTCTACAATAATGTATATATAAAATGGCAACAATTTAATGAAATTAATGCAGGACTGAAGGACAGGAGGTTACTGTATTTGCATGGTTAAAATAAAACAACACTCTAATGATAACATACATAACATGACAACATTCTAATTAAAATGTATTTTCATGGTCATAGCAAATCTGCAAATTGCAGGATCGCTTTCGCATTTGAGAGGTTATAAAATACATCTCATTGTACTGGTGTGCTTACATTTAAAAAAAATATTATAAGCCTGTGGAATTTGCGTTTTCTAATAAAACAGTCTATAATGACAATACAATGGATATTATTGCATTTGTGAGCTTGTAAAATAAACTTCTGCACATGTTTGTACAGTTCTACTAAAACGAACACCTGAGAGTTCACTATATTTGTATGATTCCAGTTAAACACAAGGGGCTGTAATGACAACATATAAATAATAACTTTCCATAATGGCTAAACGTATACAGACCAAAATGAAGCTTTCATTGTACAGGGTGATTTATGTGTTCCTTATAATGAAAACCTAAACATCTTCACATATTCAGTCACTGTCCCAGCAGGCTAAGCTTTAACCAGTATGAATCAGCTCTAAGGGAAATTAAATGTTTTGTGTTTTCCTGACAAGCGCGCGCGCTCGCGCTCCCTCTCCCCCTCGCTCTCTCTCTCTCTCTCTCTCTCTCTCTCTTTCTCTCTCTCTCTCTCTCTCTGAAAAGAAATTCTAATTACCGTCGTGTCTGTGGAGATTTTTCAAATGAATATTTCAAATGAATCAAATGAATCTAAATCCAAATTGAAAAATCTGAAAACAGGCCTCGTCTAAAATTACCCATACAATGACCCTCTCATCAATAGCCAGTATTTGCACTCTGCAATGAACTAAATCGGGCAGGAACGAGCAACGCTCATGAAATAAACATGAGGCTGGAGAGAAGGCATTGAGGAAACGATATAGAAATGTTAAGTGATGCTGCTCTGAGGTATTATGAACATGCGAACATTACTGGACGAATCTTAATGCACTTTTTAAAACCTGTATTTCCCTTCAAGCCTGTTTGTTTATGAGTGAGGAAACGTTCTGTAGCTGAAGCTGATCTGGATTAATTACTACTCACAGCTCAACAAGGGAAACATGGAAACCTGCAATTAGACTGCAACAGTGAACTCATGTTGAGACTGAAGAAATAAAAAAGTTTATTTAGATCAAGACTGGAAAAGAAAGAAAGAAAGAAAAAAAATGGGGAGTAGAAGGAAGAAAGAAAGAGATACAAAGAAAAAGCATGAGGGCAAACAAACATGAGAGCAAGAAAGGAGAGCAAGAAAGAAAAAAGGAAGAAAAAGAAAAGAAATGAGGGAATAACAAGAAAGAAGGAAGAAAGAGATACAAAGAAAAAGCATGAGAGCAAACAAACATGAAAAAAGAAAGGAGAGCAAGAAAGAAAAAAAAAGAAAGTAAAAGAAAAATGAGGGAGTAGAACAAGAAAGAAGAAGAAAGAAAGACAAAGAAAAAGCATGAGAGCAAACAAACATGACAAAGAAAAAGAAGAGAAATGAGGGAATACAAGAAAGAAGGAAGAAAGAGAGACATAAAGGAAGAAAGAGAAACAAAGAAAAAAGGAAGAAAAACAAAGAAACAAAAAGACAAAATGAGGAAATAGAACAAGAGAGAAAGAGAAAGAAAAGGGATGAGGGACTAGACCAAGAAGGAAGAAGGAAAGAGAAAGAAAAAAACATGAAAGTAATAAAGAAATAAAGAAATAAAGAAAGAAAGAAAGAGAAATGAGGGAATAGGACAAGAAAGAAGGAAGAAAGAAAGAAAGAGAGAGAAAGAAAAAACATGAGAGTAAACAAGAAAGAAAGAAAGAAAGAAAGAAAGAAAAGAAATGAAGGGAATAGGACAAGACAGAAGGAAGAAGACAGAAAAGTAAAATGAGGGAATAGAACAATAAAGAAGGAAGAAAGAGAGAGACAAAGAAAGAAAGAAAGAAAGAGAAAGAGAGAGAGAGAGAGAGAAAGAGATGCACCCACAAATACCAAATATCAAAAGAAAGGAGCAGAGAGACTCACCAGAACATCACCAATGATGTTCATCTATACAGTAAACTGAACAAAATCACTCTCAGATCAGCTCCACTGATCAGTTATAGACTGTATGTGGTCCAGTCACAGCGTCTGCATCTTTACAAATAATTTACATGTACTGACTTTTGCAACATGATTTTATTCATATAATACCTTTGCCCAGCTTTCAAACAGTCATTTAAAGGACAGAGCTACAAGGAGAGTCTCTTTTCACTTGAAAGGACACTAATTGTCAGCTGGGATGGATGGGAGAGCTGCTGATTCAGGAACTGAGACTAAAAACTGCAAACCCCCCTTCTCATACAGAACAATTATGAGCATACATCTACCTAATGAATTCAGACATTAACGTTTCGCATATAACGTCACAACCTGCATAAAAAATCATTTGCATGCCAATTCAACATTATCTAAATTAATTCAAAGGCAGCCAAACTCTTATACACTGCGGACAATGAGGAATGCAAATGGACTGTCCTGGTCAGCAAAGTGTAGAAATGCGGTGCCCTCATGCAGAGATCTGAAAAAGGTCAAAATGTCTTCAGGGGATTATCTAACATTTCTCCATGGCTTCTAATCATTCATAGCTTTGGCCACAGATAACAAGCTGAATTTTGGCTGTGTAAGTACAACAGGTTTGAGTTCACCCATGACTGCTGATTAGGTTTGTGCTGATTCATGATTTGTGAAAATCATCAAAGCTTTATGAGAGAATATAACTTGTTTAGCATCAACAATTTGTAATTGATTTTCTGTCACACTTAAAACTGAAGCCAGTCTGGACAACAGATTTCCAAGTCGTCTGACACACTCAGTAACTACTGCTGTTGAATTTGACACTTTATGCAGCTTATTTATCTATGAACTGCACCTACACTCTGGGCTTGAAGTACTAAGTCATTCAGGATGCGTTCTGCATGTCTACTATGTATGCAACTGGTGCAGCATCCTAAAGTTTACACTCTGTGTGCATGGGAAACCACAGAAAGCGTTTTTTGTTTTTTTTTTCATGCGCCAAATTGGGATGACTGTGCAAAAAGTGAGTGGAGATATTACACATTCTGCTGATCACATCTTTACTAGATTTAATAAAGGCTGAGCAACTCATGGCGGCCATTTTTTTTTTTTTTGTCGATTGTCCTCCATCTTTAACAACCATGTGTAAATTTGCATTAGAGTCTCAAAAGACATGCTGTTGAGAGACTTCCTTTGACAGCAGCAGACGCAGCACCTAGATAGAGGCGTGAGCCTCAAACACATGGTGAAAGAATGTTTACCATCAGAATAACACTGTTTAAGCTCTCGAGACCGGATATATGTCAGAGAAAATGCAGTGCAAAATATGCTATCATGCAGAAAAATATGCATATGCAGTCTGTGTTATCCTTTTACAGATTCTATTGCCTTAGCCAGAGTAAAACACCACCTATAGAATGTTTTTTTATTTAGAAACTTCATTCATTAACACCATCACTGAACTTTCATTTTTTGTTTTGTCTCGGACTTTGGCTCCATTTTTTCCCAGCACCTTTTATACTCTGCATGACACAAGTGGGCACGGCTATGCAGTTTGCTTAATAAGCTGCAATCTTATGGGCAGATTTACTAACGTTTTGTGCCATCAAAACTCCATGTCGTCACGATTTACTAAATAGATGCAACAGCCACTTAACGCCCATAAAAAAAATTATAAATAAATAGAAAGATGTGGTCAGTGCTCTTTGGCACTTTTCCCTGTCAAACACAAAATGCTTGGAGGGGACTGTCTTTGGCACTACACGGTTGCCATCGTTTGCGTTCAGAGAGAAAAGAGAGAGTTTATCTAACACATTTACTTCATTTGATGGAAAAAAAATGCTTGTAAACGTCTTTTTAATGCACTGAAGGAAAATTTTAAAAAGTTTTAGAAAAACATGTTTTTAACTATTTCCTAGCACTTTTGGTACATTGTACAACACTATAAAAGAGAGGCTTTGCTCTAGTCATTTAAGAGATTTCATTTCCAAACAATTGTTAGATGGACATATTGGAAGTCTTTGGCACTGCAATCCCTTCTTTACTTAAGCTACTCATGTGCGTTAAGGTATCTGTGGCAGAAATGGCACAGCAATTCTTTGATACACTGTACATAGCTAAGAGTTTACACTCAGTCATACAGTTCGTAAACTGCCTGAAGGCGCTCAGTGAAACTAAGAATTCAAACAGGACAGTCATTTCAAACAAAGTGTTTTTCTGCAGTTGAACTGGTGTACTCTTCTTTTTTGCATATTGTCACAGTTGTAACAAAACCATTTCCAAAACGATAAATTCATAATAGAAAGAAGACGTTTTCTTAACTTTAATGAATGTTAATATTACAAGGTTTTATTCCAGGTCATTTTGGACATTTCTGTTGGTCTATTCATCATGGAAAGTAAAAGGCAGCATTTTGAAATGGTGCAAAACTATGACAGCAAGTGTGTTTACATGCACTGAAAATCCGATAACTGCAGAAAATCTAATCTAATACTCTGATTTCTGCTTTACAACCGGCCAATGAACTCAAAGAAGACGTGACAAACAATGTAAAACAAACTTCATGCCACTGCTTTTTGCTTAAAGGACATCGTGCTGCTTTACCTGAAAATATGAACACGCATCATCTAGAAGATGAAGAATATGTAAATCCTGCATTTCGTCAAGCATTTAGTTGGTTTCTGTGTCGCACCAGTAGTGTTTTGTTGTCATCTCGCAGGTGCTGCGTTAATCACTGCTTGCTTATTTCTGGTACCACGGTCTATTTTTGCACATGCACAGACTGAGAAATCTGAAAGAAATCAGAGTAAGAGCACACATGAGCTCAACAACTCTATTACTGAGCTAAAGTTCAGCTCTCTTTATTTGATATCCAAATCGGAGTTCTAGACCTTACTCTGATCTAAGAAACTGGAGTATGGTGTTTACATGACCACTTGAATAATCAGATCACTGCAGAAATCTGATTATGATTGGATTATTAAGTGCATATAAACACACTGAGTGACGATACACCATATTCATCAGTATTTCAAGTATTGATCAAGGTATTCATTCATTCTGTTGCTGTTTTCCTCTAATGTAGGTTAAAGAAAATGTTTTGGAAACTTCTGGTTCAGGATTTGGAGGATTTAAGCGAGGTAGGTTCTGCTCTCTCCTGCTGAATTGGCATGGATTACATGCCAAGCTTCATTTCCTCTTAGCTTATTCCCTGCCAATCAGACTGTCACTCAACAATCTGTTTACTCGAAATGCGTTTCAAGCACAAAGAATCCAAAAACAATTCTGTGCCGTATTGGAAACAGCAGTGAGCGAGCGAGCGAGCGAGCGAGCATGTTCTGTCTTTGTCTTTTATGAATATCTGCACATGGTCCATTATCGCTCAAGGTATTTTCCTTCTGAGAGCAAACGTACAGTAGACTTAGTCCTCCTCTGCTGATAGAGTGTCTAGTCAGGCTGCTGCCGCAAAAACAAAATGCCACAAAACAAAGCTTCCATCAAACTCTTATCGGCCAGGGGCAGAAAGTGAATAATGCACTCCACGCTCAGCTGTAATGAAATCCATGTTTCAGATTTCCTCACCATGCTCCTGTGCATGATATCAAAATAGCCAAGGTGCTAGCACTCTCTCAGCAACCGTTCTACACAACATTAAATCTAATAAGAACCTGAGACACCCCGGCAATCAACTCTCATCAAGCCGAGGCATCGGTTCTTGCTCCGCCAGGCCTGGGCTCTGTGATCAAGTGCTGTTTAAATGAATTTAAAGTGCGAGCAATCCAAGCAGAGAGACCCCCCGAGAGCCAGCCTTCCCTTCTCGTGCCTTTTTTCTCCCCATCACTCCATTTCTAAACGAAGAGAGTGCTCCTCCAAGGCCTGAGCATGCATCTCCACTACAGTTCTGCTTATTTGTCTTAATAAAAGCGTAGTCCTTGGTGAGCTTATAAAACGCCCTCTGACTCAAGCCTCTCTCCAAGTGAAGTAATTCTCCCTGCACAGGTCATCCGGCAAAGCACTGAAAATGAATACTAAACTAAATGCATACCTTACTTTCCATACCATGTGCGACAGGTGCTTCTTTAGGAGGCGGTGTTTACCCACACTTGTGGCATGTACATTCTTAGCAAAAAGGGCTCTACAAACTGTACCTGTTAGGGTAAAAATGCTGTCACTGGAGCATCTTTAGTGCCTTTAGTTATGGAACATAACTAATATTCAGGTGCAGGTATGCATATTTCAAAGTTGCATTGAATCCATATACACTAAACTGGCTCCAAGCTTTTTATTTTTTTTCTTAAAAAGATACAAATATGCAGCTTTCACCTAGAAAAGTGAATACAGTGGACCTTATTCATCAAGGGCTCTGCATGAAACGTAACAAATGCTCAGACAGTATTCTGAGGCAGGAGGACACCCAGTAATGTCCAACACGGGTATCTGAATGAAGCGCTGCCTACTGAAGGTCCTCTGTTTGGGTCTTTTTTTGAAGGCAGCGTTGATATATCCTTCAGTGCCTTACATATCCCATAATCCTGTGTGTCAGCCCCAATGTGGTTAGGAAGGGAAAAAAAAAGGCAGAAGACAACAGGATTGGCACAGTGGAGGGAACTGAGAGGTTGTGTACATTTGTATGGAGCCCTGCTATTGACATCCTGTATAAATGAAAAATAACGCGTGGCCACAATTTAGTAAGGCGCGGGAACAAGATTTCAATGTGTGGCCATGACTTAGTAAGGCAAGGGAATGAGATAATTAAGCCTTGACCACAGCTTAATAATGCATGATCTCATTCCCACACCTTACTAAGTTGTGGCCATCCATTAGAATCTCATTCCCATGCGTTAGGATCTCATTCCCATCTGTATACAGCGTGGCCATGCATTATTCTTATTTATACAGGATCAGCAGCTGGGCTCCGTACATTTATGATTGTTATTTGTGATTGTTTCAAAGATTCTATTTAGGGCAAGAAATAGCCAGAATACCTTTCATCTTCTTGTAAATAAAAACAAACAACCATTTTCCTTTTACTTCAGGAAAGTTTCTAATAAAGCTCATTTCTAATAAATTATTCAATTTGGCTACTGCATTTTTAAATAACTATTTTTATATAACTATTTTTAAATAACTACTACCCAGGAACTAGCCAACTTAGCTTTCAACGTCTTGCAAACAAAAACATAATTAAAACAGGCATTTTCCTTTTACTTCAGAAGCACTTCTAATAAAGTTTATTTCTAATAAAGTATTCAGTTTGGTTATTGCATTTTTAAATAACTACTGTCCAAGCTAATTGTATTAATCTTAACTACACAGCTATAGTGTTCCTTTTGTATATTATTCTGTCATTTTAGAACAAGTACAGCAGCTAATTAAGTCTGTCTGATGATTTAGCTAATGTAAGCTACTGTTCAAGACAAGCTAATGCTTAAGTAGCCAGCCAAAAAACTTTTTTGAGCATTAGAGGCAAACGTTTAACATATGTAAGATACATTTTGATTATAAAATAAGTATGCTAACTTTCTTAAAAGACACTTTTTATTGATTAGCACTGCTACATTAACACAAATACTAACAGCTAGCAATGAACTGGTATCATGTCAATGTCGTGGCATGGTGCTGCCTTTGAAGTGCGTCTCAAACGTGATCTGGTTGCATGTTCATTGCATCACTGCCTGCTAAGGCTCTGAATGTGAGACAACATGGACAGCAAGGCATTGAGACAGCTGCCTTCAGTTTCGGACACAGACAAAGTTGCATAGAAACAAGTGCAGATTTTACCATCCTGAATGACATACAAACTACTTGTACAAAAACAAGCAGTGATCTGAGTGCAACTGATGAGTCAGCTTCAGTGCGTGGAAACAAGCACCCATGTACGATTACCCTATTTAAATAGAATTTGCAGTGGACAGTTCAACGTGTCCTTATATACTTCATTTACATAAAGCATGCTCTAATTCACACAAATGCTGGGCCAGTAAAAGAAAAGTACTCAGCAGCTCATGAGTCAATGGCTGTTCTCAGATGTGGAGTCTAGGATCGAGCAGGAGGTGCGCTGCTTCTTCAAACAGCTATATAGTGCCAAAATTAGAACACTTGTAAAGAATAAAATGTGAAATTAACAAACTGGGTTGGCTTTTATTTTCACATGGTAAAGTGATTGTGTAGTGTGATTATTTTCATAAAACACTGATGGCTTGAGTGACAATATTGCAAAAGTGTACTAAGTGAGCTATATATTGTATTTTAGTTATTGACTGTATCAGTCCCATAAAGCAAAAGTCAATGTGATATATAGCAATGGCATTTTTATATCACTGTGCACCTAAAACGTTAGTGTTCTCAATGTTTTCTATTCTTATTGTTATTGCTAAAATTGTTTTTGACAATTTTGATTTTTTAACTGCAAATGAGGCATTTCAAAAAAACTATATATAAAATATACAACAACAACAACCAACAACTTCAACTCAACATTTCTCACATAGTAGCACTTGCACAGTGGATTGGTTCTATATTTAAGCCATTGATTTTATGTAGGCCATAATGAGGCCCAATGCACTCATAAGAGGCCCTATTGGTGTGAGGAGCTCAGTGAAAGTGGGTCGGAATTAGCGAAAAGGCCAGAATATGGTTTCATTCTTGATCAGGGACCATATCCAAAGAGGTTCACCAAGTTTTGGTCAGAATGACCTTTTGACCTTAATAATAAGCCTTTGTATCGTGAAATCTTTGAATGAATAAACCAAAATAAAAGACAAGCAATGCAATTTTTGACATAACATGTAATTAGAAAGTTGTTCATGAGAGTGAACTGAGTCACATGGCTCCATTTGTTTATCTGTCGACCTTGTAATAACATTGTAATAGCATTTTAATTGATTTTTAAGTGTTTTTGAGTGCTAAAGCGCCCCCTAAAGGCCAATCTGGACCAAAATTGGCAGTCTAAATATGTAAATATCCTTAAAGTTCGGAGATGATCTGACAAATGACTGTTGAGTTATAGCAAATCAAGTTAGCAATGTCATGTTTGCAGTAATTAATTGGTTGATCCTCAATACACTGAGTGGAACAGTCAAAATGTTTTTGATAATTATTGAGGATCAGTGTCTTCTGAATCTTAAGATACTAATTTTATGATAATTGGCAAAAAATCCAGAGACTAGTTTGCAAGAATAGGTTTTTCACATTATGCAAATTAGCTCAAACACTAAGGGGTTGGGCTAAAAGTGACTGGGGTGCACTTGTTCAGCACGTCCCAAGGAATCAGCAGAAAAATTTTTGTCTCTATCTCACTCTGATCAAAAGTTACAGGCAAAAATATGAGTAAAGTTGAGAAAGGTGAAAAGTTGAAACATAGGACTAAAGTAAAGCATGAGCTCAGTGAAAGTGGGTCAGAATTAGTGAAAAGGCTAACAATGCCATGGTCACAGTAATTAATTGATTGATCCACACGACCCTGAGTAGAAAAGTCAATATGTTTTTGATAATTATTTACCTACACATGCCAAAGAATTTGTCCAGACCAAGTTCGAAAAAGTTTGGATCAAAATCCAGGGACTAGTTCGAAAAGTAGGCTTTTTAAACAGTTACTGATTACAAAAAAACTATGCATTTTTGTAATAAATATGCATTTGCAAAATTGTTTGGAATAACGTACTACATATGATACAAGGATTTTCAAGCAAAGTTGTAATAAAATAGTAATAATATGTAATGTTCATTTTTATGAATAGCGCCCCCCAGTGGTCAATTTTTTTCAAACTGGATTGGTTGTTAGAAAGTGGCTATATGTAGAGATGATTCAACTTTCATAATGATTGGTCAATGTTAAGCCTGTCAAAAGCCTGCTAAATGCTGATTGGCCGATGGCGACCATATACTTCAATGAATCAAATTGTCCTTAGGGATTCACTTATACTCTGGCCAACAGATGGTATCTGCAAAGTTTCAGCCTGATCGGATGTACGGATGCTGAGAAACAGCCATGTAGCATTAACTCCGCCCCCTAATGACATATGCGCACAAAAATTGATTGGCTACCTCAAAATCTTCTCCCAAATGTGTCTGTCAAGTTTGAAATTTTTTGGCTGAAGGGTTGTTGAGTTACAGAATTTTAAATTAATTCTGAATTATTTTGAATTTATCCAGAAAGGTTCATTTGCATATGGCAGCCATGTTGTTTAGAAAATTCAAAATGTTTTTGATAATTATTGACCTTCAGGCTGTTCTGAATTTTTTGACACCAAAAACATGAAGATCGGGCAAAAATTGTAGGACTAGTTCACAAAAGTAGGTTTCGCATATTATGCAATTAAGCTCAAAATCTAAGTGGGCGGAGCTAAATGGTCCAAATGGCAAAGTTGTTTGGTTGGACCTAAGGAACTAGGAAAAAAATATTGCTTGTCTGGCAAAAATCTGATTTAGGAGTTATAGACCCAAACACGTTGACCTGCGCTATAGCACCGCCTTGTGGCCGACTGGGCTGATTCCTTGCGCCTGAGTAGCGGGAGGGACTACTACCTATTGACCAAGTTTCAAGTCTCTAGGACTTACGGTTTGGGCTGAGCGTTCCGTTTCAGGGAAGAAAAAGAATATGAAGAAAAATCTTGACAATTACAATAGGGTTCAATGCATTGCATGCTTGAACCCTAATAAGATATAATCACATTGCCCATCCCTAACGCCAAAACTAAAACTGAAAACTTGGTTAAAGGTGTGTGCTCATTTTATCATCAGATTTTACTCTACACAACCTTGATGAATAAGGGCAATTGTACCATCAAAACTCATTAAAATTGGACCTTAAATGCCATGTTTTGCCTTTAAGGGTACAATAACATTATTTGTATCTTGGGGGACAATTTTTTTTTTTGAACCAGGAAAAGGTCTTATGACTTGTAATGACAGTAGAACCCCATCTGATGCTACAGAACTTAAAAGTTCTTTAAACAACTATATATACTAGGTTTTCCATCGTGGAAAAGAACCATTGAATCAGAATAGTTTCTGATCTAAAATTTGATTGGACGAGTCACGTTTGAAACCATAGTAAAATGCACACAAGTGTGCGATATAAACACGCACCTAAGACCGCCTCACAACATTTCAATTCTTTATTACTGCACCAAATCACAAAAAAAAAAATCCTTGTACTGTTAATGGAGTAATCTCTGACTGTAGCACTGCTCGCATGGACCACTGAATTACTAATACTGATAAAGCAAGAACCAGCTTGTGTTTAAACTCAGGGGCTGACAATTTATTAAATACTTAACAAAACCTAAAGCTGATCAGTTACCTAACAGAGTAAACAACTCCTCCATTAATATCACAGGCTTTGAATTAAAGTACTTTGTGCAATATTAATGAGTAAAAAAGTAATTTGAAAGTGTTACATGCTTCAAATGTATGTTATTCGGTCAGATCTGCCCTAAGTAGCATCAAACCCAGGCTGAATCTCACACAGCCCCTTCCATGCACTGCGCAATACGTAGGTTTGAAGCTGCTTCTCACAGTAAAGCTTTAGCTGTTTTATTATTTCTACAAGTACTGATTAATAGATTGTGAACATGCAGTGTAAACCATACCAAATCTACAGCAAGGACAAAGTTAGCTTCTGACAAAAAGTTTCTGACCAGAAAGCAGGTTTCTGCAAAACTGCAGTGTCGGGTCCACTCAAACCAGCACAACACACATCAGTGTCACTGCAGTGCTGAGAATGATCAACCTAAATAATACCTGCTTTGTGGGGGTCCTGACAATTGATGAACATGGTAAAGGTGGCATAACAAATTATGCAGACAAAACAGGATTACAGTCTGTATTTGTAGAACTACAAAGTGCGCCTATATGGTAAGTATAGCCGATAAAATGGGTGATAAATGTAGATACAAAGGTAGGTACCTAATAAACTGTTCGGTGCTCTGAAATAATTCCTAGCTTGGACACATGGTTCTAGGAAAAACCTTTACTGGTTAAAGGATCTGTATATTGTCCTGGAGGTCTTTAAACGTTTCTTTAAAACAACCCATCCACTTAAAGGCTCTACGGGGACCCAAGAGTGGTTCCTTTATGGCATCACTCCAAGGAAACCTTTTTGCCACCTTTATTTTTAAGACTGTTCTTTTACAAACTTAAGATTTAGCAGTAATGGAAAGAACACATGGAAAATGCATGTGTGTGTAATGATCAGGAACCTTAATGTCATCGATTATTTTCCCCTGTATTTTAATAAAAAGGTTCAGACAGTTTTAACATGAAGATATTTAATTTACCATACTTAAGTACTTCAGTAACACTAACCTACAAAAGGTCAGCGGTACAGAAACCTTTATTCTCCCTGTATGCTTTACCAGGAAACATAGCCTAAAGCATTGTGCATGCAGTATCACACATGCTGCATAGCATTATGTTGATTGAATCTCATTTGGCATGGTCACTGACCCTGAGCTCAATCACATTACACAAAACATACACGACCTTCATCTCTGAAGAGCTTTAAACAGCTTTGTGGTGCGTACATTCACCTTACATACACACTGATAAGCATCAAATTAAGGCAAAAATATAAGTACTGGTGTACATCCTCTACCACAACTACTCCAAAAAGCCCCACTGCACTTAAAAGGGCTTTCGTTTCATTCACTTCCATCCTTCATTTATCCTTTCTTTATTTATTGTCCAATTATGAGGCCCAGACTGTATCATTTTCTGTACAAACAATAGTCATACTTAACATATAAATGATTCCTGCTCTCATTGGCAACATCACTGTTGTATCTCATTCATAAAGCAGTCCAGGCTGAAACTCTCTTTATAACTTCAGTGGAAATGGGTGGAGCTAAACTGCTGTAGGCTGAATAGGTGGATATACAGTACTGTGCAAAAGTCAGGGGCCACCCTTCTTTTATTTGAGTCAAAACAGCCATTTAGTACATGTTATTTAATTTTTCAGAAGATATTGCTAGGGGGATTAGATGAAAGGTAATCCATTTGGATAAGGAAGGGGAAGGTTAAGATAAAAATAAGTGGGGAAAAAACAGGAGTTTCTAAAACTGTCCACAGAATATTTCAAATTAGAGAAAATGATACTCCTAGCAACTGTACAAAAGATGGCAGACCACCAAAACTGTCCCCATCAGATAAACAGTACTTAAAGCTTTCATCTTTGAGAGAAAGAAGAATCAGGCTCCACTCTTACTTCAGATCTGAAAAGAAGTGAAGCTCCAAAAAGAGGCAAAGAGAGAAAGAAAATACTAAAAAATCTGATTATATTTAGCTGTTGAAGCTTTTGTGTAATTTTCAGTTTGCTTTCAGCTGCTTTTCTCATGACAAAAAAAAATTAATAACCTGAACTTGAGTAGAAATAAATAAGTTATGGTCTATGGTTACTTTTGCACAGCACTGTTTTTATTTATTTATATATTAATTTAACTTAACTTTTAATTTAACCAGGCATATTCCTATTTACAATGACAGCAGAACTTGAACTGTATGCAAAATGCGTTGGTTTTCATGACATCCCACACACAATTAATTGAAAACATGCTGTCTTTGTAGCTTAGTTCCCATAAAGGGATTGTACAGAAACATTAAACTCATTTTAAAAAAAGAGCAGGAAAAAAGAAAGCAGAAAATTTTGTTTTCCCATGAAACGGGCCCTTTAACAGCTCATTTCTATGCCGTACCCATGAGCAGTTCCAATCCATCATGCATTTCTGCGGCTGCCAGTGCAGTGAAGAGTGTTTGCCTCATTTTCCCTCTCTCTCCACTCCAGTCAGCCTGAACCTTGACCAGGTGTGACCTGCCCCCCGCAGCCCCTCCCATTTACCATTACCAACCCCTCCCCTGCCATTTGTCACAGCGCAGACACCTGTCTGCAGAGCCCACGGCCAGGCCAAAGCCCACCATTCATCCACACTCGGTCAGGGATTTGTATAACGGCCTCTCTAGGACCCTCAGGTTTGCAGATAAACGCAAGGGCAAGCAGAAATCATTTAGCTGGAGGGGAATGCAGAGCCGCGCACCATGGTGACATCTGTCCTAAAGAATAATTGTCTCAAATGGTGTTTGTGTATTCTAACCGAGCTTGGAGGAAAAAGAAAAAAAAAGGAAGCAGAAATGAAATAGGAAGAAAAAAAATAAATAAATCACTGAACCTGCAACTCCAGTACACCAAACGCGTTTGTTGCGCATAAACACTTTGCTTTAATTTCTAAGCTCGCTTTGCCAAGCAAAAACATCCAAAGTCTCAGGTGTTCCTCACAATGTCCCTGAAGTCAGATCTCCTCTGCTGCATTTCATTCACGTCTCATGAGCATGTTAGATTAAAGCTCTTTAAAGATTAAAAAGATCTTTTAGGCTCATGATGATGAAAAAAAAAAACATTAAGGGAATTTCTTACAAAGTGGGAATAATGCATGATGGTGAGATCAGGCTAAAATGGACTTAGAGGAGTACTGTGCAAATAAACTGAAAATAATATTTTGAGCTTTTAAAATATCATTTTTCCTTCTTAGCAGAATTCGGGTTTCAGTCCCAGCAGTGCCATGTACTGTTCTGGAGCAGTAGGGATGAGAGAGACTGGTCACATCGCAGAATCACATCCCTCCTGAACACTGTTCATGTTCAGCAGCATGTCTTTTGTATAGTCAATGTATAATGAGGCATGTTTTACATTCACAAATACGTCCATAATTAGTAGCCCGAGTTAGCGGTCCATCAGTTGCAGAAGCTGGATGGTATAGCTGGATACCACCCTTGCCCTGCATACAGGTCAAAGATTCAATCCCCTGTCCAGGAAAGAATGTGACTGCTGTACCAATATAAGACCCTTGGCTAGACTCCAAACTAGGGATGTGCACAAGTACTCGAGTACTCAACTGTTCAAGATGCCAATATATGAATAATGGAATCACGATTTGGGCACTCGTCAGACGAAGAGGGAGAAAATACAGGGTGATTCAAAAAGATTCATCTGATTTCAAAATGATTTATTTCACTTGTAAATCATTACAGAACAATGCAGTAATTTGTAAATGGTGCTACAATCTGCTCAGTATGAACCTCCTCCAGCTGTACAGACAACATCAATGCGATAGTCAAATTCATCCCATACTCGATTGAGCACGTCGAGTGTCACTGTACTCAAGGCTCTTTCAACGCGATTTCGGAGATCATCCAGTGCTGTGGAACCAATGACGAACGCCCTGAGCTGTTGGAGCTTCGCTGCCGACGAAAATCACGTTGCACAGTTATGACAGATTCACTCTTATTGAAGTGGAGAACACAAAACGCTTTCTGCTCAGGGGTCGCCATCTCCTCACAGACTGAAGGGAGCCATCTTCCGGTGACAGTCAGAAACCCTGTGACCCCCTCTTTCAGTTGGTATGTGATTGGTTCCTAGGCGCCTCACGGTTGTAAAAATATGGTGCTTTGAAATCAGATCAATCTTTTTAAATCACCCTGTATACAGACTAACAATTCAATAAGATAGGAAAAAATTCAAATTTTGCTCAAGTATGTGAGCAAGTATGCATATTACACTGTGCAACTCTAAAACACAAGTGCCTTAATATGACTGTGTTAAGGATGCATTGTAACGGACGTGACTGAGAAGGTAGACATAGCACAGCTTTATTGCTAACTAAGCTAACTATTCTAGGTGATGGTAGCTGGGTCAAAAAAAAAAAAAAAGAGTGGAAATATATTTCTCTTGACAAATTAATATGCTAGCACATTGTCCACTGAGGAGAAAAGACATTGCATAAGGCGATGACTTGATCAGCATCCAGTGTTGTACCAGTTAGCCTAGCTCATCTGAAGAGGCTGCCTCAGTTACTAATCCAACATGAAAACTACCAATTACCCTGAGGCCTTTATTAAATAATAAAACAAGTCTTCAAATGAATTCCTCTATTTAATTTTTAGCCTCTTAACACCAAAGGTATCACCTAAAAGAGTAACTCTCCAGCTGTACATTTAATTAGGCCTAAGCACTTTTTGTCTTGTGGTTGTTTTTTCTTTGCTCATGGTTGTCCAGGATAACCGTTCATTAACTCAGATATTCAAAATTAAAATAAAAGTTAGTCAGAATGCACATCCCTACTCTAAATGGCACATTTCCCTACCTTTGTAAATCATGCTGTATAAGAGTCTTATAAATACTGTTGTGGGAGTAGCTGAATCAGGTTCTACTCCACCCCCAGACCAATAGAAGCATGATTAGAGGAGGTTCAAACGCAGGCTTATAGCCCATGTATTCAATCTGGGTCTGGATTCTCAGTTTCATGGAGGTTACTAATGATCCTCTTAACCTCGGACTGCTCTGAGACTGACTAGTGACTTTCCACGTGCCTCACGCTCAGAAAAACAATAAGATATAAGAGGTAAGGTAGCAGTGGTGTAACACCTGGGCTAAACCTTAAAGGGAAGGTGGCACATTAATTGATTAATTGATCTACTAATGACAGACAGTGTTTCAATATGCATACTTGGGGTCATGATACACACACACACACACTGATATTCTTTTTTTTTTTCCCCCCCATAAGGGGGTTGCAAAACGATACACGCTGTAAACTGAATACAGTCAGATTTCATGCTATAAAATGTGTGATAACTGTAAAGGTTTCTGTACTGTATTTAACACAATCCATGATTTAGCCATCAACATCAACAAAAAACACTCTACTGCGCAGTTGTCTGAACTGAAAAAAAATGGTTTGGTTAATATTCTTGACCAAGGTACAGTTAGCTTCTTTTCAAATTTTCCATACCACCTTAAATTTTGCAACAGTTACACACTGGAGCATGAGGGAAAACTAGAACAATGCTGCTGTCAGAACAAAACCATGTATCTCCATTTTTGTTTTGTACTAACAGAATTTGAAAATGCCAGCTGCCCTTACGAAACATGTAAAGAATTTCATGTTTATTGGAACAATAAAAAATTCCAGTGTTACCTGAAAGAAACTCTAGTTCCATTAACTTCCATTCAAAGCTAGGAATGTTTTTCCTTCTCCTGTAAAGTTAAGAGCAGAAAGAGCAAACTTTAGCTGGAAGAAGCATTTTCCTAATGTTTATCTCCTATTTGGGAACAATTCAGTTTCGCTGTACAATAATAATGGGCAAAGACGGGTTGACTGAATGGTGACATTTTGCCAGCACTGCACACATATCAAATACCAGTGCTAACACCTCAACTATGCTACTCCACAGGGATATTTATAGCTTCCGACTTGCACCTCTAGTTGGTTGTAGCGAGTCCCGAATTCTGCAGTTTAATAGGAGCGAGTGAGCCACATTTTAAAATCACCTCTAATTGTAAATTAACTTGTGCTAAGCACCAGAAATAAACACAAGTGCACCATGAAATATACGTCCTGGACGTGTAATAATGTTTTTGTTTATGTCATGAAAATGAAAATTGTGTCAATTATCCCTTCAGCAAGCACTGTTGTCTTTTTGGGGAAAAAATGACCAAAACACACATACATACAAAACTTTCACATGTATGTATGTATGTAAGTATTTCTCTTATTTCTGTATTGAAAATGAATCGTACTGTGATGCCAATAAAGCAATATGTATCACATCAAATTTGCGTATCATTACACCCCTAATGCACACAGACCAGTATGGAGCTTTAAAGCTGAAGCAGCAATATATTTTTTAAGTTTTTAACTTTAAACAGCAATGTGCCCTTGACCGAATTGTGGTTGATGTGTCATCACATTGAAAAAAATATTTCTATCGAAATACTGTGTAAAGTTTTCTACCTAGATACCCAGTACACATTGAGCTATTAATAATCTTCATATTCAGTCCATCAAAACTGCTTGTTCATACTCTTTATGCAGCAGTATGGCCAGCATTATATGATGACGCATCAACCACAAATCAGAGTTAAAGGGCACATTGCTGCTTCAGCTGCAGAGCTCCATACTGATCTCTTCTTAAAAGTTTTCTCTCTTATAAACATATTCAGTGGAACTGCTGCGGCTGCAGAAGCAAACAGCAGTGTTGACTCAAAAAGTCTATATAAATCCTTGAAACTATAAAAACAAGACTTGAGCAGAAGGCTCAGCTTAAGTTCACATTAGCCTTAATAAAACATCCTGATACAGCAAAAGAGAAACGTGCCATGTTGCACATTGCAGATGTCAGAGTATATTGGAAACCAGCAATAAAACCTATTAACAGAGACAGAAGATAAAGCAAGTTGAACCAACAGACCATGAGTGAGGAAGATTTCATGCTTCTATTGAATGGATTATGCTTCTGCAAATAAAGGCAGACCATCATCTTGGGTGAGTAGAGGCACACACAGCTACACTGTTAAAAAATAAAAGGTTCCCAAATGGTTCTTAGCCTGCGTTTGGGGTAAACCTGATTGACACAGAAATTTCACATTGTGTAGAGGTTTTTTGAAAGGGCCCGTATCATGCAATATCAAGTTTTTCTCACTTGTGTGAAGAGGAAGAGTTTGATGTAGCATGTAAACACTGTTAAAGTTTTAGAAAACAGCTAATTTGCATATGTCCACCTACATCTGTTTAGCCCCGCCCATTCACACTGAAGTTACATGTAGTGTTTCAGCCTGGACTGCTTTTTGACTGAGGCACAGTACAGGACAGCCAATCAGAAGAGCTCATATACACTTACCAGACTTAAAGGCATAGCAACAAAGCCTGTTTCATTCTAAGGGATAGAGTGGTAGGAAAATCATCCGAGTTGATGTAGATATGGATTATGATTGTGGTTTTATGTACCAAAAACAAACATCTTGCAATGAAAAAATAAAATGCAAGAAAATGTACGATATGGGCCCTTTAAAAATAACTGATTTAATCAGTTACGTTTTTTAAATGACCATCCATTCTGCCATTCTGGTGGTTTTTCTATGGCATCGTTCCAAAGAGCCTGTCATTTCACCGTTGTTATTTTTTTTTTAAAGAATGTATTCCGGTTTAGCAGGACAGCATGTAGGATATATTATGTTATGGAGCACCTCATATCCTGTAAGTGTATGCCATTTAAGACTGCTATATTGATTCTTCTTTTCTTCCCCCCAGACATATTGCCCAGCACAATAGTGCTACAAGGACATAGAATAAAAGAGCTTGCCCAGAGCTCATAAAAGGAAAAAAAAAAACCTCATCTTCTCTGCCAGGCCTTCAATAAACATAGTGGTAAACAACCACTCCATTTTCTCCAAGCTTCCACTCCAAATTAATTCAGATTCTCTTTTATACGTTTCATGAACAAACAAGATTGCTGAATATTTGTAGTACATGCAGTACGACAAGTTGCATAATATGAAATTCCACTCTGTATTACATAGTCTCTCGTATGAAAGCCTTTTCTATTTGATAGCCAGCAGCAGGATGCTGGGTCTCAACTGGATCCCTGTAATTGGGCCATTCTGTTTGCTCTGTGATATGCCTCACTCATAAATAAATGTGCATGAGGGCCAGTCCCTCTGTGAAGGTAAGCCGGTTTCCCCCTGAGTGATCACAGATGCGCCATTTCGCCTTTCTAGAGAGAAAAACCATTAAAATTGGTGCCAATGAGGCTACGGAGAAATGCAATTGCCCAATCCTGCATCAATTCATACACAGCAGCGCAGTCAAACAAAGCCATTAACGGCACGCTAACAGCCACTGAGGCCAATTACTCATGGCTCTGAAAGCAGGCTAAAAATTTCCGGTCAAGTCACATTGTTAGTAGAATTGTACAATCCTCATAAAATCCTTAACTCAATTTCCTGTATCTTCTCCAAGTCAGCCTTAGGGACGTAACCACCTGAACCGCTGCAGTGATCCACACGCAAGACGTCACAACTAATGCACTATTCATAAGTCTTAAGTTATTCATTAGACAAGGCTGGGCACCATCCTGTTCTATAGGCATGGAGGATCATGAATATTAACTGGAAGGGCCTGGTATTTAAACATGATGAGGAATAAATTAGTCAAAGTAAATGCCAAGCAAATAGCGAGCCACATTACTTACAGAGCACTGAAGCCTTCTGCTTGCCTGCTGTTATATGGAAGCGTGACCTTTCCAACAGAGGCGTCACCTTCATTTGTCCTGTTTAGTTCAGATATCAAGAATGAAGCACATTTGACGTGCATTTCCTCCTGGAGAAGTATGTGCACATACAAGGAATTTTATATAAGAGCCATTAAAATAACCACAATGATATGAATATCCTCTGCAGTGAACACACTTCTGGACATTTTAATATACAATTGCAATTTATGTACTGAATTTAACATATTGGGAAAAACTAAAACTTAAAATGTGGCCTGTGCAAAGGTTATGGTATATTGTATGTGTGTCATGGTCAAGACCACTAGAGCTAAGTCAGAGTCAAGACCGAGTCATCACCTCTGAGTCTCACTGTTTTTAAAGAGTCTATGCTCCTCCTCTGACTTCATGCAGCTGTATCTGATCAGAGGAGGAGCACACATCATGTGCTCGGGGACAGGCAGCTGCTTCCCCTCTCCACCACATTCAATATTCAATAATAATAAAAAAAGTTCAGTTTTCAAATTACCTCAGATGGAGGAACTGCACTCCGCTGGTCTTGAGAACAATTTCCGAGTCCACCTTTCTGCAAGACAGAAACAAGACCAAGTTCAAGTGGTCTCTCAGTCTCGACAAGACCAAGACTGTGTTTTTTTCCATGATGTTGAACTCAGTAAATGAACAGAAACTGTGCACTAAAATCTGCAGAAAAATGCCAGATTTAGGCTTGTTCTATGAAGAGAATCCGTTAATTTATTTTCACCTAAATAATGAATGAAGCATCTTTTGACCAGAGGAAACATAATGCAGTATTATTTACAATATATTAGTGATATGAACATCTGTACGATGAAACATGAACAGTATTATAGGAATACTCAAGCATTTTCAACATAATCTCTATGTCCCTGTTCTTAGAAGAACCTGTTTATTCAAAACCTACTAAAGTGTGGTTATACTGTATAATTTCCACAGAAAAGCACTGCTAGTACAAAGGGACACTCTGAAGCAGCTGCATAGTCTAAGGTCATCATGTCCAACGCTAAACATCAAGGCTATGGAGCAGTGGAACTGCATTCCCTGGAGCAGTGGTCCCCAAATCCTGGTCCTGGAGAACCTCCCTGCCCATTTTTGTGTTTTCCTTGCTCCCAACATAGCTAAACCAACGAATCACTTAATTAAGAAGCCCTTTTGGAGCTGAAGTGGGCCTGTTACAGCAGCACAACACAAAAATGTGCAGGCTAGGGGGTCTCTCCAGACCAGGGTTGGGAACTTGCGCTCTGGAGCGATGGAGCATCATCCAAGCTGGACAGGAATTTGTGATCCAATACTATTCATCCAAAATCAGTACCTGACCTCACTAATGCTCTTAGAGCTGAATGCAATCAAGCCCTCAAAGCAATGTTCCAACATCTAGTGTAAAGCCTTCTCTGAAGAGTAGAGGCTGTTACAGCAGCAAATGAGGGACAAACTCCCTATTAATAAGCTTGATTTTAGAATAAACACTGGATGAGCAGGCGTCTACAAACTCTTGGACATATGCTGTATGTGCAGAGAATGAGGAGAAATAACTCCAGTATTACTTACAGGGACGTATAATGTATATGATACATAATATACATTGTGGTATATTATGTATCATATACATTATGCATCCCTATACCCATAGTGGTTATTAAATATGAACAATACTTCATATTTCAATCTCTATTTGCCACATCTATCGACAAATGGTTGATTATCACAGATAACACCATCCCTGCACATAGAAAAGAACAGAAAATACACTCATTCAAAACATTTAAAAGCATACGAATGATTAAGTATAAGAAAGTGTGTGAACATTATGATCAGTGGGAACTGTGATTACGCTGCAGAACCACATTTAAAGACTGATGTCAAAACCCAACAGACTTAAGTACTGTGCAAAAAGACAGAGACCATACTTCATTTATACAATATCCAGCCAAAATGGCCATTAAATACAACAAATTCATTTTTTCAGTGCCTCAAAAAAGCAGAAATATATAATATATATATATATATATATATATATATATATATATACACACACACACACACACACACACACACACATATATATTCCACAGAAAAACACACAAAAGAAAACCAAAACTCTCAACAACAAAATGGATTTTTCAGTATTCAGTGTGACCTTTTGGTTTTATTACAGCTTCCATTCTTTTCAGGAAAATTACTTTCATTTAATTGATTTCATTTCATTTAATTAAGAAATCTAAAGGGATATTTTTACACACCACCAATCATACTAGGTGATTGCATTTTCTGCTTCTTACATTCAAAGTAATCCCAAACACATTAAATGATGTTGAGGTGTGGACTCTGGGGTGGTCAGTCCATTTTTCAGAGAACACCAGCAGCTTCTACATTTGATACACAAATTTTCTTCTTTTTTTCTCCCACTTCCTTTTCTCACTAACAGCTTCTGGGCAGCTACACTTTCTTTTAGATCCACAGCGCTGCTCTCACATTGGGAGGATTTTTGAGATTGTTAGTGAATCCAAATCAAGAGTGGAGCTTGATTTTCTTTCCTCTCTCAAAGATGAAAACTTGAAGTGTTTATCTGATGGTGACAGTTCTGGTGGTCTACCTGGTCTTGCATAGTTGCGAGGAGTCCCATTTTCTCTGTATCTTTTAATGATTTTTCTGAACTCCAGTTTTAGAAATGCATTATCGTACATCAATTCTCCTCAGAAACGTCTCCCGAAAAATTAAAAACTTGTACTTCGTGGCCATTTTGACAGGAAACAAAATAAAAGTGGTCTCTGATATGCACAGTACTGTGTATAGTGAGGACTCTCTCTGGAAAGACACTAGTGAAAATACTAACAAAAAAATATTGGCATTGTGTTTACTTGTGTCATTTAATAGCTGGTACAGGTGTGTTTTCTCTACACAGCAGCTGCGGCAACACTTAAGCATTTAGCTTTCATAACACTTCAATTCCCTGATGAGATCCCGCATCACATATACAGCAGCAGCACAGGCGGACATTAACGAAGTGGTGTGACAGCACTTTTATCCCACAGGCTCTAAAATCGTTGCAGCATCGTTTTCCCCTCACGCAAACGGTTATTGATGTCGAGTCATTCTGTGGTAATGTTCATGAGAACGGCCTGACACTGCAGTTTACATGCTGCTCTACAGCGCAGCAGCCCTGCTTTAAAAAGGCCTAAGAGGCACACCATACATCATGTCACAAGAGTGCATGTGTGGAAGCCTGACTATTACAGCTCTTTAAAGGAAAAAACTTTCACAGCCTGCAGATGGTGATTTGGAGGTACCCTAGTGAGAACCCCCCTCATAAACACCACCATCTTATTTTATTGGCCAAATTTTGATGCAGCAAAGGGCTCAGTGGGCACCTTCAGAGTCACGTCTGCAATTATACAGCAGCTTAACAGCTTGAACAATAAAATAGCCTGTTCGCCATTTATCACCCACCCCCTCAAATCATACAATAAAGCGGCATTGACAGACGCAGACAAATCTCAAAAGAGGCTGATATTTCTCAGTCAGGTTGCACATCTAAAGCTGAAGAAATCCAGCCTAACAAATAGAAGTGGTAGATACAGGCTAATTGGAGCGTGGGTGCAACAGGCACTGCATGTTGAAAAGACACTGTGTTACGGCTGAGGTGTATGAACTGCAGCTGTATAAGGCTGAGGAATACTTTAGAAGGCTGAGAAAACAAGGAAAAACACAGTCTGACACAGACACACTGCGTAATTGAAAGAAACCAGAATGCATCAAAATATGGTGCTTCAAAACATACCAGCAGAAAGAGAGACATAGTCATGTGTCCACTCATCAACACCATGTGGCAATGCCTGGTTAGAAAAGGAACGGTCAAGGCAAACACATATTTGACCACTATTTGACCAATCCATGCTCTGCACAAATGCGTTCTTTAGTAGCAAGTTGCACAAGCTTGCACATCACTGGAAGAATCACATTCATAAGGAGAAACAACTCAGTAATGTCAAAATAGCTACATTTAGAGTGCACTATTCCCTTCTAAAAAGTATTCATTTTGTATGCCATTGCTGCAAACGTGGGGAGGGAAATATTTCCAATAATGTACTTACATTACATTATTTTCCATGAAATCTCCCACACCAGTCATACTGCATTGTCAGGGCGCAGGAGTGCTTAGTGAAGCAGGTAGTCTAATAGCTAACTTCACTACCTTTTATGTGTATCAACATTACATAATTATAATCTAGCTACACTACAAACTGTTCACATACGTATTTTCTGTTTAACATTGTTTGGTTTTGTCTTTTAAATGCTGAAATATAGGGCATTATACATCATGAGAATGTGGTAACTCAGCATACTTTGTTTACCTAGCTTTACGTATGAGATCTGCAATTTCTATGTTGTGCTAGCATTGTGTGTAGGTTATACCTTCTGACTCAATCATTAGACCAAACTGTCAGCCCTGTTGTATGCATCTGAAATGTAACAGTCTTTGTCATGTAATCAAGCTAACATTGGCATGGGGGCAAATTAGAATACGTCCGAATATTTCCAAACTGTTTTGATTAGCTCAGCAGATACGGGGACTCAAGTCAGCGACTGAGACTTGAGTCATATGTTGATTGACTCGCAACTGGTCTTGGACTCGCCCATAATTGACTTGCCATTATGACTCATGAACTTAAGACTCGTATTATTTCAGCCTGAGAGAAAAACAACTGATTCAATTAGCATGTGGCAAATGAATAAAGCCTTTCGTTTGCAGCCTCATGTGTGACATGTCAGTTTTGTTAGAGTCATGCACAGCCATAGCAGCATAAGGCTCAATACGACTGCAAATAACGAGTCATCACTCTAGCCATGTTTACATGCAGTCTAATAAGCCGTTAATAATTCCACTAATAGCTCAATTGGAATACAATATGTGCAAATATACACCTTAATCGGAATAGACTAGTCCGACTGAAGGCCATTCGGAATACAATTTCTATCCTATTGAACAAAGTGGGTAATCCTGTAAATAATCTGTTAAATAGAAGAATAAGAACCATGTTGACATCTGTATCCAATTATATTCCCAACCGGAAAGTTTAAGTCTGTTCTGCACATGTGCGTTCACATCAAAGTGAAACTTTATAACATTCAACATGGTGGGAGCAGAAACTGGTCTGCAGAAGAGACGAAGTTCATGCTTTGAACTGTAAAAGACGGCGGTGGGACGGGCGTCCAGCTTATTTGTCTCAGAACATGACGTCTTCCTCTCACCCTTCTTTAGTAAGTACATGTGAAGTACATTTTCCTGAGTCTGACATCATTTTAAAGCAGTCAAAAACACAAGCACTGCTCACTGCTGCTCATCTCACTCTGACTGGACTCATGTGATGCTCAGTCACAGTGACGTCTATACTAAGTGGTACTGTATGCATGCCTGAAAACTTGGATCGGATTACTGGTAGTGTGCATGTAAATGGAGATAAAAAATCTTTGCAAAGTATTGATTCCAGTAAACGTGTTTAAAGGAAAGAGCTAAAACAATGGCTAGCATGTAGTTTGGATAGCAAGTATGCTAGCTAGCATGACAGCTAATTTAGCGGAGGTTGTCAGCTAATCTAGCTTTAGTAAACAGATCGTATTGCTTTTAAAATTTATTAAAATTTGGTGGATTAGCTGGATTAGCTAGCATACTTGCAATTCAAATTACAGACTAACCATCCGTTTAGCCCCTTTATTTTTAAGCATGGTATTTCCTGAAGCAGCACTTTAGTTTTGTCTGTTTTTCTATAATGAAAGGCTCACAATTTAAAGTCTTGTCGAACATGACAAGTTATTAGTAGTTTACTTTTTCTACAGTGCAGAGCCATAACGTGACCAAACTAAAATTCGAGACTCGACTCGTAGCGACATGAAAATCTTTCCTGTAGTTTTTCGACCAAATATTCAACACTATGTAGCAACTCTAAACAAATTTTAACATTTCAATGTGAATAATTTATATATTTTGAAAAAAAACTGAGTTGTGTGCACTACAGTATCTCATTAGGTTGAACAGGACTGAAAAGCTTATGTGACCTCACAACAGTAACTGACATTTCTGGGTGGAGCATGGCTAGGTCAGTTCAAGTACTTCAGCCTGGGCATAAATCTGCGTCCATTTATCAGTATGACATTTAACTCACGTTTTACATTTTACAAGCGTTATCTGCATAATCATATCGCACGTTCAGATGTGTTTGACACTGTCCTTTTGTCATTCTGTTGAACCTGACAGATTTTCCTGTAAAATGAAGGTGGAGGATATGAGATTTAGCAGCCTGTCAGTAGGGAGGATCACGCTTCATCTGTCCATGACAGGCCTGGACAGCAGGGCGCATGACCAGCCGACCCTCTGTACGCCTGCCTGTCCACAGGAGCCATCTGCTGGGCCGGCTGGCCTCGCAACCCTGCAGTCACAGGCCTGCCAGCCACAGGCCTCTCTCCTTCTGTTCCAATCCCTCCCCTTCCTCCCTTTATTTGCTATGAATCCCACTGTCTATGTTCCAGCAGCGGTCAAAGGAAAGCAGGGACAAATCAAAAACTGCCCAAGCAAGGAAAGCAGCCCTTCAATTGCTAGTGTCAGGATGAAACAGCCAAATTGCACAACAGGGAAGCTTTAGATGTGAATGCAGTAAGCAGTGCTGGCCCTTAGGGCTGCACCCGGATTGTTCTGTCTCAGGAAAGACTTATAGGGATAAAGCGAGCTGCTTAATTGCAGCTTCTGATTTGTTCGGCTTCTTATTCGTCAACTGAAGTTGGCTTCGGCATAGCTTGAGCTTCACATAGTGACAGCAAACCGAAAAGGCCAATTTAGAGTATTTGCAGCACATACTGTGTTCAAGCTGAAGTGCATTAAACATTAAGCTTTAAAATTTTCATTAACATTTTTGAAACATTTAAAAAAAAAAATCATATTCAGAAATATTATTCTAAACAAATGTGTATCATTCAGTGTGAGCTACCAAATATAAACCAATCCTCCTCTATTAGAAAGGCCAACCCCAGCACAGCACTAGGTTACCTCTTAGATCAGTTTTCAAGTCCAGTCCTGAGGACCCCCTTGGCAACTACTGTTGTACATTTTACAGATTATCGTCCTGAAAAGTTGGATTTCAACACCATGTGGTCATTTCACACTTCACACACTTGATTCATCTCATCTCTCAGTAGTTAATAATTAGGGGCTGGTGTGTCAGTGAATTCGCCAAACTGTACTGGCCCAAGTGACTAGAAATGTATTGAGTTAAGACATTGTCTTATTGGCTTATGGAAGTAAACTATCTTCTACCCAGCATTTACAGGTTAAATCTGAGGGGGCTTCTCTTATGACCCGTCTTGAGTGTGAATGTACAGAGTGAAAAGAAATCGAGGTTTTAGACTGGCCCAAATGGTCCTTAGCAAAGACCCACAGCAGAGCAGACCCCTGTGCTTCTAACAAATGTGAGGCAGCATCTCCACAACAAAGCCCTTTCACCACGGTAAAGTTAGTTTTGTTTTCGATATTCGTCTTTTCGGCGCTGTGTTCTTTTGCAGTTTGGGTGACATTTAACGTACCGCTATTTTGTGTTAATACCATAGAACTGAGACACGTTTTTCAGTCGGAAGGAAAATCATGCACTTCTAGACCACACCTACATCCATGCACACGCATTTGTTTTCCTCCAAAGCGTTTCAGTGCATTTAAATACATATTTTAATTGTTCATGCTAACAACAGACACCGCCAGACAATAAAACGTCAATAGCTCCATAAACAGTGTCCATGCACATCTGATTAATTGTGTTATTTGCTCTAAATTATGGTTAGAAACACACACCACTTTAATTTAGAAAAAGGACTTTGAATTAACCTGTAACTAAAATGTACTTGCCAATAATTGTCCTAAGACATTAGCAGTCTTGAAAGGTTCAATAGATCCTTAACCATCTAAAATATTAGTTTAAAAAATGAGTGTAGAAAAGAAAACGTCTTATTTAAGTGGAATAAATTGCAACTCAACACTTTTTTAAATCCATCAAACACTCAGTGAGTCAGATTTAAGTTATTTTTTCCATTTTCAATTTTGACATTTTAGACATTAAACATTTAAAATACTGTTTAGATTCAAAATGCAGCATTCACTGCAATTAATACAGCTAAAATGCTTTTGAAAGTTAAAATACAAATATTAAAATAAGGTAATTATTGCAGTACATTCAAAATTCAAAAGTTGTGTATGATTGCTGACACCTCACTGCACCATACACAATTGTTTGTAGTGTTGGGTGTAATATAGCAGAAATATTATTGAAATTCAAAATATATAAAAATAAATAAAAAGTAGTCACAGCAACATCTCCAAAATCGAAAAGCTGTGCCTCATTGCTGACACCTTGGTGCACCATACACAGCTGTTTTTAATGTTGTAAATAATGCAGCTGAAATATTATTGAAATTCAAAATACATAAAAATTAATAAAAAGTAGTTACAGCAATATATCCAAAATTTAAAGGCTGTGCATCATTGCTGACACTGCACTGCACCATACACAGCTGTTTTTAATGTTGTATATAATTTAGCTGAAATAGCTTTATACTTTATATTAATGTTTATGTATTTTGAATTTCAATAGCATTTCAACCACATTACATACATCACTAAAACCACTGTATATGGTTCAGCAAGATGTCAGCAGTCATACACATTATTGGATGTAATGCAATAACTGCTTTATATAAATTTTTATTTATTTTGAGCTTCAATAATATTTCAGCCACATTACATACAACACCAAAAATGACTGTGTATGGTGCAGCTAGGTACCACCTTTCATACACAATTTCTTGATTTTGGATCTAATGCAGTATCTCATTTAAACAATTTTTTATATATATTTTGAATTTCAATTATATTCCAGTCACATTACACACAGCACTACAAAGAATTGTGTACAGTGCAGTAAAGTGTCAGTCATACACACCTTTTGGATTCTGGATATAATGCAATAAATACATTAATTTTTTTTATTCAATTTGAACTTAGTATTTTGCCCATCTTACATACAACACTAAAAACTACTGTGTGTCAGCAATGATGCACAGCTCTTGGATTTTGGATATATTGCTGTAGCTACTCTTTATTCATTTTTAAGTATTTTGAATTTCAATAATATTTCAGCTGCATTACTTACAACATTAAAAACAGCTGTGTATGGTGTAGTGAGGTGTCAGCAATGATGCATAGCTTTTGGATTTTTGATATATTGCTGTAACTACCTTTTTATTACTTGTTATGCATTTTGAATTTCAATAATATTTCAGCTAAATTATATACAACATTAAAAACAGCTGCGTATGGTGTAGTGAGGTGTCAGCAATGATGCACAGCCTTTGGATTTTGGATATATTGCTGTGATTACTTTTTATTAATTTTTATGTATTTTGAATTTCAATAATATTTCAGCTGCATTATTTACAACATTAAAAACAGCTGTGTATGGTGCAGTGAGGTGTCAGCAATGATGCACAGCCTTTAAATTTTGGATATATTGCTTTAACTTTTATCAATTTTGAATTTCAGTAGCATTTCAGCTGTACTACACCCAAGACTACAAACAATTGTGTATGGTGCAGGTAAGTTTCAGCAATCATACACAACTTTTGAGTTTTGAATGTACTGCAATAATTACTTTAGATTAATATTTGTATTTTAACCTTCAAAAGCATTTCAGCTGCATTAATTGCAGTGAATGCTGCATTGTAAATCTAAGCAGTATTTTAGCTACATTATATCCTCAAGTAAAATTCAAAGTTTGTGTGTCATAACTTATCTGCACCAAACACTGCTGAATTAAATGTTCAATGTCTAAAATGTTATCGAAATTCAAAATGAAAAAAATGTACAAGATTTAAAACTTAAATCTGACTCACTGAGTGTTTGATGGATTTAAAAACTTTTGATTTGCAATTTGATCGACTTAAATAAGACGTTTTCTTTTCTACACTCTCATTTTTTAAACTAATATTTTAGATGGCTAAGGATCTATTGACCCTTCAAGACTGCTAATGTCTGACGATTACTGAACCTCCGTCATCAAGCTAACTATATTGGTATACAGGTAATATCAGTTTTTACAGGTAAGATATGCTCACTACTGTTAGCACAGGTGTGCATCACTCTCTGTGGTCGTACTGTCATGAATGTGTAAGTCTTTACTGACTACCGTAGTCCGATCAAATGTTATTAGCGCCGAAAAGACGAATATCGAAAACAAAACTAACGTTACCGTGGTAGCCCTTTCATCTTTCTGAGTCCACCTGCCTCCCAGTCAAATCAGAGCAAAATGTTCTCCTTACCTGTGAACGTCTCTGTGTGGAGGGTCGCTTTTGTTGTTTTTTCATTGACTGACACATCACTAAGAGGGACAGAAACAGTAAGAGCAAAAAAAGAGCCAAACGGTTAATGACTGCTCAGCTGTTTTAGCTGTTAACGTTAGACCAGTCTAATATCGTACAGGTGTGTGGAGGGCAGCCTGTTGACGGTGTTGAGAGTCGGCTGAGCTTTCGCCTGTTCCGTCAGTCACACACGTAGGACCCGGGTCGACGTTCAGCTGTCGAAGGTGTGATATTTAGCTGTTACTATAGAAATACTGTTGGCTATGTTATATTTTCACTGTGCTGAAAACCGTAAAGAGAAAATCTAAAGTTTGGTGGTTGCTTAGTTACCTAAGGTTAGCTAACGCTAGCTACCTGTTAGGTTAACATGGAGCTGAACAACGCATGTAAGTGTAAAGTTAGCCACAAGGTACTTTGTAGACTATTCTTTCGTGTAAGTTTATTTGGTTGATAAAATAATGCAGCGTTAGCTGTCCAGCTCTACGCATAGCTAGCTATCTAGCTGTATATAATGATCAAGTTCTGTAACGTCCTTTACGGTTTAGTTTTGGAAAGGAATGTTGTGGTAGGTGTGCAAATGGTTCATATAAGCCAGATAGGTTAGTTTAGTGGTACTAGCTCTGCTAGAAATTATTTAGCATCCTTTCACTTTTCTTGCCTTGTTCATTCACACTATATTGTGGTGTCATGGTGGAAAAGAACCAGGGGACGCCATTTTCTGCTCAAGGAAAATGCTCTTTTATTGAACATAGCAGAAGAGGATACTGCAAACAGCCAGAATTGCAGGGAAGGTCATTTCTAGCCATGTAGCTTCTCTCTGTGGTAGACACAAACCCACACTAACTAAACCCTCACAATAAAACAAAATCAACACATACAGACATATTTGAAACTAAAGAACAACAAAAACAACAACAAATGTCTCTTTTCGTGGGGGGTAATAGGTAGGTAGTACGCCCCTGAAGTCCCCTCTGTAACCCCAAGCATGTGGCAGCTACCACAATATACTGATTGGGAAATGTATATGGTGATAACAGTATTGTGTTTACAAGCATTAGTCAGCAGAACATTTATAGTTTGTGTCCTAGTTCACTAATATGTGAGAACTATACTATACTAGTTATACTGCACTGTACTATACTAAGTCTGAAGGTTCCTTTACAAGAGGAGTGGGTTTGAGTAATGATTTTGAGTGGGCATGCCTTTTTGAGTGGGTGTGTCTTGTGGTGGACATGTCCTGTAGTCTTGTGGGGCAAAGACAGTCCCCTCTAGGCTAATGTCTCATCTCTTTTGGCAGCGTGTAGTGAAATGCTAAGCCTCCTTTAAATAGTCACAGGTGGGCGTGTTAACCAAGATTATGTAACTGTAATTTGAGAACTTTGGACATTGTGCTGCAAGGCTGCTGCAGCAGTGGCACAATCTCAGTTTTATCTGCAACATGGCACCTGAGGAGTATGACTGCATAGTTATAGGAGCTGGAATACAGGGGTCTTTCACTGCCTATCACTTGGCCAAAAACAAGAAGAAAACTCTTCTGCTGGAGCAGGTTGGTTAGACTGTCACATTTCTGCAGCAGTGAAAGTTCAGCTTTTTGAAGAGCTTGTTCAGTTTTGGCTTCTTTACTTTTTCATTGATTGCACTTGGTGCAGTTAACACAATATTTAGTGTATGTACAGTATAAATATGCGGTGTAAAAGTCAGGAACCACCCTTGATTTATTGAATTTCCACTCTTAACAACTGTGCAAGGCCAGGTAGACGATCAAAACTGTTCATATCAGATAAACAGTACTTAAAACTTTCATTTTTTAAGATACAGGAGGAAATCAAGCTCCACTCTTGCTTCAGATCTGAAAAAAATCCACAGGTGTTTCTGTCCATCCTTCCACTGCAAATAAGCTGCTGGTGTTCACAGAACAACGGACTGTCCACCCCAGAGTCCAGACCTCAAAATCAAAGTGTTAGTGATTATTTGGATTGTGATAAGCAGAAAGTGCAACCAACTTCTAAAACTGAACTTTTGGAAGTGTGGAAAGATATCCTTGCAGATTTCTTTAAAAACTGAAAGCAAGTCTCCTGAATAAAATAGAAGTCGCAATAAGTGGACATACTAAGTACTGAAATAAATTTTTATATTTATTTTATATTTAGTTGTTGAGGTTTCTGTGTAATTTTATATGAACAAAGTTTATGTATTTCAATTTTCTAATTGTAAGGATGGTTTTTGCCTTTTAAACAGTGCTATGTATGTAGAAATGACATAAAAACCAATAAGCTGTCTTGAATATTCTCTCTTTTCAGTTTATCCTACCACACTCGAGGGGGAGCTCCCATGGCCAGACCAGGATCATACGTAAAGCATATGCGGAGGACTTTTATGCAACCATGATGGAGGAGAGCTATGAGCTCTGGGCCCTGCTGGAAAAGGAGGCTGGAGTCACGTTATACAGGTGTGTGTTGAGGGGGCACTAATAGACAGACAAAAGGGTATGAAGGGCCATTGCGTGAGACGTCTTGACCGTTTGCCTAATCATTGCAACATCCGTCATGATATGATGAATAATCCCAATCAGAAGCAGCGGCACGTTCTCATATTTGTGCCTCTTGTGATTTGATTGACATGTCTCAGTTTTGTACCACAAACAGATCTTTAGAGAAGTTTTTCCTGTTCCAAAGCCTTACCAATCTTCAGCAACCTAATTTTTCACAGTCTGTGATGTGTAATGGATCACCAGATGATTCTCCACTTAGCTTTGGTGCAGAGCCAAGCTGTAGTCTCTCTCTCAGCATTTATCTCTGCCTAGTGACTGATGGACCCTGATCAGAAAGCCACTGTGTGTCCTTGAACTTTTGTAAACTAGTGTACGGTGGGAAATGTGGGTGAAGCCTCAGTACATGTGCATTACAGTTCTCTGCTGGCTCTTAGCCTTGGACATTGGGCCTGCATGCAGGGTAATCATAAATGAGGGAGCGAATTGGTGTAGTGTGTGGAGGCCTCAGAGTGCGGTCAGCCTTCTCAACGCCACTCATCAGTCAAAAAGACATGAAAGGTGCTGAAGCGTGCACCCTGTCTGTCCCCAGTCTCTTCCAAATACATGCACACTATTAATACTCTCTGATAAATGAGCTAGACCATTAAAGGGTTCAGATTATTTATGGCCAAAACTGGCCAAAATGTGACCATTACTATTAAAGTAAGCTTGTAAACATGCTTACTTGCCTCTTACAGTGGTGCCACAGTAGTGTCTAGAGTGAGATTTTCTGATTTAAAGACTAGGAAATAATGTATCTTGAAGGTGGGAGGAACTTTTGAAAACTGAAAGGGATTTGGGGTGGGTACATGGGGGCAGGCTGCTTGCTAAACCAGAATGATAATGTTTCTGCTAGGAAGTCGAATATCATGTCTGTATTTATTAGCCTCTACATCAGCAGTATATCAGTGGATTTCTTCATTCCTATAGAGGGTATTTCCAGTGGTTGTATGATTATTTAATATTTGTATAATCCATGCTGGGTACTGTCATTAGAGGACATTTATTGACCAAAAAAAATCACAAAAAGATACAAAAGTGTGAATTCTGTCAATCTGGTGAAGATTAGGGACTCAGGTGCACTACAAAATGCTACATATCATGACAAAAACATATTAACTGCCTGTTCAGGGCAGAATGTAGGCCTCTCACAGTATAAAGAGTCAAGACTACTGAAAGTTGATGTATTAAATTGTGTATCATGATGTAATCCTGGAAATGCTCTGAACTGTCAATACATTACACATTACATTACTGCACTGGGTCAATTTCAGTTTTTGATTCACAGAACTTACCATACCAGTTGACTTAGATGTGTTAATGATTAGTTTACAGGCCTAACTGGAACACCTAACTATACAATCCTTTTTGCTGTAGGCGTACAGGGCTGTTAGTGATGGGTCCGGAGAATGGGAAGGACTTCCAGCTCGTTAAGAGTTCAATGCAGAGGAACAGTGTTCCTGCCGTGGTGCTGCAGAGGCACGAGTTCAGCCAACATATCCCCAACGTCAACCTGACCAGTGGGGATGCAGCATTTGTGGAAACCAATGCTGGAGCTCTGTATGCAGATCGAGCTGTCAGAGCAGCACAGGTCAGCTACTGCTGAAGAGACTATTTCCTCTCACTGTTTCTCGTCCTTTTTCTGAAGACTTTATTGGCTCTAGTACACTTCCATAAAAAGACAGAGAGCAGTAACTACAGCAACTGAAAAAATGGGCAGATATGTTGCAGGTACATAAGTGATTGTGCACACATATTTCAGTCAGTATCATTCACTTATATATTTCCAAGATATTTAGCTGGACAAGAACAGAACTTTGAAACTGTCCTCTCAGTTTCAGTGTTTGTGGTTACCACTTTTTGTAGGGCAGTATACTTTGAGAAGCTAACTCAGGAGCCTGTCTCATTAAACATGTCTAAGTTAACGTCAGTTTAACAACTTTCGCTGTTAACTCAGGTTATACTCAAGCTAAGATTAACCCCAGTGAGTGTGCGCATTAAAGCATGATATTTACGACAAACGGCCAATTTGTGAAACATGAGGAGGAGTCAAATGCTTATTTTTCAAAGAAAAAAAGAAAGTAAAGCAGTTATAGTGGTAAAGAAAACGAAACTGTTGCCACTGCCACCTCATTAGTGCTTACTGGGGTAATAGCTACCTAATATTATATATACACTGTATAGCCAAAAGTATGTGAACAGTCCTGCTTATTATTGAGTTCAGGTGTTTGAGCCACCCCCATTGATCAACTGTATAAAATCAAGCAAGTAGCCATGCAATCTCCATATACAAACAGTGGCATTAGAATGGGTTGTACTGAAGAGCTCAGTGATGTTAAACAACATCAACATCAACAAGTCCTGTGCATTGGGAGCTTCATGAATGGGTTTCCGCACCTGAGCAGCTGCACACAAGCCTAAGATCACTATGCACAATGCCAAGTGTCAGATGGAGTGGTGAATCATGCTTCACGATCTGGCAGTCTGATGGATGAATCTGGGTTTGGCAGATGCCAGGAGAAAGCTAGCTACCAGAATATAGTGCCTACACTAGTTTGTTGAAGGAGAGATAAGGGTCTGGGGCTGTTTTTCAGGGTTTGGGTTCAGCACCTCAGCTCCAGTGAAGGATAATGTTATTACTTCAGCATACAAAGACATTTCAGACAATTATATGCTTTCAGCTGTGTGGCAACAGTTTGGGGAATGCATTTCCTTTTCCAGAATGACCATGCCCTTGTGCCCAAAGTGAGGACAGTAAAGACATGGTTTGACGGGTTTGATGTGGAGGAACTCCAGTGGCCTGCACAGTACCCTGACCTCAACCCCACTGAACACCTTTGGGATGTATTGGAACATTGATAGTGAGCCAGGCCTTCTCTTCCAACATCAGTGCCTGACCTCACAAATGCTCTTCTGACTGAATGGGCAGTACTTCCCAAAGACACACTCCAAAATCTTGTGAAATGCCTTCCCAGAAGAGTGGAGGTCGTTATAGCTGCAAAGGGGTGGGTTGCAACTCCATATTATTGCTCATTGGTTTTGGAATGAGATTTCCAACAGGCTGTCCCATTTGGTCAGAAGCTTGGCCTGAAAAAACTTGGACGAAAAACTGTTATGATCCAAAATCCTCAACTTAACTGGCCCTGGAGCAGGTTTTTTTCTTTATAACGTTTGTGACCTCAGTCACATGAAGAAAATCGGTCTTTAACAAATCAAACATCTTAGATATCAAGACTATAAAGCAATTATTGCTCCAATAAGCACTAATGCAGTGGCAGTGGAGACAGCGTTGCCTTTTTACCTTATATGTGTATATATATATATATATATATATATATATATATACTACACACACACACACATATATGTGTGTGTGTGTGTGTGTGTGTGTGTGTGTGTGTGTGTGTGTGTGTGTGTGTGTATATATATATATATATATATACACATATACACACACACACTTTCTTTTTACTCTTTTTCTTTTTACCCTTAACTCCTCCACGTTTTACATCATTGGCTGTAAGTGATGTCACACTTTCGTGTGCACACACACACACATGATTGTCTTCGTGAAACAAGTTAACTGCAATTCCTGAAACTTAGTCAGGAACTCTGTCTGTGCTAAACTTGCTTTGGTGAGAAAGACACCTGGTTTCTCGTATAGCACACACATTTTTACACGGGTTTGGACAGTGGGGATCCATCCTTTCATGCATATCACACAATACTATTGACGTCTAATTGGGTCAAGAATATTTCTCAATGTTGGTTAAGTCATAGGATGATCTGAGCTTGCTTTGTCACTAAACCCTGATCCACTTAAGTGGAAAAGAGATTTAATTTGAGTGTGACATTAGCCTGAAGTTGCACTGCTGTTGCTTAGCAGAGAAAGAGAGGGGAAAAAAGGCTTTGAAGGAGAGAAAGTCTTTCTGAGTGCTCCATCAAGCACATAACTCTTACAAACTGATTCCTTTTATTTCAGTAGAAGCCAGACACAGTTAATCATTCCTCTGTGAATTTATTTAAAGTGATTTGTCTTCTTTAAGGAGAGCAGATCAAGCGTACTTCAGACACCATCATTAACCTTGGAAAAATGACTTACAGCTGCCAAAATATTCGTGCACCCCTGTTTTTGGAAAAAGATATTGAGCTGTATAGCCGAGGCTGTGTCCTCACAGAATGCCAGTGGACCTTGATCCTGACCATGCACTAACACAAGACAGCAACATCATTAGTGAGTGTAGCTTGTTAAGGCTTTCTAGCACTTGACTGCAGGACTCTGGCCTTGTACCTTTGCACACACACCATCTCCTCCAAGCCTCAACCTGTTCTGGTCTACAGCAGTCCCAGTGTGCAGTGCTAGGCTCCCTGATGCCTCTGTCTGAAAACAGCTCTTGCTTCTTGCTCATTATCTGGGATCATTCTTTCTGGTGTTGTACAGTCTTGGTGTGACTTTCCTTCAACCTCAGATCCGTTAAACCTGAACAGAAACCTACACACAGAAAAGATTCTCTATTAACAGTCTGAGGAACTTTAGAAAATGCCTCAATTAGCTGCTGTTTGTCAGTTTTGAGATTTGTCGGCATCTAAAAAACTGTCAGTTTTAAATAGGTGGAGTTTTTGGGGAAAAAAACAGCTGACTTTGACTTTAAATGTGTTTTGGAAAACACATTTATTTCTCTAATAAAGGAGATGTTAATCATATCATAATATAGCATTAATATTTTGTATGTGTAAAATGTATGTCATGAAAAAGTCATCAATATTGTGTCTTGCAACGAAACCCTTCAATCATTGAAAGCCTGGAAGCAACAACCAGTGAAAAGCAACTGCATAATCTGCGTATGAATTAGCTGAATAGATGCCCATTATGACAACATCTAATTTTATTAAGGATTTTTTGTCATTTTATTTATTTTTTTCAACAATGCAACATCTGTGAAAAGTTCATTTTTGTAAACAAATAATACAACCCCAATTCCAAAAAGTTGGGATGCTGTGTAAAATGTAAATAAAAACAGAATGCAATGATTTGCAAATCTCATAGACCCATATTTTATTCACAATAGAACATAGAACACATATCAGATGTTGAAATGATGAGATATTTTTACCTTTTCATGAAAAATACTAACTCATTTAGAACTTAATGGCAGCAACGCATCTCAAAAAAGTTGGGACAGGGCCATGTCTACCATTGTGTAGCATCCCCTCTTCTTTTAACAACAGTCTGTAAACGTCTGGGAAGTGAGGATATGAATTGCTGGAGTTTTGGGAGAGGAATGTTGTCTCGTTCTTGTCTGATGTATGATTCTAGCTGCTCGACAGTCCTGGGTCTTCTTTACGAGATTTTTTGTTTCATGATGCAACATATTTTCTATTGGTGAAAGGTCTGGACTGCAGGCAAGCCAGTTCAGCACCCGGACTCTTCTTCTGCGAAGCCATGCTGTTGTGATGGATGCAGTATGTGGTTTAGCATTGTCTTGCTGAAATATGCAAGGCCTTCCCTGAAAGAGACGTTGTCTGGATGGGAGCATATGTTGTTCTAAAACCTCTGTTCAGCATTGATAGTACCTTTCCAGTTGTTTGAGCACATGCAGCCCTATACCATCAGAGATGCAAGCTTTTGAACTGTGCGCTGATAACAGGCTGGATGGTCACTCTTTTCTTGTGTCCGCAGGACACGGCATCCGTGGTTTCCAAAAAGAATTTCAAATTGAGATTAATCTGACCACAGAACAGTTTTCCATATGGCTTCTTCTTTGCATGACACACCTTTAACTTGCATTCATGAATTGCAGGCCGAATTTTGTTAACAGACAATGATTTCTGGAAGTGTTCCTAAACCCATGCAGTGAGTTCCATTTCAGAATCATGCCTGTTTTTAATGCAGTGCTGTCTGAGGGCCCGAAAATCATGAGCATCCAATATTGACCGTCGACCTTGACCCTTGTGTACAGGGATTTCTCCAGATTTTCTGAATCTTTTGATGATGATATGTACTGTAGACGGTGGGATGTGCAAAGTCTTCACAGTTTTACATTGAGGACCATTTTTCTGAAATTGTTCCACACTTTTTAGACACAGTTTTTTGCTGATTGGTGAACCTCTTCCTTTCTTTTATTTACATTCACATTTTATACAGCATCCCACCTTTTTGGAATTAAGGTTTTAATAATAATAATAATAATAATAATAATAATAATGTGCTCTATGTACTCCATTGTACTCATAGTTTTCAACAGCCTTTTTTAACGTGACACTGCTGTTTTGCTGGCGTGTTTTGTTTGCTCCATCTTGACAAACCTCTGAAAAACTGAATATTGTGATGCATTTTGTTTATAGCATAAATGTTTTCAGCTGTCATGATCTCAAAAGAGATTTCCACCTTTAAAGATTCTGCATAATTAAATTGTTATGATGTAAACAAAGTCTTTTAGTGTGGTTTGTGCGTCTAAGAAGCTGTGTCACAAAAAGCTATTACGTAAAATACACTGTTTCCCATAGGTCCGAAATAAACCTGGGAAGAGTATCGGGAGTGGTGATATTCAAATGTAAACAGATCTCCAAACTCATCTCCATATTCTTTTTACTTAATTGGATATACACAGCAAGTATGGCTTGGAATAAAAAAAGAAGTTGTGTATTAACTTGTAATTTTGTAATGCATGTAGGGCTGCAAAAAATCCATATTTTGATATTTGATTATTCATGTGAAATGATCAACTAATATTCAGTGGATTGGTTTAAATGTGGCCTGTAAATGTGAACACCTGTAAGAGTAAAGTGTTTGCCAGTGTTCTGACAAACTGAGATACTGTTCATCAAGAGCTAAATTACCACCATGGAAAGAAACATGGTGCCTTGTTGAAGTCTGCCCATAATTTTGAGCTAAAGTGAGTAATAAATAATAGCTAAAAATAAGTGATATAATAATACAAGTGATATAATAATAGATTAAAGTTACAGCTCTATAGGCTGCAGCATCGTTTAAAAGGTTTAATATTTCAAAATACTAGCTCACTAGACGAGTTTTGAACAAGTTTCCAAGACAAGTGGACGGCATTTTTTTCACAAGAAAAAAGTTTTGCACCCCTTTATATTGCTGACCTTCTTCTCCCCAGTACTCCTGCTTAAACTCTGTGGTCCTCTGATGCTGGCCTTTCAGCCTTTATCTCTCTGTAACCACTCCATCCTCTCTTTCTTCAAAGTCCACCTCAAAACCTACTGGTTTTCTCAATACTTTCTTTTTTTGTCTCTCAATACTCCCCAGCACCCCATGATGATGACTCATAGAACGTTTGTCTCTTGATGTTAACTATGCAATATTTTTTCCCTTTCATGATAATCCCTTTGTTCGATGTGATCATGACTTTCTTATTCTGAAATGGCCTTGTGAAAGACCTATGTGAAAGGTACTATAGAAATTAAATGTATTATTATTATTTTTATTATTATTATTATTACTTGTTTTGGATACTTGGGAACCATTGGTCGCATTGTAAACATCAAAACCCCTAATCCCAATCACCACCAGTGTAAAGAAATCTTGGTTGTTAATTTACTCTGCAATATTTCACATCAAACCACTCTGAATAACTGAATTGTGCAGAAATTTTGAGTAAATGTGGACTTTCCCTTTCCCTAAAATTTGGTCATATCCCCCACTCTCAGCTTTAAAGTTTGTCACTGCCTCTTCTCCTTTCAGATGGTTTTCCAAAGACATGGTGGGGTACTAAAGGATGGACAGAAAGTGGCTCAAATCGAGCCTGGCTCCATGGTCACCGTGACGACCGGGTCTGGTGTGTACAGGGCAAAAAGCCTGGTGATCACAGTGGGTCCCTGGGCCAACAGAGTCCTCTCGCTCACCGGACTGCAGCTGCCACTGAAGGTACAACAGCCAAACTGACAGAGCCAGAGCAATTCATGCATTCACTCCCTCACACGCTCCGTCTTTATCAGTCTTAAAAAATTCATACTGCAACACTCTGTCTGCGAGAATGCCTGACGCCAGGTCGCCAAGCATTATCTGAAAGGAAATCATTTCCGCCACAGTTCAGCGCAGAGGTCAGAGGCTGGGAATTACACACAGCCCTGCAGAGCTTGACTGGCATCACCCCAGGTCAGCCTGAAAAGTCAGCCATTGCTCAGAGTAAACAAGCCAGGGCATTTCCCTCCCCCAGTGCTGCCCGCAGCCTAGGCAGTCTCAGTGCACACAATCTTCCACGTGTCACACACCAAAAGAGAGGTGATGGGGGAAATATTCAGTGTTGTTTAAGCTCGGAATTGGACCCGAAATTGGAATTGCATTATTCAGCGTAGCGTGGTCCTGAAAGGTTGCGCTCGAGCGAGCAGGAGTGTATGTGTGACGTGTGAATTTGTGTGCTGGTGGATTTTTATGGTCCCTGAATGAGGAAGCAGCCTGGACAGTTCATTAAAGTGAGAGCTAGTAAATGCTATCCTTTTATTACCTCTCCCAAGATGTGATTTGTATCAGTGTATATTCATTTAATTAAATCCTCATCCCTGATATTGCAGTAATAGTAGAACGCTACTCTAGTAATTGCTGCTGGATCAAAGACAACGATGATGCAGGGAAAGACCTGACCCAGTCAGTGTCAGTTAAAGTCTCTCTCTCTCTCTCTCTCTCTCTCTCTCTCTCTCTCTCTCTCTCTCTCTCTCTCTCTCTCTCTCTCTCTCTCTCTCTCTCTCTCTCTCTCGACAGGTGGTGAAGATAAATTTGTGTTACTGGAAGGAGAAGGTTCCGGGCTCCTACAGCGTCAATAACCGCTTCCCCTGCTTCATCCAGATACAGCCAAAGGAGGCGGAGCACGATATCTACGGCCTCCCGTCCAATGAGTATCCAGGACTAATGAAGGTGAGTGACAGGGGACAGGATTTGTCTGAAAGAACAGTTAAAGGGGAATTCCACCAATTTGGAATAAATAATTTCTGTGTAATTCAATAATTGATAAAGTCATTCATAGCGTTTTGATGTGAAATGGTTCATTGTTGAGAAACTTGCTGACATTAATTTCTTTACAGTGGTGGTGATTAGATCCAGGCATTGCAATGTCTGCAACAAAAATATAGCCATTTTATTGACCTAAAACCACTAGTGAACCTACATGTGTCTTCTGAGTTTTTATATTTAATGTTGATTGCAAAATAGTGATAAATCTGAAAATAAAAGTTCTCTTTGGGAACTATTTTGCCTTACAACACCCTGTATGTATTTCTCCACCATAAAAGGATGTAAAAAAAATTGCATTTTGTGCCAAAAGATTATCTCAAAAGTATCATAAAACAGTGTCTCGGGCTTCAGACAGAGTTTCTGTAACCATTTGATGTAGATTTTAGAGGCATTAAACCCAGATATCTGGTTTCTCTCACCACCCCTGTGAATAATTCTGACTCGGCAAGTTTCTCTAGAATGGGGTATTTCACACCAAACCACTCTGTAGGACTTTCTTTACATCTTAACCATTTAAGTATGCAAAAATGTTGAAAAATTGGTGGAAATACCCTTTAAAACTAGAGTTTGAAATAGACAAGAGTGCACCAGAGCAGAGCTCCAACATCTTTGGCCTATGTGAACGACAAGCTGAGCTACTATTGATGGTAATGTAAACTGTTTCTAATACAACCTTTGAACCATTTAATGTAATAAACTGGTCTGACAGACAACTCCTAGATAACTGATCTGCTCCCTCCTCTTCTCTTTTTTTATTAATCTGCATAATATCACTGTCAGAACAAAACTTTGCATCTCCAAAAAAAGAGAAGGTAAAAACATTCCTAAATTTCAATATGAAGTAATGAAAAACATTTCATTTAAAGTCTTTTTGAGCCATTTCAACACAGTGTAAACAGCAGCTGGTATTTTCAAATTATGCAAAAAGGAAACAAAAACAATGGAGATACAAGATTTAGTTCTGACAGTGACAATATGATTTTGTGAAGTGGCTTCTCCTACTCTCGTTCTCTAAGTTTTCTCAATCCGTCCTCCTGTTTCATGGTGTTTCAATTTGCTATATAAAGTAGTTCATTATGCCTTGAACTTTGAGTAGCCTCAAGGTAATTACTTGCATAATTTGCAAGCATTTTATTGCATAGCTAGTTAGTCTGGTTAAAGCCACTGACATAGCTATATGAAATGATCTTCATACAGTAAGCTATGTGGTTATTACAGACATTTTTCACTATGTAGTGGTTCAGCCATGCTGTGGTGGTGTTTAAATCCCCAGCAGTAAAATGTTTTGGTCATTCCATGGTTCAACCAGTTCACTGTATAGTAAACGCTATGTAGTAAATAGAGAATGAGTTAAAGTGTGAATCATTCTGAACACAGTGACAGACACACTGCACACCTTCCATTGTGTCCTCACCACCCCCATAACTGGGGGACAACTTTAATACTTAGGATTTCAGTATTTCTGCATACATATAAACAACTTATAAAATATAAGATATCATAAATACAAACATCTGAGCACCACAGTGCATACCTCAGATCCACTATTCCCCAGATGTCCAACCTGTACAGAGACAAAGTGGTTGTATTATGTATCTCCTGCAGGTAATGGAGGGTTAGGGAAAAGGACATGGAGAGAAACAGAAGAAATAAATAGATTTTATGTCTGGTTATGAATTTGTATATGTGTATACTTGTTCTGTGTGCATGAAGATGAACAGAAGGCACAGCGGTTACGTTGTAAGCCTGATTGGAACGTAAAAAAGTTCATGTAGATTGCTCTGCAAACAAGCTATTTAAGCAGACAAAAAAAGCTGTGCTGTTTTCTGTTTGTGGGATGAATAGTAGATGATGGTTCAATGCTTGAACAGTGCAGTAGCAGAAGTCGGCCTGTCTAATCTGTGTTTTCTTGGTCATTGCTGCTGGTCCTCAGCACACTCAGACAGATCATGCCTTTTCAACCTGGCCTTCCTGTAAATGCAAAGCATCAGTTCTACATGTGTACAAAGCAGCATTTCTTACTCCTGCTCTTGGCGACCCACAGCATTTACTAAAAACTGAATTACTCAAATTACTGAGAAAAGCTGTTTGAATATGTATTCAACCCTGTGCTGTGAAAGCTCCAAGTTCACACAGATAAAAGATATTGCCCTAACAAGGACACAGTTAGCTTAGAATTGGCCTCTTGAAAAAGTTCACCTTTTCCAGATAAAAGACCTCCTTAATTCAAGTATCATTAGTCAGACTGCAAATCTGAAGGAAAGCTGTGAAAATGAAGGCTGAGGAGCATTCAAAGGAAATTAGAGATAGAGGTATAGACATGCACAAGATAGGAAAAGGCTACAAAATAATATCCTAGTGTTGGATATCTCATTTAAGCACTATTGGATCAACTGTAAGGAAATGGAAGCTGCAACATACCACCAGGCAATGCCTAGACAAGGTCATCCATCAAAACTCTGCATTAGGGCAAGAAGCGGACTTGTGAGAGAAGCAACAGAGAGGCCAACAATCACTTTGAAAGAGCTACAGATTTCAGTGGCTGAGACTGGATTGAAGCTGCTCCAGTCAATGATACCAAGAGCTCTGCATATGACTGGCCTGTATAGCAAAGTGACTAGAAAGAAGCCATTGCCAAAAAAACATTCAAAGCAAGTCTGGAGTTTGTCAGAAAGCACCAGAGTGACCCAGCTAAAATGTGGGATAAGGTTTTGTGGTCAAATTAGGCGTAAATTGAGCTTAATGGTGAAAATTCAAAATGTAATGTGTGGTGCAAACCAACAATGCCTATGCTTCAACAAACACCATTCCAGCAGTGAGGTATCGGGGACAATTGAAGGATGAATGGATGGTGCAAAATACAGGTAGGTACAGCAAGACACCCTGCTTTAGTCTGCTAAAAAACTAAATTTGGGAGAGACTTCAGCAGGAGAATCATCCCAAGCACAATGCCAAAGCATTCTGCAATGAGCAACTCAAAGTCCAGATCTTCACCCAATCAAGGATCTTTGGCACATTGGAGTCCACAAGTGTTATCCAACCACCCTGAAAAATCTTGAATAAACCTTCCAGGAAGGAATGGGTGAAAATGACACATTTAAAGCTGTTATTGCTGGCAAAAGGTGGTTCTACCAAGTACAAACTCAATTCCAAAAAAGTTAGGACTGTATGTGAAATGCTACTAAAAACAGAGGGCAGTGACTAGTATTAAATTGAAAATGGTTACACAAACAATATTTTATATTTGACTTTATGAATTTCATTGTTTTTTGGTAAATATACACTTTTTCCAAATTTAATGTCTGTAACACATTCAGAAAAAGTTGGGACAGGATAATGTTTACCACTGTGTTACAGCACCTTTCCTTTTAACAACATCTTATTAAACGCTTGGGGACTGAAGACACAAACTGATCCAATTTTTATAATGTCCTTTTTTGCCATTCTTCTGTTATAGAAGTCTTTAGCTGTGCAACCATACAGGGGGGTTATTGTCATATTTTGAGCTTAATAAGACACACTTTTTCAATTGGAGACAGGTGTGGACTGCAGGAAAGCCAATCAAACATTCTCTGATTGCGTAGCCACGCTGTTGTATTGTGCAGGATGTGGCTTGAAGTTGGTGTCCCTGAAAAAGACGTCGTTTAGAGGGCAGCATATGTTGCTCCAAAATGTGTTCAGCATTAATGGTGCTTTCATCTATGTGCAGGTTACCCACCAATACCCCCATTTCATGACAGACCCTGGCTTTTGAATTTTTTTATGCTAGTAACAATCTTGATGGTCCTTTTCTTCTTCGGCCCTCCAAACATAACATCCATTATTTCCTTAGATAATCTGAAAAGTTGACTCATCAGACAACACTACACATTTTCACTGTGCATCAGTCCATTTCAGATGAGCTCGAGTCCAGAGACGACGGCAGCATTTCTGGACTTTGTTGATATATGATTTGCACTGTGTATAGTACAGTCTTAACTTTCGTTTTTGGATGCAGCGATGGAGGGGGTTTATTGATGACATTTTTCAAAGTGTTCTCCTGGAATCTTTTGATCACATTATGCACTGCAGAGAATGATACACCTATACTCCTTGCAGTTTCTGGCTGAGGAACTTTTCTTGGATGTATTTCACAATGTTACTGGTCTTAAATTGCCCCTGTCCCAACTTTTTGGAGTGTGCTGCAGGCATCAATGTATTTTACCAAAAAAACAAAAAAAAAAAACAATGAAGTTGATGCGTTAAAGCATTATATATCTTGTCTTTGTACTACTTTCAAAGTAGATTTGTAAATCACTGCTTTCTCTTTTTGTTTGCATTTTACCTACTGTCCCACCTTTTTTGGAATTGGTTTTGTAATATTTTGAAGGACCTAAATAGTTATGCAAGCAGCATTTTTTTTTTTTACAATCTGTTCATAAATATGAATTTTGACTTTGACTTTAAGAGCATATTGGTTTGCAACAAAAAATACTGGTTGGAGCGAGTGTCATTTATAATCCAGATGAATCTGATGACTTTTAAGGTCATTGAATACTTATTGTATAAACTCAGGGCTAGAGACTAATGGAACAGATTCATATCATATCATTTTGAACTAAAAGGTAATTATTATTACATTTAATTAGATATTAGATATTTTGAGTCAGAAACTGCAAATGTAATGAAAGAAAGTAAAACAGAAGGGTGAAGCACTGGCAGTAAAAGCTTTCATGTATAGAAAAAAAAATTAATTTTACACTTCAATACATGGCCATTGCACACCTTCTATTCTGAAAGCATTGGCATACCCACTGAGAGCACCTCTCCCGAGCCATTCTTTAGACCTAAGCACAAAGAAAAGCTGCAGTGTTCTTTGTTTCAGGGTTAAACTAACAGAGGGTGGTTCAACGCTTGAATGGTGGCGTAGCAGTAGCCCTGCTCTCTGATTTGTGTTCTCTTGGTCATAGTGCTGTTTCACGCTGGTGCCTCCCTGGGAGTTCTCAGACTGATCACGCTCAACACGGCTGAAAAGCAGAGCACAGATGGTTGAGTCATGTTAGATGTATTATCTCTGCTCCAGAAAACCAGAGCCTGGTTTTGTGTGCCTATCGGCTCCTCTCCCACAGCGCACCGCAGAGTGATGTATTATGGAGCTGTAGTGCTGTCTCAGGTCCCAGATGACACGGCTGTAGGAGGCCATTCTCTTTTATGAGTCACGTAGACTGGATTGAAGTAAATTTGGTCTCTGTGTCTGGGTGTCTCTCCTTTGTCTAATCCGAGTGCCACTGTTTAATCTGTTTAATCTCATTTCTTCCATCCGAATTGTCATAATTCTTATTTGTTCATTGTAATTCTGCTTATTAAAAGGTTGGTCTCACATTTCTGTAAAGCTGCTTTGTGACAATGACTATTGTACACAAGTACTATACAAATAAATTTACCTAACCTAAACTCCTGTTCTTTAGTGGCTACCCTTGTGGACAAGCTTGGACGTGGCGTTAACAAAACATAATGGAAACATAAAGAAGACTTAAGCAAAACTTGCCTTTGTCTTTCCATGTGATCTCATTGGGCCTCATTCAACAATATCTTCCTAAACTTTTTTTTAATGTGTTCTTGAGAAAGTTCCTAAGAAAAAGTCTGTGTCAGATTTATAACCTATTTTTAAACCGCAGAACTGTTCACACCTTTGTGCTTGAGGGTGCATAGATTCTGTTCTTATCTAAGAACAAATCCCAAATAATATTGGTGAATGTCAGAATCTTTCTGACAAACTGCATAAGTGGGTTTTAAGAAGAAAAGAAGATTGGTGAATGAGGCCCTTTGTTATCTAGGAGACACTACAGAGAAATTAAGATCTTTTTTTTATTTTTCTTTCTTATGGATTAGTGCACAACTAAATTATATGCTAAACGTGATTAAGGTCAAACCTCTACAATGTTTGTTTATAGTTGCAAAAATAAACAGAATGCTACATCTGCATGAATCAGGTTGTGCTTTATGTAAATGATATGTACATGAGTAGTGTGTACACCATTATAGGCATAAAATCTGCATTCTTTTTATGCAACTGAATAACTGATGAATAAGGACCATTCTGTCCTAATAGTGTGAACTTTTAAATGCATAGCCTACAAAATAAAATTAAAGGAATAACATAATCCAGATTTAGATTTGGACAAAAACTGTGTGCTCAGTAGGTTGAATGGAATTTTTGTCAACATTCTGTAAAGCTTGTCCAATCTGGTTGTAGTTGTTATGGAAAAACTAGGGATGTAACAGTACAACGTATTATAATGTATCACAACATAACATATTGTATTGTTATATTGCAACTAGCATGTTAGCTTGTGGCTAATGTGTTTCCCTTGGGTGAACGTGTTAGCTTGTGAGCATTGTATTAGGTACAGCTTTTGTTTCAGGTATTGTACTTTTATAATGTTTAATGCTCTAATGAACTAAAAATACTGACTTTACCATAGTAATATAAGGTACATTTTTAGCCATGCCATATTTTTGCATCATATGAAAATTGAATTGTGAATATTGTTACACCTGTTAAAAAAAAAAATACACATTTGTGGGCAGAGCATGGTTAGGTCAACTGAAGTCAAACTATGTTGTGCTTTAGTTATGCTACCACATGGGCAGCGAGACAGATCCGAACGAGAGGGACAGACAAACAGACAGAAGTGACGTGGATATCTTGAGCCGCTACATCAGGCGCTGCTTCCCTGGCCTTGTGCCCGAGCCTGCTGTAGTGGAGAGCTGCTTGTACACGGTGAGTTAACACTCACATTCCTCTTTAGATACGGCCATGCATCAGGCCCACTGTTAAAGCCTCAGTAAAGAAGTGTCAAAATTTGTCACACAGTGCATTTTTTACACCTGGGACAGCAGATTGGCATGCTATGCATCTGTAAGATTTGCAGATGTGTATGCTTATTACTTCATAGCTTGACTAATTTATCAGATTTGCCATCCACATGGCATCAGTTAAAAATATACACATCTTCAAAAGTCAGGATAATGCACAGGTGGGCTTCTACATACACTATATGGACAAAAGTATTGGGACACCTACAAATTACACCTACAGATTCTGGAGTGTGTATGTGGGAATTTTTGTCCATTCATCCAGAAGAGCATTTGTAAGGTCAGACACTGATGTTGGACGAGAGGGTCTGGCTCACAATCTCTGTTCTAGTTCATCCAAAGGTGTTTGATTGGGTTGAGGTCAGGGCTCTGTGTGGGCCAGTCAAGTTCTTCACACCAAACTCACCCAGCCCTGCCTTTATGAACATTGATTTGTGCACTGGGGCTCAGTCATGCTGGAACAGAACAGGGCCTTCCCTAAACTTTTTCCACAAAGTTGGAAGCATAGAATTGTTCAAAATGTCTTGGTCTGCTGAAGCATTAAGATTTCCCTTCACTGGAACTAAGGGGCCTAGTCCAACCTCTAAAAAACAACCCCATAGGATTGTCCCTCCCCTACCAAACTTTACAGCTGGCACAATACAGTCAGGCAGGTAACATTCTCCTGGATAGAAAAGCGTGATTCGTCACTCTACAGAATGCGTTTCCAGTGGTGGCATGCTTTGCACCTGAAACTCAGTAATTAGGCGTGTCCCAAAACTTTTGTCTATATAGTGTAAGTTAAGTGCCAGTTGTGCTCATGTTTAATATAAAACATATAATCAGTACACAGTACAGGAGAGTAATGGAATATATATGCTGTATGACTGTAATGAAAACAAAACACTAGAAAACTGTTAACCATAGCTGTAAAAAAAAACAGTAAGCAGATTTTTAAGTGTATTACATTGTTTAACCCTGTGCAACCGAGCATCTCATCAGTTCTGAGAATTTGCTGATTGACTTTAAACTTGTTCAAATCTGCTGCCAGTGAAGTTATGACATATGCATGTCCAAGACGGCCACAGTGAAACCTATTAGCATGTAGGATCTGAGCTTTCTGTGTTCTAGTCTAGCGAGGCCAGACGTGACGTCAGAATAAGAATACATGTCTGGGGACAACCTGTTAAAGTTTTGGTGCTGGTTTGCTGTAAAATCAGTCACGAACAATAGTCCATCCCCTCTAAAATACATCACATATTTCTATAGCCCATGCTCTTTTAACATCCAGAATACAGCAATAACACACGCCAAACAAGTTTGCTAGAAAACCGTTATCATTAGCTAACTGAAGTGATTTTCTCTCGCAAGAGGTAATGTTTGTTTTGGCACATCATGTGTTCTCCACACACGACACTCATCTACATACTCAACATGAGTTTTTTGGGGGAACTTCAGTGATGATTATAGTACAACCACGGGCTTGTTGTTCATTTGACAAAGCTGACGATGGCACCATCTCCCACTGCTTTGAGCTTTCTGCCTTCACAGGGCAGCAGATTGGTGTAAAGTTTTCTCATTCAGTTTGTTCCCACCCTAATAAGTCTACATTCCCACCCAAATCTCTCTTGGTTGTCCTCAGACAGAGTTCTGTGTTCTCTTTCTTTGATCAGTCAAAAAGTTTCAGATTTGTTTGATCCTGTTCTTTACATATCAAATAAATGCAACAACAGTACTGAGTAATTACACAATTAATAGAGATCTACTGGAAGAATTTTTTGCATCAGACTTAAAGAGTTAAAGACAAAAAGTCTGCTGAATCAGATATTGGAATCAAAAATTGCATAAGGAACGGAAGAAAGACTGACCCCTGATAGGAAAGCTTTCATGTTCAATGGTTCATGGTTCAAGCTTTCATGAAATAGTTCATCTTACACATCAGTACACGGCCTTTAAACGACACTCAAAACTTGTGAAGTTTAACATATTTCTGAGACTGTGGAATCCTTTACAGTGTTAGTCTGCAATGGAATGCATTTTCAAAGAAACTTTTCTGACTGCTTGCTGTATCTGGTTGCACACTGCCCAGACGCAAGCAAAACAGAACTTCTTTACAGGATGAAGAGAAAATTGATTGGAACAGTATAAAAACAGATGATAATTGTGCGAGGACACGGAGGACCAGAGCTGTCCTTTTAAATGGGATCTGCAGAACAATGTCTTTGTCAGCTCCACCATATTGATTACTTTCACCTTGCCAAATAAAGAGGGAACATCCTAAGAATATACAAGCGCTGCTGCCAAGTACAAATGCAATTGGAGGCTTTTACTCCCGATCAATTCAATTACATATTCCTCTATTAGAGAGGCCTTTCGCTGACATGCTGCTTTCAGTGTTTGGGATGAAGGTGATGGGTTGTTGAGAAGTGTAATAACTTTTATTTAACTTCTGCAGAAAGTTTGGCTAAACTGTTCTGCAACATCCCTTTGGGTTTTCGAACTAACGTCTGGAGCTGAAATCCATTCTGAGCTATTTGATTTGGTTCAGGCATTGCTTTGTATTCAACTGATCTGATTTCTTTTTCAAATGAATAAAGGCAGTAAAGCAGCTGGTAAATATCATTCTGAAGAGTTCTGTGTTTAACCTTCTCTTTCCCCGCTCAATCACACTGCCCATAGGTCACGCCTGACCACCACTTTGTCCTGGATCGTCACCCCACCTACAGCAACATAGTGATTGGAGCTGGATTCTCAGGTCAGTTCAATCAGTGAACCATACACACGTGTCATACTCCCACACACATACGCAGCCTCACCATCTCAAAGAGCCAGCTCAACTTTTAATGAGGGACTGAGCAGGGGCAGCAGTGAAGGACGGCGAGTGAAGCCCCCAGTGCGGACCCCTTTTATCCTCTAATTAAAGGCACTTGTGGCTCCCTGGGCTCGTGCGTGCTTCCACAGCCGCCGCTCCGGGCCCAAAGGGCTCTCCTGGCATTTGTTCCATCTGTTCCATCGCCTTGTCCTTTAGCTAATTACAGGCTAATTAATTTCTGCTCAGACTCGCTCTGGAGGAGCGGCCGTGGGCCGAGAGGGGCTCCAGCAGCAGCGTTTCATTTTAAAGGCTTGGGAAAAGATGTGCAGAAGCTCTGCTATTAGCTTCATCATCTGCATGCTATTCATCTCGCACAGCATTGTTCACACTTAGAGACAGGGCCTGACCGATATACAATGTGGCTGGTTATATTAGCTTAAACTGAGGCTCCACAAATTGTGTGTGTGTATGTATGTGTGTATATATATATATATATATATATATATATATATATATATATATATATATATATATATATATATATATATATGTATGTATGTATATATATATATATATATATATACACACACACACGTACATATATTAATTATTTAACATTCAGACCGTCTAGTGCAAGATTTGCAATTGTTTAGCATTCTATTTATGCCTACTTATGACTAAATGTCACTACAGTCCCAACAGTCCACACTCCAAACTGTATCCCAATCCTCATTCGGGGTGAAACAATTGTAATATTTGGAATTTAATAGCATGCAAAAGTCAAACAATGTGTCTGTCTCTTACTGACAATTGACAAGGCCTCAATTTTCACCACCTTTTAGCTTTATTCACACATTGGCAATGTGACATTGACTGTGAAGGCATGAATGCCAGAATAATAGAGAGAAATTGAGAACACAAAGGTATGTTGGACATGATTGCTTCTTTGTGCAAAGTGAGTTGAGATTTTTGAGTTCTGAGTTTTCTGTATCTCAGTTTCAGTTGTTTTTCCTATTCTGAGGTTGACAGCATCTGGTCTGTTAAACTGCACAGCAAGTACTGAAGACAAGGCCGAGAGTGGCGGCTGGTCGTTTGTGACAAGGCCCCTCAGTAGATGTAGCGGTGGTTGAATTATTATGTTGTTTTTGTATTACTTTGGGAATGAAATTATACACCACAAATGTGCTGAGCCTATCCAAAACAGCAGCCCTGATACTGCCACTGGAGAGAGTTCTGACCGTGTTGGAAGACATATTGAACACTATACAATTGACAACTGAATCACAGTCAGTGAAGCACCATGTCACTGAAAAGATTGCAGTATAGAGTGAAAATCTAAAACATAAATATAAAATCATATGGGAACTTCTAGGTGTCTTCTTCAGTCTCAGTCAGAGCCTAGTTAGAGGAGCCACTGAAGAGGAGTGATGGAGAGTGTTGTACGTAGCGGGGCTGCCTCGGGAGTATCCTACCTGTTATCACGCTCTGGCACCCACACTCCACTAATGATTTATGACGTTTATTCTTCTGCCTTAATACCGCATTAAGGACTATGGTAGGAGCCGAGGAAGCCTCACTATTAACCTTTCCCCTTCTCTCTCCTCTTTATTGTACACTGTAATGACTGTGTTTGCGCCCGCGCTGCTCCAGCGGCCTGACCACAGCTGATGTATGCGTAGATGACTGGAAACCTCAGGGGCTGTGACAATTTGGCTACGATTCCGAGGCTAAAGCGCAACAGGGTTTAGGAAAAAACACCGCTGCTGCCCTTTCTCCCCGCTTGCGCCTGTCATCAAAGCTGGGCTGCCAAAGTAAAGGCCTCTCGGTTGCCATGGCTACCCCATCTGAAGGGCCTCGTCACAAACGTCCTTCCACCACTCTTGGCCCTGCCGTCAGGACTTCAAAGAGTGCACCAGCACAGAGCTGAGAACATGCACTGCATTTATGAACGTCCCATATTCCCTCACATATACAAACACAGCCCATAATACAGACTCAAACTCATGTGCATTGGGGGACAAAGTCCTTAATTTAGCATTTGGCCGAAGTCCGTATGAGAAGGAAATGTTTTGTGACAGCTGGAGTGAGTGTGCCAGAGTGTGTTTTTTGTATTTTCTTTTTCAGTGCCCTCTCATGTGGAGATGCTCTGACTCAACAACAGACCACTGACACTGGCTATTTATGGAGTGGCTATATTATTCTCTGCACTGCTTCAGTCCATGTTGTGGCCAGAATGAATGGACAGCATGTACTCACCTGTTCAAAAATCTTGTTTGTATCGCCACAGGCCATGGCTTCAAGTTTGGCCCCGTCGTGGGGAAGGTGCTGAGTGAGCTGAGCATGGGGCAGGTTCCCTCCTACGACCTTTCACCTTTCAGCATCAGACGCTTCCACATCCAGCCCAAGTCTGCTCTGTGAGACCACAATCTGTAAATACACACAGCTTTTCTAAAATCAGCAGATTAAGAATGCCTACTGCACTGTGGTCATTTGAGGAAAATATAAGGAGCAACTGATTGGCCAGGACAAAACTTTGACTTTCAATCAATCAATGCATATGCTTTCCTATACAATGAGTGTACATACTTACTGTCATGTGTAACAAGTGCATAACATGTCACACCACTGCTCTACACTCACAGTTTTCAAGTCAAACTTTGCTCTTCATGAGTGTTCAGCTGCTAACAGCACTGTCATAGCATGGTAAATGTCATTTTTGACTTAAGATACTGTAATATTTTGCAAGATTTTGTGCTTACATGTAATGCAAAATACAAGTAAAAAAAACTGAAATAAAGACTGTGATATAATCAATAAACATTATTAAAGTTTTAAAACGTACCATTCACTACCCAGTCCACATGGTCCATATATGAAACTTAAGCTAGAAAAACAGCCTGTTTTTCGTTGTGTCACAAACACCAGCTCATTTACATACAAGTAATGTAATTATTTGACCTCAGGGGACAAAAATAAAATGCAAAATAAAATTGATTACCAGATGCAAAAAGTAGAGGGTGGAAGTTGGTTACACTGAAAAAAGTAATACATTGTATTTACTTCATTCAAATATATACATTTTGTACCTTTTCACATGATTTAAGTATATTCAACACAATTACTGTGAATGTAAGTAAATTAAAAAGACAAATTATCATGGAGTATATTTACATGGAATTGATGTACAGTACTGTGCAAAACTCAGAGACCTTCTTTTTTATTTTTGGTCACAACAGCCATTAAGTACAAATACAAATTTATTATAGATCTTATATATCTTATGTATATTTTAGAGATCTTGTATCTGTCGTATATAGATACAAGTGGATCAGCTTGCACAAGAAAGGACAGAGTCAAAGGACAATAAGTGACAAACAGGAGTTTCCAAAACAGAAGTTCAAAAAATGATTAAAAGATACAACCTTCACTCTTAATTTAGATCTGAAAAATCCACAGGTGTTTCTGTCCATCCTTCCACTGTGAGAAGACAACTCAACACTATGAGTCTGACAGGATGTGTAGATGTCAAGAAGCCCTCACTGAGAAAAGAAAATAGACAACAAAAAAGGAAAACTTGGAAATCAAACAAAGAAGCTGCTGGTGTTCTCAGAACAGTGGACTGAACCCCCAGAGTCCAAACCTCAACTCACTGAATGTGTTTGGGATTACTTGGATTGTGAGAAAAAGAAAAAGCATCAACCAACTATATAAAACTGAACTTTGGAGGTCCCTACAGATTTTTTGAAAAACTGAAAGCAAGACTCCTGAAAAGAATGGAAGTGATAATAAAAGAATAGTGCAACACTACATATTGAAAAAAATACATATTTAGCTGTTGTGTTTTATTTTTTTCTTAAGGCTGACAAATGACTATTTTGGACTTAACAGCTGTTTTAACTAGAAATTTAATAAATGAAATAGCAGCTTCTGTCGTTTGCACAGTACTGTATACATATTAAATTATGTAAATTCTATGCAGGACATTTTTTCAGTGTATCTGCTTAGGGTTAGGAATAATCAAGATATGTTTTTGTTGAGTTTTGCATGGTGATAATTTTGTATTAACTGTATGATTACCTGCCCAGGGACACAGCAGCTTGGAATTTAGCTGATTTAGCTAACTACTAGCAACTGAAAACATCTTTTCTCACTTGGGATGAATGTTTTTGTACATGGTGCCTTACAAAGTAAGCGTAATAAACTGCTTCATTCGGACTGGGCCCATACACTGCTTGCTGAATCAACAGCTACCCTGCTTTAGAACCCATTAGGCTCCTCAAACAAGATTGTAACAGTGTTGTCCGATTCCTGAACGCGTTCGTCTGTGACAAAGGGCATTCGACTTAAAGCACACGCTTGTTTTATGCATTACTTCCTCCTCTGCTCCCTGGCGAGGGGGCTCCGCTGCATATAAAGCACATTGTTAAAAAGACATCATCCACTGTGGCGTTTGTCTCCGAGCAGCCGGGCCGCTTGTTGTTATGCTGTAACTATTTTGCCCTGTAAACATGTTAATCACTAATCAGGCAGGCCGTTACTATAGCCGTCCGCCACCATCAGTGAGAATGAGGAAATTATACAGCATGACAGCGGGGAGGCCGGGGCCCATTCATCCTCTGGGCCTGCAGTGAGAGCATATTGATAGCGTTAGATTATTAATGGCTGCATTAAATTGCCATCAGACATGTGCAGGCTAATATTTACCTCAGTGCAGAGGCTCGATGGTGTTGGAGCTCTGGAACAGTGTGTGTGTGTTTGTGTGTGTGTGAAGGGAGACTGCTGAGCAAGTGTGTGCTCAGAGGCCACTCCAGGCTCTGCTGTAAAGCCTGCAGGCTGTGGCTCCTTGTCAGAGAGCCTTAATAAATGCAGCTCCTTAGCTGCGTCCAGCTCTTTCTCTGCATGCAAGGCTATGAAAAAGGTCAGATTTGCAGTTTCAGAACATAGAGGTGAGCTCAACGCAAGCAAATAGCGCAAGGTCAAGTTTATTACAGAGACAAGGTAGAAGTGTGGAGAAGTGCTGCAGTAGGTTTGACAGCAGCAGAAGAGGAATCAGAAGAAAACTGAAACAAAATTTAACATGGCATAGAAGTAGGTTCTGTTTACAAACTCCAAAATTGTAGTCTGAGTCTATGGCAGGGAAGAAAACCCAGTGAAGGCACAGTTAGAGCAGCAGCATCCAAACAAAGATCCTAGAAAAACTAGGATTTGAAGAAACAAGGAACTCATCAGGGAAAGACTGGATTAAAAGTGGATCTCATATCTTTAAATTGGGCATCCTTGTTTCCTTTCCTCGAGTCTTTGCTTCTTCCTCCTCCTTCTGAGGACGTAAGAAAGATATGCAAGGACAAGCATGTTTACCAAATAAAATGTTCTTCACTAGGGTCTGCCAATGTAAACTATATACTGTTATCAACTGTCTTTTAACTTCAACATGCTTTATTGCAATATAAACTAGTGGTATCAAAGTTAATGAGTTATTTAATGTGACCAATTATTAGCTCCACTAATTTGTTAATGCCTGTTAACATGTTAACACATGTTCCTAGTTTGACTCTGTGAAGCTCATGTTTTAAAGCGAGCCACACTGTTGCTGTTGGGTTCAAATACGGCATACAGTCATATGCCAGGTTTGAACACCCTCGGTCAAATTACGTTTTGTTGATTTTCTAAGTGAAAATAAGTTAACACATCTGCTCAGTAGCGAACCTCGGCCCTCTGACCCCACTTTCCCACATCTGGACAAAAACAGAAACTGGTCACTTCCTATTTCCCCCCCGTTATATCAAAAACAGGACAGTTAAACAGCAGAGGGTGCCCGCGAGCGAGTCCTCAATGAATGGGAGTAAACGGAGCTCAAAGGCTAAAAATAAAAAGTTACAATAGTTTCTAATCACTTGCCCAGAGCTTTCCTTTAATTTTAGAAAGTAGAAGGATGTCTTTCACTAAAAAAGCAAAGAAAACGTACCTGTATATTTCCTTTTTATCTACAGCTGATGGATTTTGGGCAGCAGAATGCTGGCATTAGTGCTAGTGAGTGCTGATTGGTTGACGAGCGGAGCAGCTCATTGACTGTTCGCGCTCACAGATGTCATGGACATACATGAGGCACCGTTTTAAACTCCTATAGCTCGAGTTTAAAAGTTCTTAAAAATATAACAGCAGTGTTAAAATGTTTTGTGCTGTTCTGTGTTCAGGAAATAAATGTATTATTTTACATTAAAAACTGTTTAAGCATTTATAAACTATGATTTTACTCAAATGCTCCATCTTAAATGCTCCATCTTAACCCGTTACTTTTGGACTCACTCGGGAGTGCCCTCTAGCGTTTGAGAAACCCGGTCTTATGGAGTGGTAATTCTCCTCTATACAAGTTCTCTGGGCTTATCACCTAAATAGAATAGCTCATTTCTTAAGCAAAATGCAAATCCTCCTTACAAATAATCGCTTCATCATTCAAGCTTCAGAGTGCACTTCAGAGATATGGAGAGACGGGCTGGGGTTCACATAGCCAAGCAGCCAGGAGCGTCAGACACACTATCGTCAGAAAAATCACCGGTAATTCCGAATAACAGCCGTTTTCCCAAATAAACCTTCACATTACACAGTGTCAGCAGTGGCTAGAATAAAATCAGCCGACACGGCGGCCTGTAAGATTTTAAATCACCGACCCTTTATTCAGGGCTTACTTGAAAACGTTTGAAGTCCATCCTCCTGTCCTTTTGGATGACGTAGTTGATGGCGGGGTCATTTTAGTGCACTTTTTTATTGAGTAGATCAAACAACAAAATAGAAAAAGATAAAACTTAAAATAGAACATGTGCCATAACTTTTGCACAGGCCATTTTATGTTTTATTTTTTCCTAACATAAATTTTGTAAATAAACAGCTATTGTGCATTAAAATGTACAGATGTTTGATATGTGTAGAGGATGTGTAGGATTTTCATATTCAAGTTTATTTATTGAAGGTAGTTGTGGGTCACAAGTTGAAGGACAGAGGATAGAGGAATCGAGTAGACATCAATTTTTCAGGTCCAGCCCAAGACCAAAGCAAGGAACTACAAGCAAGGCTACACAAGGACTAGCAACAAAGCAAGGACCATATATACAAACAGGATAACAAGACACAGGAGAGGATGATGATGGACAAGGTGGAGCCAGCAGGGATTCTCTGATACATAAAGGGGACTATATTAGTGTGTTCAGTCAGTCCTTGCAAGCTTGTGCATTTTCTTTATCGCAAGGAACACAAATGGCTTACAGAGTTGTAAGTAAAAGTGATAAATTTTATGTTGTCCAAGTTTACCAGCTCACAGTGGACCTACATTAGGTCGAGTGTATCCAGCTAGCCCTAGTGGCCACATAGTATAAATCCTATCTGGTGGCATGTTTCTCCATAGACTTCCATTCAAAATGACCTTTTTTTCAAACAATGATGCAGTCTGTATTTCTTGTTTGTTTTCAGGACACTTAAAGCCTTAAAAAGCAGTTTATTTTCTAAGTCATTGCTCATGTGATATTTGCTCTAAGCTATGGTTGTGTAAAATTTATGACCCATGTTATTGGCTCAGATTTCGGTGATAGAAGAAAGTCATAAAACAAAGATGGCAGGGTTCTGGACACACTACCAGGCATGCATACACAATTAAGCAAATCCCATTTAAATTAACAGACACTAATGCTGATGACTCTCTCCTGGTCCTTTACTATCTATTAGGATTGCCTAGAGAAGATTAGGCTCTGTAGCTGAACTGAATCTATCTACCTATGACTGCATTGTGAGCATAGCTACCCATCCACTAAATTTAGTAAAATAACAAGCCACTGATCCAGCGTACCCTGAAGGATAAGCGGCTTAGAAGATGTATGTATGTATGTATGTATATATGATCCAGCGTCCAGGAATTTCACAGTGCTGGGGTGGCAGCCTTACTACATATGGTTGCCTATGACCACCCAAACAATCTAGTAGTTACAATTGGGTGGATGAAGAGCTGAACCTGGTTTTCAAAATGTTCTTCATCTGCACTAGGAATGCCATGCACTACAGTGAATCTAGCTGAAAATTTCCTTTAAGATACATACAGAAATGTGCCTCTCACATTTTGCACTCCAAGCTATTTTAGCTGCAGCGCATACGTTAAAGTAGTCATGAACTCCCCTCCTAAAGAACAAAAAACCCATATGCCATGCTGCTCTATTCAGCAGCAGAGAGGAGGAGATAGTGGAGCTGTCCTTCAGAGAAAATAACGCAGCTGGGAGTTCAGTTTTACTTACAGCTTTCCCTCTTTTTCTCTTTCTTTCTCCATACCCCCCATGCCTCCTCTCCACACCTCTTAAATTGGCCTTCTCCAAAGTGTCAGCACCTCCACTGTTCAGAAACATGGGAGGGGGAAAAAAGAGCACCTAAAAGCATTTCGCGGCTGATAAGCAGCAGGTGTAGAGGCCTCTGTTGCCAAGGCAGAGAGTGCTGTTTACCTCTCTCTGGTCAGCAGCTGTGATGCAAGAATAAAGGCCTGGTGAAAGGACCCATGCAGGGCGCAGGTAATGGAAGCGGGACCCAAACAAGACAAGCCCTTGACGTTAAGGACACATTGTGCGATTGCATTAGCAAACTAAAGCAACACATCAGAGCTTCAAGCAGCCACGTAGCAAACATTTCACAGTAAGGGTGCTCAGCTTTGGGTCAGCACCCCGTGTTTAGAGCAGAGCCATTAGGCACATGAAAGACCAGAACTCTACACTACACCTGTCCATCACTCTGTGAGCTCTGTACGTCCTGTACTTGCAACAGATGATGAGAAGACGATTTGACTCTCTAGAGTTGTGAAGTAACTTTATTGTAACTGTTGATAAGTGATAAGCAGTCATTAATATTTATTTTGAAAGTCAGTTATTATTGTAACATAATAAAATATTTTTGAATAATAAAGAAATTGACACTGTTCTAGAGATTAAACTAGCATGTTTGCTAGCTAAGCAGTAGAGATACTGAAGTGTGAACAGAGCAAATTTCTTGTTCAAATCAGACGTAGTTAGGGCTGCTTGATTCCAGACGTTTTGGAGGTGATTCCGATTAAAATTCCTAGTGACCAGAATCGATGAAGTCGATTCCAAAAGTTGATTCCACACAACAATGTCAATTCCAAAGGAACAAAAGAAAGGGTGGATGGAAAGAAGGAAGGGTGGATGGCAAGAAGGATGGAGGAAAGGAAGGATGGATGGAAGGAAGGAAGGAAAAAAAGATGGAGGGAAGGAAGGATGAAAGGAAGGAAGGATGGATGGATGGAAGGAAGGATGAAAGGAAGGAAGGATGAAAGGATGAAAGGAAGGAAGGAAGTTAGAACAGGAGGATGGATGGATGGAAGGATGGAAGGATAGTAGGTAGGTTAATCCCAGAGGGAAAGTCGTCTATTACAGCAGCAAGAAGTTCAGTAAAGAGCAAAGTTATTGCCATACTCGATTACACAAAGATGCATAAATACAAGAAGTAAAGGTATATAATTAAAAAAGTGGCAAAAAATAAAGTGCGGTATTAATTATGTGACCTTCAGCAAGGAAATTTAGAGCTAACACCAGCTAAATTAACCTGACTAATGGGGGCTGGTTATATTGGTTATACAGAGTGTTCCAAAAAAATGATATCATTTTGTAGTCTAATAACAGCCAATTCTCCCTCAAATGATCTTTAATAAAATGTGTAAAAACTAACCAAGTTGAATTTTTAATGTTTTTTTTCAGGTTGAAGAATGGCGTTCACTAGAAAAGAAAAGGCATTTTGTGTGTTAGAATATGCTCGAACACAGTCAAACAAGAGTGTGCAGTGTGCGTTTTTGAGAAAATTCAATAAAGCAGATTTGGACATGGCAGAAAACATTCAAAGAGGAAGGCTGTCTGTGCAGGGCAAAGGGATCTGGACGACCACCAGCATCGGAAGATATTACATTTGTGAAGCTTTGTGAAATCGGTTACAAAATCTACATCCCTCTAAATTTATTGTTCAAATTTTGATAAATAAATCTTGTATTGTTCAACATGAAGCCTATTTAATTTCGTTTGCCCGGGACATGTAGTTACTCAGATATTCACATCTCAAATGATGTCAATTTTTTTGGGACACCGCTGTATTATACTAATTGTCCTCACTCAAATCTTTCAGGTAGGTAGATATTTTGACACTGTTACTTAATAAAAAATTTTTTCATTAAAAAATGTACATTTTATTTTGTTTTCCACTTCACCTTAAAGTAAAATACAGCTGGACTGTTGATGTGTGAGTTGTGGATGTATTTTTCATACAGACTGTCTAGACAGTGACTGTGCAATATCTCAGTCTCTGTGCATGCAGGTGAACATCACTGCGTGGAATCGACTCCAAAGCTTTGGAGTTGACTCAATTCCCAAAAGCCTGGAATCAAGGAATCGATTTACTTTGGTATCAACTCCAGCCCCACATGTAGCACAGCAGACCAGCTGTTCTTCTTCAGCAGGTAGTGTGAAAAAGATCACTGTTAAAATACAGGAGGTAGGACGCCCTGTAGCTTTTCTGTTACCTTATTCAATAGAGCACCAGCAATTTTCAGTGTTTTCATTCTTTCAGAGATACAGCTAGTTTACAGAGGAAAGAAAAAGCTCTGTTCACAGAGTCTCTCATCCTACAGCCTGTAGTTTCAAATTTACATTATATAGCCCTGTATTTCAGATGTTTATTCGCAGAATTCAGCGACTGCTCTTTGGCTTCCATTGTAAAAGAGTTTTCTTCAAAGGGTTTTCTGTTTCATGTATAAGGAAATGTGTTGAAGTTATTGGTTGTAATTGATGGCTGCAAAATGCTGGAGAATTCCTTTAATTCCTTAATAAGTCCTGTTATTCTCTCAAGCAGCTTCATGAGGAACCTCTTGGGATGCTTTTCCAACAAGCTTGAAGACGTTCCACATTGTTGTCTGTTGAAAACTACTTTATGAGGGGCCTTCCAAAAAGATAATATTTGTAATTTTCATCTTGGAAATAAATGTAAACAGAGGTTGAGCTGGACTATATATTGGTGTCGGTCAGAACTTTTTAAGCTTTTAAGAATAAACCTGCAGATCAAAATGTCTTCAAGATGACACATAACACATACAGTGGGGTCCAAAAGTCTGAGACCACCAGTGAAAATGCTTCTCTTTTTCATTCTTTTCTAATTTAATCCAAAAATTAAATTACTAATCATATAATCAGCATAACATTTGAGTGAAGAGTAGAATCCTTGAAATATTAACAAGAATTTCAGCATTTCTTAGTATTTGCTATGTCCTCCTTTTGCTTTAATGGGGTGCTAAAGCCTCTGATGAGTTGATCAAATCTACCCGAGAGTCTTATGAACGTGTTTCAATAAAAGAAATAAAACTCAGAATAAAAATCTTTTTGTGCAAAGACCTTAACACTGTCAATGTCACAAAAGCACTACAGTTTGAATTGTGATCTTCAAAATCTTGAATGTTTCTTCATTTCTTTGTTTCACATTTTTCAACATTCCAAAATTTTGTTTTTGTCCAGGTTTAAATGAAAAATCCTAGATTTTTAGTGTGGTCCTCAGTTTGGGACCCTGCTGTAAATTCATTCAGGTGTGTCTAGACATTTGGCTGGTACTGACTTGATTTCGAAACTGATACTGAATATGGTCAGTATGAGTAAAGCATTGCTGTGGTTTCCTTTTTTTTCCAATTCACTGACAAATACGAGCACACTATGGCAGTCCTCCACAATCCAGGACACAATTTAGAGCGTCCCCTGTTCTAATACACCTGATTCAACTCATCTGCAAATTACTCAGCCTCTCATGCACTGAATCAGCAGAATATTAGAGGGAAATATTAAACGATGCAGTGCAGGGCTGCTGCAAGAGTGGGCTGGGAAACACTGCAGTTCAGCATAAAAAAATGCTAAAAAAGTTCACAGCTAAAACTTTCACTGAAAGAAGAACTGAACCCACAAGCCCTGTGTTTTGATGCAGTCTTGACTTCTGGGAGTTTTTTTCTCCATCCATGAGTGTTTGGTATAATAGAAGGCAGCGGTGACCTCTGGAAGTGGGCTGCCATCATCCCACCGCCTTTGTCTGCCACAACACACGCTACCTCGGGGGATGGCCGCTAATTAACACCACTCTTCCGAGCTCCTCCACACCCTGAGCTTCAGTGGTGATGAGGGCTTTGTTTGGGGTCAGCGTCCTGCCATGATGAGGCCGGACAGGGCACAGCCAGTGGAGCTCGGAGCCAGAACAATGAGACTGAGGAGCACGAGGGCCGATTCAGTTCAGACTGCAAAACCATCTTCCAGAACAGAGCTGGGTGAAGCTTCAGTGAAGGTCAGTCTGCAAGGGTCATCTGACTGGACATTATTGTCTAGAGAGCTGAGTAGTATTGAACTTGGTGATGTGAAATAGCTCTTTTTGGAGAGGATTGTGCCTGATGGGGGTGATTAAATAACAGGGTAGGTACTAACAGATTAGAAAATGCGCACAGTAACTGAGGAAGAATTTATAATAATTATTTGATGAGGAATCTAAGTCACGTAATTTCTCTTTACTCCAAATAAAATTGAACCAATACATGTTTGGTGTACGAGACTCATGTAGCAATTAACGGTCAGTTATACCATAACCCTGCATGCCTAAATTGTCATACATTTGCCTCAAGCTGCAAGTTGTTAAAGCTGCACTATGTAAGATTTTTTTGTTAAAATTGAATGTCACAACTACTGAGTCAGGAGGACAAAAACACTAAAATATGGTGTGCATGTGCTGCTCTGAGTCACTCAGTAAAGTGAATGCTCTTTCAATGCTCTTTCAATGCACTTGCAATCAGATTTATCCGCTCAGGGAAGAGGTCTGAAGCACAACTGACATTACAAAACATTCTTCTGCACATTGTGTGGACATGGATAAAAGTAGGGACAAAATTAGTGCTTTCAGATGTATGACCACAGTCAGCGATGTTAAAACTACAGAGGGAACTGTAAAGTATGGGTACTGTCTCAAAATCTGACTCAATTAACAATAAAAAGTGAAAGTATGTAGCAAAAATATACTTCAGTTAAAGTCAAAAAGATTCTACATACTCAACATACTCAAGCAGGGGAGAGTGGGGGACCACTTAACACATTGTTTTTTGACAAATGCAATGGTATTCATTCATCATTTCTTTGAACTAGCAGCCTCCATATATCTGCTACCAATGAAGACATTCAATTTGTTTTGAGCACCTACCGTTTATCAACAATTCAACTAAAAGTGGAGTGAGGGCACAAGTTAAAACTTACAAATTAACCCTATAGGTGGAGTTATATGTAATGGACTGATGGGCTAGCTGTAAAAGTTTAGGGCTAGTTGTAAAAGCACAAATATAATTCTATGTTATTTGAATCAGACAAGCTTTCAAACCTAGATACATAAAATACATTCATGGAATCTGTGCATAAAGACTTACGTTTTGAATTAGAACGGGTAAATGGTCTTTCCTTATTGTTTACTTTGGAGGCTCAGTTAAAACTAGCTGTGTGGAGGCTGCATATAGCCTGGCTTTAATCCTTACTGTGAATTGTTTACATGCTTCAAAATGGTGCCAAATTACAGCCACCAAGAGGGAGATTAACATGATCTGGGTGTCAATTGTATATTCAAGCCTTTGGTAATTAGTTTTCCCTGTTAGTTCTATACCTGCCAGAGTCTCTGCTAACACTGTAATTTGTGATAGGTCACCCATTACAGAACTAACTCTGTGTGTTTTCCTCTCTGTGTGTTTTCCTTTCTTTTCCTCGCCGAGTTGAACAGCTGCCCATCCTGTGCGTTCTGATGCTGCTGCCTTTTCTGCCTCGATCGGGTGCCACTGCTCGCCAGCCCTCTGGACCGGGTTACCAACATTGAGCCTCCTGCTGTACAACGCCGTGCAAACCTCACCCTCACAACCTGACCCCACTGATACTACTGCTGTTGCTGCATGAACTATTCAAAATTATTCACTTGAACCAATCAATCATTCAAACTAATTCAAATTAATCAATCACCCATTGACTGTGTTTTTCCTCTTTTTCTTTTGCCGAGTTGAACAGCTGCCCATCCTGCTGCTGATGCTGCTGCCTCTGCTGCCTTGATCGGGTGCCACTGCTCACCGTGCAAACCTCACCCTCACAACCTGACCCCACTGATGCTGCTGCTTCTGCTGCATGAACTGAACTATTCAAATTAATTTTTTCCTTCACGTTTTACCCTGTTTTTTTTGTACTATAATACTTTATACTAACAATGTTTACTATCCGGTGTCGACCAGAGGAGGATGGGTTCCCCTTCTGAGTCCTGGTTCCTCTCAAGGTTTCTTCCTGTTTCTCTGAGGGAGTTTTTCCTTGCCACTGTCGCCACTGGCTTGCTCATGGGGGCTCGAACCCGGACTTCTTTTTGTAATGCTCATTTCCTTGTAAAGCTGCTTTGTGACAACACCTGTTGTAAAAAGCGCTATATAAATAAACTTTACTTACTTACTTACATACACACAATCAGTAATCAAAAACTTAAAGGAAAGAAAGTAATGTTTATAGTACAAAAACAGTCTTCAGGGTGAATCTCAAATTGCTGTCAAAGTTAACAAATGTTGGGTATATGAGAAGATGACCAAATGCTGGATGTACGTGACCCTGTTTAACTATGAAAAAAAAAAAAAAACCTGTGCTACATTTTAACACCTCACTCCTCCCTACATAGAAGTGGATAGTTTAACAGTAAAATAAAGTAAAAAAAAAAACCTATTGTGGCCATGTGGCCTTCTCATTAAAGGTGAATTAACAGTTATGATCAGTTTCATTTTTAAACTCAAAAGAAATGTTTTTTTCAGTTTTTCAGATTTGTAACAAGCATTTTGAAAAATGAAAAAGTAAGGAGTAAAAAGTATGTTTAGAAATGTAACTGCACAAGTATTCAATTTCAATAATACTCGAGTAAAGTATAAACCTCCCAAAATAATACTTAAGTATAAAACGTACAATTTCTGTAATTATTTTTCATTTCTGGTTGTAGTTTAGCCTCATAGCTACAAACCTGAGCTCTGATAGGATCCAGTGGGTAAAGCTGGTTGGTTCTTCTAAGAAAAAAAAAAATTGGACAGTGGAAAACAAAGAAAAGAGAGAAGGAAAAAATGGGAAAAAAATTAATCTGGAGAAAAGCCAAGCATGAAGAACAGTGTGGCTTCTTCGCTAAAGGCGTTGGAAGTTAAGAAGCTCTTGCTCTTTATCTACTAAACAGGTAATTATTTCACATAGCACTTCTGAAGCTAACAAAGTAAAACAACCACTAGCGTTAGGCAGCACACAGATACTTGGCAAGGCATTGTAGGGAATAATAAAATGAGGGGCTGTATTTGGCTGTTTAGTTTCAAAACAATTATCTTCCTCAAAATCGTTGACCCCTCCTTTAATTGACTAAAGCAGCTTCTCAAACCTTGATACATGTTAAGCATGGTTGGCCAGGTTTGTCCACTAAGTCATAAGTAATGAGATGTAATTAGTGCTGGCCATAAAGATACAGTGTGTGGCTGGGCCAGATGTTGCAGTGTCAGATGCTGATAGCATTGAAGCCTGGGGACATACAGCAGCAACCAAAGGCCCACAGGCCAGGAGGAGGTTCCAGCAGCCAGGCAGGAAGGCATAAAAGCCCCAGTGCCCCCCTCATCAGGCAGCTCCAGAGAGGGAACACACACGGCTGCATTTGGAAGTGTAATGAGCTCGGTGGCACTGCTGCTGGGCGAACGCGGAAAGGCATCAAATGCTTTTTTACTCTCTCTCCTGGTCACATGCCCTCGAGGGAGAGACGGTGTTTGTCTCTATCCCTCCCTCCCTCTCTTTCTCTCAAGACGCTTCGCAGCTCGGTGCAGATGATAATGTCCACGCATGAATTTTGCATCATTCCTTTTGATCAGGGCTTAGAACAATCCTGATAGTGTCACACAGATGAGTGCTGCAGAGAGGAGAGGAGCTTCAGCCTGGAAAACTGCAGTTACACTGCATACTGTACTTTAGTTCACAGGAGAAAAGTATTCAGAGGCCATTTGAACTCTGCTTTCTCGCTCACAGAAAGCACAGTCAGGTTTAAAATTAGATGGATTTTTAGTATGATATTTATGTAAAGTGTAACTTGTGTTTTATAGAAGTGCACGGCCTATCAAAAGTTTGGGGACACCTAAGCTGCAGCCAAAAATAGCATGCGACCCCTCTAAATAGCATGTCAAAGTACTACAACTACATTAGTGCACTACAAGTGCATTCATTAGTGTAGTATGTGAAGTAGGATGTGTTTTCAGCCGCAGCCGTAGTGTCAGCCTCAAGACGCTCCACCCACACGAACATGGAAAGTCTGATTTTTATTTGACATTAAGAAGGCCTCAATTATCGAGTATCAAGTTGTCACTTGCAATTCTGACTGGCTATCTTTATGTGCATCCCACACTGGGTTTAATCTGTCTGAAGGGAAACAAACTTTTGCAAGTAGTGCACCGTGATGATCTCAGAACAAGATATAGGCAATGCATTGAAAAATATATTGCGAAGTTCACAGCTCACAGTTCATGTGCTGCAAAGTTATTGTAGAGTTTTCTTGGAAGAATTCAGTAGCTGTTAAATGATGCGGTATCACGTTTTTCCACACATTCCACTTTGTTCCTCATAGATGTGTTTTTTTTTAAGGATGTACATTTATACTGGAATTATATTAGTATTGGCAGATAATTGCTTAAGCATTTTTATCAGCATTGGTCAGATGTTAAAATTAGGATGTTATTTCAAACCAAGATTTGATGATGGCTTTACTGCACTCTGGAAGAGCAAAATGTTTGGGCAATGCTGGGATACAGTGCTAACATTTCAGTATTTTATTCATTTTACTGCATGCATAACCCTAAACAAATACACATCAGCCCTGTTTGAATTCTTTTTTAACTTGCCCTCAACCTGTTTGACTCACCACTCGGATATCCATCACACCCATGTTACACAAGTGGCCACTCATGGCAGAAGGGGAGGAGATAATAGTGAGGAGTGGATTATTTAAACGGAATGCACTCACTATTGGCGGGTTAGCCTCAGTGAGCTAATCTGCTAGCCATGCAAACTATTTGCAAATCAAAACTGTTTTTTTAAGAAGTTTGAGCATAACATACATAACGTGAATAATTGCTTTGTCTGGCTATAAACTTGGAGTAGAACCACACTGCAGTGCCTTTCTTTTTGTTTTTGTTACCCATGTAGCCTTTAACATGCTAACAAGCTAGCTATCAGAGGTAAGTGAAGAGGGTTGTATCAGCAGTCATGTATAACAGATGGAGTAGTTTGTAACTTAAAGCCCAGCAAATCGTATGTTACGGTTTTGAAATGTTCAGCATTTCAAAGTAAGTTAGCTTATTGCTGTAGCTTATAAACAGCTTTGTCCCCCATTATTTTTGGGGTTTAGAGGAAAATGTGTCAGGTCACAATGATTTCTGGGTAGGTTCTTCTGCTAAAGTTGTCACTGGTGTTCGCTCGATTCCTCGCCCCTCCAAGGGTTCATCTAACACCTTTCTTTTGAGCAAAAGAAGTAATGGAACAGCCCTTAAAAAGGATTCCCCCAAAGGGAAATGACAAGTGGACGAGGGCTTGTGTGGTGATAGGGGAGTTATATTTTCTTTGTAGTGCTTATCCAGCTAGCTATGGGCCCAGTTTCTGCATTTTATAAATGTACATGTATCAGCATCTGCAGATATGTAGGCCTATAAGGAAAACATTGGAAATTGGGGGTTTAAAAAGGGAATTGCACCAGTTTGCAGTGATTTTCGCTGTTGAAGTCCACACTTGGTCTCTTTCTCCTCCTAGATTTTATCTAATAAACTTCACCTGTGCTAATGAAGTAACGTAACAGCCCATAAGCCGGTGCCGAGGGGAAATGGCGAGGGTAAGTGGACGAGGTCATGTTAAAACTGCTACTGAAATGGGCGGCTAAGGCACCAGACTCTTTGACAGTAGGCAGTATTCTTGCTTGCAAGACCAGGAAACACCAAACCTTTCAAAATGTTTTCAATAGATTCACACATTTTCTTTGTTGGTTTGCAATAAAATGACATACTTTAAACACAGATCTAAATAAAGCAGTTTAAATTTAGCAAAAACTGCAAAACTGACTGAACTGCTGACAAAAGCAATATCTTAGGAAAATTACCAACTTAAACACATTTTATCCCCTTGTGACTCCAGCACTTAAACCTTTCATGTGTTTAAGCCACTTTTAGGCCGAAAGATTTTGAATCTGTGAAAACTGTCAAGTCATTATTTAGGAGAGGTGTAACGATGTACATTTTCAGGCTTGATTCTCAGTCGCATTTATCAATAAACTGTGGTGACAATGTCTCACTGCTACAGAGCTCTAAATATGTACTACAGAGATTGGTTTGCTTTTTAACAGTGAAAGCCTGAAAAATCGCAACCCCTACAATTCATGAGTAAAAAGCTCAGTCATTTGAATGTGGGTATGTGTATGGAATAAACCCCTCCACGCCATCCATTTCACTCTGAGAGGACACACCCAGATAACTAGTTTTGATCAGCGACAGTGGTTTCCAAGAAAGATGAAATGAGAGACCCTCAGACAAAGGCGTAGCAGCAATAAGGTTTTTAAATTTCAGTACGCTGTCATTTTCAAACAATTGTTACACACTTATTTAGGCAAAACCTACTCTTCATACCAAGGAAGACACTTTGTAGAACACTATTTCCTAGTGAAAAGTGCTAAAAATGTCAAAAAAAAAGGTGAAGTGCCCCCAAACTTTTGACAAAAAGTGTACAGATTAACCCAGCTGTAGTATTCTAGTAGAGTAGTTTTACTGAGTTAACTTTCCTGATTTACATGATTATTGAAGGGCGTCTCACATCACTACTGGTTTTTGTAATAGTGAGCACTCATGTCTATACCTAACCTCAGGCAAAAGAACAACTAGTTCAGATTTACTTACAGTCAGTCTCTCTCTCTTTCTCTCTGGGTCTCGTCCCATTCTGCCCCTCCATACCTCTTAGACTGACCTTCTTTAAGGTATTATGGTCTTCAAAGTTGAAAAACAGAAGTAAAAAAAGAAACATCTAAAATCATCCACTGGCTGATCAGGGACAGGCAGAAAAATATGTGTGTGTGTGTGTGTGTGTGTGTTACTAAGGCTGAGAGTGCTTTTTATCTTTCTCCTGCAGAAGACCTCATAAAGAGCTACATTGAACAAAACACATCAAACATAGCTTGAGCCTAATGTTCTCTGAGAGCTCCACACATTGTTGTCCCTTTTTGCACTGATGAACACAAACACACTTCACCTAGTTCCTTCCTTGAGAGATGAGAGCCTTGAAGCAGGAGATATAGGACATACAGGACACAGCTAATACGAGGTACAACATGCTGGTGTGGAGGGAAAAAAAAGTACAAATCTGATCCAGTTCTGTAATTCTGCTTATAGCACATCATCACGTAGGACAAATTAGATGAGCAGTAGTCACACATAGACTAACATTAACATAAGAACAGTGAGCTAGCTAAGTATTACCAAGAATTCCAATATCCTTAAAGTTTGTCTATTTCCTTTTCTCAGTATCAGCTTCTTGACTGCTGCACATATTTTCAGACTCACAGTGTCGAGTTCTCAGTGGAAGGATGGACAGAAACACCTGTGGATTTTTCAGATCTGCATCAAGAGTGGAGCTTGATTTACTCCTCTTTCTCAAAGATTAAAGCTTTTTTAATGCTGTTTATCTAATGGGGATCCTTTTGGTGGTCTATCGGGCCTTGCACGGTTAATAGGAGTCCCATTTAATAATAAGTGGATCATTTCATATCTAATATCCTCAGAAACAGCTCCTAAAAACGAATAACATGTACTTTATGGAGGCTGTGACAGGAAGTTGAACAAATTAATGGTGGTTCTGGCTTCTGCATATTTCTGTATTTCTTACTGTAGGGTGATGGAGTGTTAAAGCAGTCTGAGTGCAGCACTAGAAGAGGGCCATATTCAATTAAATTCTTTTTTTATTTAAAAGCTTAGTAGTTTTGAAGAAAAGAAACTCGGGTCAGTTTCAATATCAGCAGGTTCAGTGAAGTTTAGTTATCAGTACTGGAAAATGAAAAGAGGAGTCATGCCATCTCTTGCACTGTATGAACTGCTTTTTTTATGTGGACTCTACTTATGCAGTCAGAGTGAAGATAAATATCACCTCTTGTTTTTTGTGTACACAGTTTGAGAATAATGGAATGTTTTCTGGTTTGTGTCATCCTAAGTGAACCTTAAGTTAACAATAAAGTAATTTAAGTTAGAATTTAATCCCATGTGTACAACGATTACACTGAGAGTATGTATATCATCACATCCTCATGTGGTTTGTGTTGGAGTTTCGAACTTCTCTGACGAAATGTTTTGTTTAGATGTTTTGGCAGTGTGTTTTGTGTCATTGTCATGCTATGCTGTTAACTATCCAGGGTCAACAGTGCAAGAAAAATGCTCACAAGTGCAACCAGAATTTTTATTCTGAAGCCAGAACAGATTCTGACCTGGATAGCCTAATGTTACCACTCCATCATGCAAGAACACAAATGTACAGATTTTTTCCAACTATGTGTGCCGCTGGCCTCGAATGCTACTATATTTGCATGTCACAAGAAGCCTTACTAACCTGCAAAACAGTAACCTGCTTAATAACAAACTCGCTAAATAACCAACCTGCATAGCCGTCAAGTTTCACTTCTTTTTTTGCAGTTTGCATAGTTTGTAGGCAGGCTATAACAACCACTGTGTCAGAGCTGCTTCTGAAATTAAAATGCTGACTGCTAAATTAAACATCCTCTCTGGCTGATAGGAGGAATAAAGAAAAAAGAGGGAATAAGAAAGTTCATATCAAGTTTGTGCCCATACATTTTTCATAGACTTTTTGGCAAAAAAGCTTTCCATAGAACCCTGACTTATCATAATATACACCGACCGGCCACTTCATTAAGTACACCTCCTTGTATCTACTTTTAACTTAACTCCCTTTCATTCTGTTCTCCAATGGTCAGGACCCCCACAGGACCACCACAGAGCAGGCATTATTTGGGTGGTGGATCATTCTCATCACTGCAGTGACACAGATGTGTTAATGTGTGTGTTGCGCTGGTGTGAGTGGATCAGACACAGCAGTGCTGCTGGAGTTTTTAAACACCTCAGTGTCACTGCTGGACTGAGAATAGCCCACCAACCAAAAATATCCAGCCAACAGCGTCCTGTGGGCAGCGTCCTGTGACCGCTGTTTAAGGACCGTCTCTGACTTTACATCTACAAGTGGACCAACAAGGTAGGAGTGTCTAATAGAGTGGACAGTGAGTTGACACATCGTTTGAAAACTCCAGCAGCACTGCCGTGTCTGATTCACTCAGACCAGCACAACACACACTAACAAACCACCACCACGTCAGTGTCACTACAGTGCTGAGAATGATCCACCACCCGAATAATACCTGCTTTGTGGGGGTCCTGACCATTGAAGAACAGGGTAAAAGGGGGCTAACAAAGTATGCAGAGAAACAGATGGACTACAGTCTGTAATTGTAGAACTGTAAAGTGCACCTATATGGTAAATGGGCCTGATAAAGGGGACAAAAGAGTGTGAACTTAATGAAGTGGCCGGTCGGTGTATTAGTTCACTTATAAGGTGAGCTCATATTCATCTTTCAATCATTAATACAAACTGTTTAAAATACTGACTGAACTGTCCCAGTACTTTTGGAGAACAGTGCACCATGTGTTAAAATATGTGAAAGACAAAAATGCACATTTTCAGAACTAAGAAGCCAACTGTTAATAAAATGCTCTCTTTTCGTGAGTCTTTTGAGGGGATATTCCACCCCTTTAGGGTTATTCATTTTCGAGAATGTTACATGGACAAACACCAGTAATCAGTCTTCATTATGGATGCTTATATTCTTGTTTCAGTTTGACTGCACAGGTGATAACTGCATTGTTATTAGCTATAATACATACTATAAATAACCATACTGTAATTGGCCATGCATCTAGAATACTTCTCAATTAATGAAGATAATTTATTAATTAATTACTCATTAGATCAGAGGTATTCAGACTTTTCCTCCTGAGGCCTGCTTGCCAATTTTTGGAAAACTTTGGGAACCCCTCAACTAAAACAAGCTTATCAATACACAAACTACTACAGTATATGTATGAGGAAAATCAGGTCAAATCATCCCATTTGTCCAGAACGTTTATTGTCTATTATTAACTGGCTAACAAAATAAGATCTAAATTAAAAAATAATTAAACTTTAAAAATAATTGTATTTTAAATAAAAAGCAGCACATGACAATGAGAGCTTCATAAAAAACAGTTTTATGACAAAGTTGTTCAAATATTCATTTTTTCTACCTCAACTCTCCCCCACACCCCCCACTGCAATTCCTACATGCCCCAGTAGGAGGGCCCACCCCACAGTTTGAATACCTCTGCATCAATCCTTTATTGATCTGAATTAGGCAGGGAAACAATGATATATCACGTTACACTGATGTTCTTCATCCTCCACTTAGAAACAAACTGCAGAGAATGCAGATATTTGTCTCTGTATTGCTGTAATAGTAGGAGTATACAGTAAGTAATCTCTTAAAACTCAATTCGTCTACACAGTAAGGGTCTGTTTGAGATCCCTGTTAAAATTCAGACAGACACACTTTCCATTTATCAATACACCACAAATACTGTGTAAGATTAAACATTGATTATTTTATTGGGAAGGTCCATCATACTCCAAAAGATCATTACAAGATCTGTTTTTAATGGAACTTCTGGGACTGTTTGTTGCAAGTACTGATTTTCACGGCACACAACTGAGCTTTAGATTAATAGAGGCATTCATTCAGGTCATCAGCTGTTGGCTATTGCTTGTATCTATTTGTAGGTAAATATGACTTGTGATTTGAAAGTTACCTTTTGCAGTTGTCAGGGAGCATGCTGCTGATTTTTAGAGCTGAAAGCACACTGTTCTGTGAGTGAGGTCTAGGAAAGGGTAAAGGAGTCATCTTATCCACTCTTCTCTTCAGCCTGTACTGATCGGGCTGACAGTAGCCTGAAGCTGTTCTGTATACTGCATAGAAAAGTCTTCACTTTCTTTGCTTTGGAAATCAGCTTCTAAAAAAAACAACACTGTAAATGCAGACTATGTACACTGAGTGTCCAGTTTATTAGCTACACTCTTAAAAAATGGTTCCTCAAGGGTTCTCTAAAAAGACAATGGTTCTATATAGAACAATGAATGCTCAAAAAATCATTTGCAAGCCTAAAGTTTTTTTTTTTTTGCATGGTGAAATAGTTTTTCAGATTGGGGGAAAATGTGTTGTAAACAGTTCTATGTAGAAACTTTTTGAAAAAGGTTCTTCTGTTGTTAAAGCTTGACATCGTAATAATGGCAGAACCCTTTTTGGTGCTTTATAGAACCCCTTTCAAAAAGGTTCTATATACAAACATTTACTACAAATTCTCCATCAAATTTCATGCTTGCCAACAGTTAAGAGTGTTCATGGTTCTGTTTAGAACCAATGTCTGTACTAGAAAACCCTTAAAGAATCTTTTTTAAGAGTGTACACCTGTCTTGTAGCTATTTTCATTGGCCATTTTATCAGAAACAGCTATAGTTATATGCAAAATTTGTTCGGATGAAATGATCCAAACAAATGATGAAATGGTCTGCACAAATGATCAGCCCCCATTTCTACCCCATCCATCACTGGAGAGGGACTACCACAGCACCACCACTCATCAGATATTTAAGTGGTGGACCACTCGCAGCACCAACATATGTCTGTGCAGTAGTACGTCTGTGTGTTTGCAGGCACAGCAGGTGTTGCTGGGATGTTTAAAAACCTCAATCCTATAGCTGGGTTGAAAATAACCCAACAGCCAAAAATATCCAGCTAACAGTAGTCCTGTGGTCAGAAACTGACCACTAATGAAGTGCTAGAGCAGTGATCTCCAACTCTTGTCCTGGAGATGGCTTTTCTGCAGAGCCTAGTTCTAACCACAATTTGCCACCCCTGCTCCAGCTAATCAACCTCTTCCCAAGTCCCTGATTGGCTGGATCAGATGTATAGAGTTAAGGCAGGGCTTAGTGGATACAGGTTGCAACTAAACTCTGCAAGAAAGTAGATCTACAGGAGGAGGGTTGCTGACCACTGGGCTAGAGGACGACTGACAAATAGTGCATGAAAAAAAGATGAGCTACAGTCTTAATGTTTACAGTAAGTCAACAGTGTTAAAAAACTCTGCAACACTGCTGTGCCTGAAACACAATACCAGTGCAGCACACTAACATGCCACTACCTAGTCTTGCAGGGTCAATTGTGACCTTGTAACAAGTTTAGGGACAACCAGAGCCAGTATACATGGAGCCTGGCCACTTCCTATTTCTCCCATTATACCAAAAACATGACTGCAGAAAGCTAGATGGTGCCTGTAAGCCAGTCCTCAATGAATGGTGGTGAATGGAGCTAAATGGCTAAAAACAACCAACAACACATTACTCGTCATGCTGTGACTTCCTTTTTATGCTGTTGAAAAAAATGTGCATTTTTCTGTACAAAGATGATTAAGCATTCACAAGCTATTTTTTGCACAAAAGCTCCTTAGGAAACCATTTGTTTTGACCTTGCTCAGAGGAGTGCTGTAGAGTCTGATAAACCCAGAAGACAATAATGAGTGCCAAGTATCCTCATTACAAATTTTTTGGGGACAATTTGGTAAACTTTTGGTGCTTACAAGGGTATGCCCTCTCTAAAAGGGCCATCGCCAAATTTCTTTAGTCCATACTATTTAAACATCCAGAGTACAATCGATAATACGAACAAAACAAGCTAGATATCCAAACACTATCATTAGCTAAAGGAACTGTTTTTCTCTTGCAAGAGGTAATGTTTTTGTGTTTTCTGCATGTGACTTTTCCGCATGAGTTTTTTTGGGGGGTGGAGCTTTTTGAGCCATACTAACTTATGTTGCATTCTAGGGCTACTGACAGGTTTGTTGTACATTGGCCAATACAAAGAAGCACATCATCCTCAGATGTTCTCATTAAGAGATCATGTCTGGTCCCGCGAGACTAGCCACTACCAGTGTCGCTGTCACTGTTATGCTGAGAATCTTCCACCACCTAATAGCAGGTCAGTGGTGGTCCAATGGCAGCCCCTTTCCACTGAAGAATGGGGTAGAGGGTGGATGACAAATTGTGAAGCAACAGATACAGTCAGCAAATGTAAATTGACAATGTGCACCTATATGGGATGTGTTTCTGATAAAATGGGCAATAAGTGTAGGTAAGTTAGCGGTACCAAAAACTGGCAACTGTTTATGCTCCGTCATACAGTAGCTGTGCACTAACTTCTCTTTGGATAGAGGGCATGATGTGCAAGATGGAGGGCCTCGAGCTCTAAAACCATAAAGACTACCATTTTTGTATCCGTCGTGTTCCCTGTTGCATAGACGATAAAAAGAGAGGGCTTAACCAACCACACTCTCCATTCTCAAAGCAAACAACAACATGAAAGCATGCGCTTTAAGGAGAAAAAAAACATACTGAAAGCCAAAACCCCACAAACCCTCTGGAAATGTTAAGCAACAGCGCATGGGCCGATGTGCATATTTATGACTGGAAGGGGGAAAGAAAAGGATTTTGTAAAGAAAAAAAACTCTTTTGAAAGAAAAGGATTTTTCCCTTCATGGGGAAAATCAGAGATGGAGAGCAAGTAAATAAAGAAAAGAAGCATACTGAAGCAAGTCTAAAACAATCACCATCATTTATTTACAATATATTAAACCATAATGGAAAAAGAATTATTACTTATAACAAGTGGTCATTTATTCAATAAAGAAAATAAACATGAACTATTTTGAAAGCTAGGATGAATCATACAGATTTATATATATTCATATTAATGTGTACAGCCAGCAGTGTTATTTTTTTTTGCTTTGTGTTTTTTTTTATGAGCCAGCAACATCATAAAACACACGCTTGTCATATTAAAATTAATATTGACTGCATAGAAAAGAGGATGAAGTCATTGACCTGTGCACAGTCCATAAAGCCATGTAAAAAGCATGTGAAGGCTCCCTTCGAAATCAAAGAGAAGCAATGAGTCTTTCATCCTCATGCTGTTGTAAAAATGGTGTGCATTTGGCAGCTTGGCGCAATTCATTAATGCTAGTTCATAAATACTACGATGAAAGCAACATAATACAGTGAAGCAACAATAGAAATCAAAGGAGCTTGTTTTTCGTCTGCTTTAAGTGCACCTCTAACGTGTATCAAAGTCATTCAGTAAGGCTGAAAATACTGCTGAATCCAACTTGACAACATGCTTAAGGAAAGTAGGATTTCACAGCATCGGTTCAATTCATGAGCTCATGTTCTGTGTGTGTTGTGTTTAGCTGTATTGTAACAAACTAAAAGCCTTCACAGCTGTTAATAGCTGTGTGTTTTCCAGTATCAGGCCACTGTAATAGTGGAGCAAATCGAGAAAGAAATCACCAAACTGCACCAAACTCAGGATCAAGTACATTCCCTTTGAAAATTCAGAATGTATGCTATGAACAAGAAACAGGAGCATTAAAACAATGGCAAAAGAGAACAAAAACAACAAAAGATTTGCCTGTACTAAAAAGGGAATTTTCCACCCACTTTCCACCCAAAATCCCTACATAATTAAATGATCAAGGTGTGAACAAAGTCATTCAGGCGGTTTGACATGAAATGTTCAATTCTAGAGAAACTTAAGTCAGGATTGTTCACAGTGGTGGTGACTGGAACCAGATGCTCAAAGCCATTAATGCATTTAATGTTGTTTAATGCCTTTAAAAGCTGCCTCACAAAGTTATTACATGAAATGGTTTCGGTGTTTATGCCTGATGTCTGAGACATTGATTTACGCCTGCAGAAGGCAGAAGTGGAGGTTGGGAATTACAGAGACTTTGATAAGAATCACAACAAACTAAGTATATTCTCTGAAGAAGACATGATGATGGACATGCGACTCTTTGGTGAGACATCGGCAAACTCAATGCAATATCATAAGAAATACTTTAAGCCAAAGTGAAACAGTGTAATCAGATGGCTTTGAAATTGCAGTTATAAAAGGTATGAAATAGTTTTGAGATAAGATTTTTACTAACTCCATTCATGGTCAAGAGGTACATGCAGGGCATTTTGAGGCATTGTGTGTTGTCAGCTTTACATATAAAAACTCAAAAGACATATACAGATTCAGTGATCATTTTGCATAGCACATAAAATGTCATTTTGCCCCTTGGTTCATATCACCACCACTGTAAATTGGAATCAGTTTCTCTACAATACACAATTTCAAATTAAAACACCGAATGATTCTGTTTACATCTCAACAACTGAATCATGCAGATTTTTTTTTAAAAATGGTGGAATTTAGTTCAGTTGAAATCCACAAGACAAAACATATGTTGAAAAAAGCTGGCCCAGAACTCAATGTCCTCAAGCACAGCTTGGTATTTGCTTGGGCAAATCACTTCTGTCCTTTCAAACCACATCAAAACACAGTGACGACAGAGGCAGAAGAGGGTCTGCTTCCATCAGACAGCCGGGCAGGGCACTGTAAGAGCGGCGCACCAGACAAAGAAGAGCCGGGAGGTTCGGGAAGCTGTGAGAGTGTGTGAGAAGTGTGCCCACAGCTGTGGAGAGCAGAGCTTAAATCAATGGACCTCTCCCTCATCTCCCCTTAAGTCAAGCAAGAAGCACTAAAAACCTACAAACATGCTTGCAATAAAGGCTTTTTTTTGGTAGAACAAAATGTCCATTTTCATATTGTTTTATGAAGCGCAAAAAGGACACAACCCCCCGACTTAGCACTAGCAAACTAAATCCCACTTCTTTGGCTCAGCTTGACTTGTGCTGGAGGCTGGTCAAGCACGGAAGGACTCACGGGGCATTTTACTAGGCCTTGGTGCAACTGGCTTGGAAGTAGTAGGGGGATGGAGATGAAGCCAGTCCAACGAAAGAGAAAATGTACTGAACAGTGCTGAGTCTTTGATACTCAATGGCATAAGTACCCCATAATGAGTCGCACAAATAGAAGTAACAACAAATGCAATAAGAGTAATAATAAGGAGTGAAGGCTGTATCCTTGCAGACAGTGCAGTGAAGAAGGATCATAACACAGTGAGTTCCATCATACTCCTGTTCTGAAGATTCTCAGAGCCTGCCATTTGCATCAAGGCTCAAGAGGGACATCAATACTGAGAGGCAAGAACGTTCCAAAGTGTATGCATGTGCTGTGTTTGTGTACGTGTGTGGGATCACTACGCTGTGGTCTCGGACCGCTTGCCCTCGCTGTCGTTTAGGTAGCTGCTGCAGGAGTATCTAGAGCGGTAGGAGCTCCTGCCTTCTTCTTTCTCCTCCTCCTCTTCTTCCTCGTCAGATCTGTCGAGGCAGAAGCGTCTTCGGCCAGATGGGGGGCTGGAGATTAAAGAGTCTTTGATTAGAACCACGACAAAAAAAATACAAAAGTATATTCTCAGAAGGAGACATGATGACTGACATGCAACTCTTCAGTGAGATATCAACAAACTCCTGTCATGCTGTAAGTCAAAGTGAAACACTAATCAGATGCATGGCATTTAAAAAGATATGAAAAAAAACTGTCCACAAAAGTTAAGTATACTTTTACACAGTCCTTTTAAAACCACCTTCATGTTGCATGATAACTACTCAAAATCACACCAGCAAAATTACCATATAAATGAACTGTGCGCTCAAATTTCACAGGAGCAAATATATGGCTAATATCTCTCCCTCAACAAAAAGTCAGAGATAACTTTGTGTCACCATGGCTAATCTTTTCCTGGACAAAAATCCATCAAGCTTTAGGTTAATTGCTGCCTTTCTTGAACATGCGGGTGAGCTGGGCAGATCAATGGTCTGTTTTAATTATGTCTAAATTAAAATACCGGAGGGGAAATCTATGGTTGCTTCTGAATTGACTTCACTTACTCCACCGTTATTTTGTATTGGGGTAATTAATCACAAAGACATTTCAACAAATGATGCATCAACAGTTCCCCTTTCTGGCTAAATCTAAATAAGCACAAAAGCAATTACCCGATCCTTCAGAAAGACTTGTGAGTCATGATAAAACAGAGGAGTACTTTTGTTTCTTTTAGACACATTCATGCATATACACAGCAAACCATTAACTGGAGGCGTGATATAAATAAATTAAAACTGAACTTCCGTTCATTGGACATACTGGAACATACTGTGAAACTGTAATGAATTGTCGCAGTAAAAGGTGATGGTGTGTTTTCAGGAGAGAACAATTTTGGGGTTAGTTCAACACCATGCTTGCAATAGTCTTCACTCCAAACCAGGCAACACCTACTGCCAGATTCAGTCACTGTCAGCTCTGTACAGATACTTCATCATCACGCTATCCACGTTCTTCTTCCTCTTCTTCTCCTCCTTCTTGCTGAGTGGTGGAGGTGCTTCAGAAGGCCCTCCAGGCTCTCTCTCCTCTTCAGAGGCTGAAGCATTCCTACCAGGGGCTTTCTTGATGCTACTGGTGCTTCGATATGAGATGGTGGAAGCCCCAGAGCTGGAATCTGACTCAGAGCTGGACCCCGAATCTTCAGAGGAGGAAGATGAGGACTGCTTCTTGGATTTTTTCTTTTTCTTTCCCTTCTTCTTGGAACTCTTCTTCCTGTATTCGTCTTCGGACGAGTCTGAGCTGTGGCTCTTCTTCTTCTTGCTCTTCTTGCTGCTGCGGCTGCGGCTGCTGCGACTACTGCGACTACTGCGACTACTGCGACTGCTCAAGCTGCTGCTGGAGCGTCTGCAGTCCACAGCAGAGGCAGAGCGGCGCAGGCTGGAGGAGCTTCGGCTGCTTTCCCTGCCGCTCCTCACGCTCTTCCTGTCGTCGTCTTGCTCTTCCTCGGCCTGTCCCTCAGAGTCTTCCAGGCTGCTGCGCTTGAATGTGATGGGCTTGAAGTTTAGCACTTCATTGATGGCTGCCTCCAGGTCCGGGTCCAGATAGTTGCGGTGGCTGACCGGCTTGAGGTCCGACGTGTCCTGTGATACCGAGTCAGTGTCCCGAGATCGTGGAGGTACGGAGAGGCTACGGCCAGCAGAAGAACGAGAACTGAACGCCACGCTGAGGGAATCATCGTCCATGTCAAACTCGCTGAGGCGGCAGCTGCGGGACAGGGATATGCGGGAATCTGCACGGCTTAGGCTGCCAGGGCTGCGGCGGCTCAAGCCCGGGCTTAGGGCTGAGCCATATTCACTTTGAAAGTCATCCATCCGGGACATGCTTCGGCGCCGGCTCAGGGGGCTGATGGCGCTCACGCTGGACTTTACATCATCCAGGTCCAGGTCCAGGTTTGTGCAGCGGGTAGATGCTCGACTGGGTCCAACAGAGGACACAACTGACTCCTTGTCAAATTCAGACCAGCGGCTGTCCATGCCCTTCCTGGCCCTGCTGGCTGCCTCAGAGTAAGCCTGTGAGATAACAGATCCTCTATCGTCCAGATCGTTTCCCTTCCTCCACGAGCTCACAGAGTAGGAGTCATCCTGGACATCCTTGGCCTTGCTCTTGCGGAAGGATGTGAGTTCCTGAGAGTCACCCTGCTCCTTGAGGGTATTAAAGAGAGAGCTCTCGTCTCCTTTGCCGCCGATAGAGTCCTTCAAAGAGGAGCGTTTCCTATAGCTGAGGGAACTCATCACAGATACAGGCCTGCTCTGCTCTACCTCTTTACCTTCTTTGCCATTCTCTTTCCACTGTTTTCCCTCTTTGGCATCAACGTTTGTGGCATATCTAGATGAGGGGGTGGTGACAGGAGAGGAGGAGTGCACAGCAAAGACAGACAAATGGAACAAAGGAGGAAATAGGGTAGAAATAAAAGATGAGTTATAAACTTAAAAGGAAAAGATGATATTTACAAAGAGATGGATCTTCAAAGCAGCATTCAGCCCAGAATTAGCTGTTTAATATGTGTGACTCCTTATAGTAAAGACATTGTTAATTTAATATGTTAACTTTAATACTGTGCTACAAAACAAGGACTTTTATCATGACGTTTTGGGTTGTCTATCTAGGTTTGCTCCTTGTCAGAAAGACAAGATACATGGCTGTTGATTGACCAACAGCACATGTCCGAAAAGTGCTGGTTTTATTCCTACAAAATGTACTTACAGAAAGGAATCACACACATTCAAAAATGGTCTTGGGTTGAATCTTCCTTTAAAGCATAACCTCAGTTAGTAGCAATGGGGGACAGAACAGAAAGTTTGTGAAAACTGAGAAATCATGAGGATTTATCTAAGAACAGAAATCAAAATGCATTAAAGAGAAAAGAGAAAAAAAATTCAGATGGGATCTAATTTACTATGTGCAAAATCAATGACCTGGGCTCTGTATTGGCATTAAACATAAAGATCCGTTTCAGACAAAAATCACTCGGCTAATTGTGCAATAAGAGAGGCTCACGCTACTATACCACACTTTAATTGTCTTTACATAATGATTTATACTCATAAAAGTCCTGGAGAAATTATAAAGAAATGCTGGCTTGAGCCCAGATCCTGGGGCAAATGTTCTATGGGGAGCATGATTAAAAGGAATTTAAAGCTCCAAAGTTTTTAAAAGTTGTGAGGGGCTCAAGAGAGAGGCTTAAATCTTCTGGAAAAGAGACAAATGCAGGGCAATCGAAGCTGTCAGCCAGCAGGCTCAATCTATTAATCTCTGGGAGAGGGGCGCAGGTAGGCATGCCAGCTGGCCAACAGGCACGTCGATAAATCTGCCAAGGAGGCCAGTGCCTCTAAAGAAGCCTCTGTCATCAAACTAGCAGCAATGAGAATAAGTGTGAGAAGGGAGAGAGAGAGAGAGAGAGAGAGAGAGAGAGAGAGAGAGAGAGAGAGAGAGAGAGAGAGAGAGACAAAGATACGAGAACGAGCGAGAGATTGGGGAGAGAATGAAAAAAGAGAGAGAAATGAAGAGAAAAAAGAAAGAAGAAAGGTAGGCATGAAGAGGGACAGAAAAAGAGGGAAGAATAAAGAGAGCAAAACAGAGAAGCACAGAGAGAGAGAGATGGAGTGAAAAAGTAAAAAAGAGAAATGGAGAGGAAAAAAGCATGAGGTGATGAGAAAAGAAAGAGAAACAGAAAGTGAGAGGAAGGAGGGAAACATGCAGAGAGAGGGAGACAGAGAGAGCAAGAGAGACATGGAAAAAAGAGAGATAGCGAGACACTATAGCAGCAGGTAGTAAAATCTCCCTCAGAGCACTAATACTGTTTTCTCAGCCTGTTTTATCTGCATGGTGTGTGGTGTGTGGGGGTTGAACTGAAGGATTCGGTGGCCAAGCGGGCAGGAGCGGTCACAGTACTGACCTTGAACTCTTCAGGCTGCCGTCGTCTGACAGGTTCTTGGCGGAGCTCTTGTTCTTAGAGAGCCATGACTTCACCCCATCCACACGGCCCTCCACTTCAGAGCCTGAATCAGAGTCTCCCTCGCTGAGAGGAAGGAGAGCAGATAGAGAGCGTCAGAGGCGGAACAAAAGCAGATTGGCCATGGACTGTTAGTCTAGTGATAGGGGACAAACAAAGCGCTCTATAGCACAGACACAGCAGCACTGACACATGCGCTGAAACAGAAGAGACCCCACAGCTCCAACGCCATTCTCTGTGTGTTAGTGAGCACTCAGACTCTCGTCCCTCTATTAGCTGCCCCTGGACAGACACTGTGAGCTTATCTGAGTGGACTGGGTCTGCACGCACAAAGCCGAACCAGGAGAGAGGAAAGCATTTAAACAGGACCTGATAAATATTAGAAGGGCTTCACGATTTTTTATGTCCTTATCTAACCAAAATAGCTTTTAACCTCAGGATAATAAATTAAACGGAGGCTTTGGGGCACAATTGCCGTCCTTCTAAATGACAGCAAAATGGTGGCTGATAGCTATTTAAGAGTAGAATTATGGGCTGCCAGAGGTCTATAAAAGACCAAAAAAATAAAAACCCAAAAGCTTTTAACACTTCAAAGCTTTCTGCACAGCTGCTGATAAAGAGTACTCTGCTCATCTCACATTACCAAAGAAACCATCATCTTAACTATTTTAACCCATAACTTCAACTTCAAATCGGCATAACTCTGCACTGTCCACACTGTAAGTAAGATATCAAAAGAACATCAAATTTACGCAATTTAAATTTTCAATGGACCAAATTCTACATTTTTTGGTATTTCATGTCTCCCCTGGGGACCACCTATGGCATTTATGTGGATTTATGTACCAAAAACAGTTGTAATTCATTTGTAAATCTCATTTTGTCTCTCTGTCTTCAACACACTGTTCTGTTATAGTGCCTTTAAGACTGATATATGTAACTGGGCTCTGTTGCGATTGACTGCCCTGTACTGTGCCTCATTCACAAAACTGTTTGGGCTGAAATACTCCTTTAAACATCAACACAGATATATATACACATGCTCTGGCTTTCATGACTCTTGTTAAAAAAACGGCATATTTGGCTTTCCATGATATAATTTTTTTGTAAGTTTGCTTCTTTAAATTTGCACTGGAGAAATTAAGCTGACCAGTAATGTAACTCTTTTCATCCAAAATGTTTTTGGATGACAGATCTCAAATAAATTAACCTCCTAGCATAAAACTTTTGTATAAAACAAAAGAAGCAAACACTGGACAACAAACATGTCTTGGCTGATCAACTACATTTTGTATAAATTTGATTTTTGTCAAACAATTCCTTTAATTACTTGGAATGGCAGATCATAAAAACAAAGTCTATTTTAACCCTCTACTGCACGCATTGTGAAAGCAATATAAAAAAAATATATATTTAATTCACTTTTCTTGCATAAATTGGTCCTTGATGTATTTTTTCCAGCTTAATTATTAACTTTAAAAACATAAAATGTGTGTAGGGGTCCTTTTGGAGTATGTTGCCTTGAAGCAATGCTGTGCGACAATGGGAAGAAACGGAGACATGTTTCTTCAAGTGGTGAGACCTGGCTTGCGACTGGCTAAATCCATTCCACTGTTGCACAGTGTTGCTTCTAGGCAAGAAATATGTTTCTGCAAAAAACAATTGATAATGAATGTGTAAAAAGAGGTTTAAATGTGCCCACTAAGAGATAGTTTGACCAAGTATATGCTTTTTGCCTTAAACTCTTACCCTTTATTGTTGACCCTATCGTTGTCTTTGAACACGTGTTAAATATAATGTAATTGTACAGTGAGGAAAATGAGTTGGTTGCCAGGAGGCAACATCATGCAATAGAGGTTTAAGAGGTGCAAGGTTCTCTTATTGCATCCCAACCCTGCACTATGACAAGATAAATGTGCCAAAAAGGTTCTTTGGAGCAATGCTACAGAAGAACCACATTTTGTTCCCAAAAGAATATGAAAAGTTCCTCATAGAACCTAAAGTGGTTCTTCAATGGTATTGCTCCAAAGAATCCTTTAGACATTTTTATTTTAAAAGACTGTGGTCCTGGTCCTACACATTTTCACTCTGCTTTAACACACTTTATCCAACTAATCACTAGTTGAGAAGGCCTTCCTAAATGAAAGCAGGTCTGTTAGAGCTGGAAAAACACTGGCTTTAAAATGTGAAGGCAGAGGTGCTACAGGACCAAGGTTGGGAAATATCAGTTTCCACAATGGTCTGAAAGAGGTAGGCATCATTTTGGAGCCATAATTAACTCTGCTCACCGTGGCTGCATCACTCTACAAACGAATGCAAAACAGCACTGATGGAGGAGCAGCAGTGCTGTCAATAAGAGAAGCAAACCCAGACAGAGGGCCCCTATGAGCAGACACATTAATGGGCTGTGCATCGAGCAGCTAACCCAGTCCCAGGCCTGTTTGCCTATTTCTCAGGCTCAGATAAAAGTGTGGCATTTATGTTTGGCCAGATTTGCAAGTCAATGCTTCCCAGCCTCTTCAGATTAGTCTTATCGTTCACTTATCAGCCAGTGCTGCGCACGGAATAACTATAAAACGGCCTTGGAGAATCCAGAAGGTAGCAGCAGCTCCACTTGTGTCGACAAGCGAAAGGAAAAAAATTCCATGATGGGGCCACGGCTACCAGTTTTGTTTTAATTGGGATTTCAATAATCATATTATATAGTCGTCCTCTGAGACCATCGCAGTTAAACGCCACCAAATTACATTACAGACAATACTCTGGCTCATTATTTCAGTGCTGTGAAATGAAGGTTAACTCCAAAGCTGCAGCTGCCCATCTTTGATACTAGTCTGGGTAGTGCGCAGTGTTTCTCCGTCCAATTTACAATGCATGATATTCATCATGTCTTTTTTTTGTTGTTTCATAAGTTAGAACAGATAAAAAAGGACAAATAGTGGCACATTTAAAAAATACTGTCAAAAAACATGAATACAACTGTTTATGTCAATGTTCAATTATGCTCTCTTTGTATTGAAACATGCAGCTGGTCAGTGTTATTTAAGCACTGATGATATCCACAATATGCTCAGAAATAAAGCATATTACAGTAAGCATGATAATGACAAATATACACAGGCCAAAAGCAAAGTTTTCTCAAACCTATAATAAATTACGTCTCAGGCATCAGAGAGCACATTCCTAACCATTTTGGGTGCGACATTTATCTGAAGTAGGTTTTAGAGTCATTAAACGCTTTAGACGTCTTGTTTCTATCACAACTGCTGTGAACAATTCTGACTCAGTCATTTTCTCTAGAACGAAGCATTTCACGTCAAATCATTCTAAATAACTCTGTTTACATATTGACAACTATATCATCTTGAAATTAAAGTAAAGGTAACTGCTTAAGTAAGTTTCTGTTATCCTTTAAAAACAATAAAACTAATAATCATCATTGTTCAGTGATACTAACACCTTTATAGACATTTTATAGCTCAGCACTACATGAGGGCATTATGCACTCACAAAGTGCAAACACTGGGAAAATGAAACTGAACACAAACCAGAGAGACGGGATAGAGGATGAAAAACAATCAGTCCTGACGCACATATAGTAGGATAGGAGAGCCCACGGCCATATCAGATCAGATCACAGGCTGCCTACTAGTCTGGCTGTGTGGGCACTCACTCTGCTCTCACACGGCCTCCCTGATCCCTCGAGTGGAGACTGAGGTGAGAAGCTGTGTGTGAGCATGTATATGTGTGTGGTAGCTTCGAGCTGTGCCGAATAGCCCCACGGTAAGCCTTGGGACAGCAGGCGCTTTGTAATCAAGCACTTACCCAAAGTGTCACACACAATTTATGTCCTTGACCGCATACCATTAGTTAAGCTGTGCTACGGCCCAGGGGAGCAAACAAACACCACAGAGAGCAGCGAGGGACATTAATTGCCTGTGACAATGCGCCTCTATTGGTTGTACATCTCTGTTAAACACTATTACATTTATCATTAGCCCCTACAGATCTCTCTCAGCCCTCGAGTCTCATACGTGTTCACGCTTCTGACAGGAAAACCTCCCGGAGAGCCGGATTCTGTAGAATGTTTCAGATTAGCTATGAAGTCTTTTATTATGAAATATCAGTTATTATATAAATGAATGAGTATTTATTTCAGTGTTGCTCTCAAATGATCTCTCCTCTTTATTTACTGCACTTCTCCAAAGGCCTGTGAAACTGTGATTTTTATTTGTTAAGTGTAAAGTTTTCTATTTAAAAGAAAGAGCAAGATTAACCTCTGAGAAAACAGTGAATTCATTTCCCAGAGGCTTTAAGTGTGTAGTAATTTGACCACTGTTTAAGCCAGAGTTCTCTGTAAACCGTATGTATGTTACTCAAACAACATTTCAGCTTTGTAGGCACACATGTTGCTACTATCACATCGACTCCTCGTTAGAAAATGAGTCGAACAAAACCGTTGACATGCCCATGAACTCGCAGGCCAGAAGGTTCCTAGCGCTGGGTTTCTTGGTCAGCTCTGCTCAGCAGCGTACGCTCCCATTAGCATTCAGAGCCAAATACATTTTCACATGAAATAAAAAAGGGTTTTGGAGCTTAACAAGGGTTTTAAAAATGGAAAATGCAATAAGTGCTGGTCGCCGCAGACCTTGAGCTACTGCAAAGGGAATAGAGCTGGCCCAGTGCCAGAGGCTGGTACTGCGTTGGAGGCCACTGGTAGACGAGTTGGGGGGCTTTTTGTAGGTCATTTGAGGGTTATCTATTATTTAACTTTGCTTGGTTGAAAGATTGATGAGGAACACGCCCTCCTCTCTCTGTCAAAGGCTGCTGGGTCCCAGGAGCAGGACTGTGAAATATTCAGACACAGACAGTGTAAGAGAGCGAGAGAGAGAGAGAAGAGCGAGAGAGAGAGATGGAGATGGGAAGAGTAAAGGGTCGCCCCATGTTGCTGGCTCTGTGGTTCCTGACGGCTCTAGAGGACAGCAGGGAGTCAGTTCACATTCTAAGCCCGGAGGGAGTACACTCTGGGCAAGGCCACACAAACTACTTGACACTTACCTGCCACTGGATAGTGACTACAGTAGCTGGATAAAGGTTATCCTCAAGCATACTGTTAAGGGAACAGTGGGGAAGTGTTTAGAAGGGGAAATCAAATGGGTACCATGCTTTGGAGAATCAGCTGGGAGTGTCATGTGGTCAGTGGCATGCATTCACTGCAGCATGTGCTCCCATGCAAAACAAAAGGTGGACAAAAAAACATTTAGGTGGGTTATGTTAATTGTCATATCCGAGGAGCGTATTGCAGCATCTCTAAGATTTGATCGTTTTGATTCCCAGTGCAGTTACAATTACAACTGTTGAAAAATGCAAGCAGCTGAGCATTTTTTATCCTTGGAATTCGAGACTTTTCACCTTTGTTCTGCTATCCTATTCAAATGTAATTATGTATTTATGTATGTAATTACATAATGAGATGCAATGCATTACATTTACAGTCATGTGCAAACATTTAAACACTGCAGACTCACGCGATAACAACAGCCTTATTTGTTTATTACGTCACGCCGCACAAGAAGCCGCAAATGAAATCTGGGACTGTGCAACTTCAGTTATGCTGCAAGTCAGATTACACGATAACCTTCTTTTTCCCCCGAAAAATAGTCGCACAACCAAAAAAGCCTTCGGCTTTATGTTTTGCCTGAAAAACAAGCACTGGACTGTGAAGAGGAAGAGTCTGGAGCCATCCATGGCTGTTGAAGAGGGCAACATGGAATGTCCACTCTCCAAAGTGAGCTTAAGGAAAGTAAGCTCATTATTCATTTCACTCTGCTCCCTATTGGCTGTTTTTAGATGTGCGTCATAGCAGTGGTCCCTTTTTCAGATTGTGGACCAAAATTTCTGACACTATCAGAATGTAGGCTGTAATTGGGGCAGCAAATCAGCTGCCATGGAGCATGTCACATTAAATGTTCAAAGACCATTTTAGCATATCCCACTTATTTGATTGAACTACTAGTGAGAAATAACAATGAATTACACCATGCTTTTCTCATCACGGATGATAACTCAGACTTCTAAGTGTTTAATAAAAGGTTATATAATCGAAGAATTTCATGATTTTTGTCTGTGACAGCATTCACGTGATAAATGTACAATGTTAATCTTCCATAACACATCCTCTACAGAGACTTACTGAAACTTACTGAATTTTTTTTGTTTTTAATATACAGATTATTGTTTATATAATTTTTTCTGCAAATTGTATTGCATAATTCCTATTTATTTGCTGAGTTTAACATATTGGAAAATATAAAACTAATTATGCATTTTTATTATTACTTTTGCACAGCTCACATTTTATTATTATTATTTTTAAAATGTTAAATTCAGCAAATAAACAGCAAAACAATGCAAAATGTGCAGAACTGTATTCTCAGTACAGGATGTGTTAAATTTGTGTCTTATTTTCTCTTCATCGATCAATAAAACAATCATTTGACCAGGGGTGCCTAAGTTTTTGCATAAGACTGTACGTTAGATTTTCATTCTGTAACAACAGGGTCAAATATGCAATTCCTATTTTTTGCCACAAAATTTTGATGTTAATAAGTAACAAACGTTGTAAAACCGACCATATGTTATTACCCTTCAAACTCAAGTCATAATAAAATTTCTCCTCTTCTACTTAGAAACACAAATCTTATATCAATGGAAAGTTCTGACTGAAGATTAAATTTGCACTATGAATAGCATATCCCACTCGTTTGATTGAACTACGTGTGAGAAATAACAGTGAATTACACCATGCTTTTCTCATCACGGATGATAACTCAGACTTCTAAGTGTTTAATAAAAAGTGCAACTGCTGGCAGGGTCATTTTCTCCAAATATAATTGATACTGCAATATTATCCAAGGAAAGGACAGTCCAAACCAGGTTAACGTAAGCTCAAATGTGTGCTTGGAGCTCCTCACGTTCTGTTCTTTCGTTTCTGATACTTAGTCACCATGTCTTGTAAACTGGAGATGGAAGATGGATGAGAAACAAACAAACAAACACAAAAAAGGGAAAAAAGAGAAAAGTGAGACAGACACACGTTACATAAACCAAAAGAACAAGAGATGAACAGCACCCGAAGGGAATAAGAAATGTGGGTTTAAAACAAAAGCCTAGAAGCTGAGATCATCCCTGTGTTTGAATATTTATTGTGCCTACTGACAAGGATTCTACTGCTTCGTTGTCTCTAAGGAACTCTAAGGCTCCTGACCCCTGTATTACTTTAACTGTACTCCCCTTTTCACTGAATCACAGACACTCACTCACTCACAAGCACAGCACTATATTCCAGCCTGAAAGCTGAGGATGCATTCAATGATCTCCATCAAGCCTACACTACAAACAAACACACAAACAAACAAGCTTCAGCAAGAGTCAGAGAATGCTCCAGCCAGAGTGAAAAACTACGGGAGTAGAACAGAACATGACTTCACTGAAGTGACTACTGATGGAGCTGAATAGATTACAAAAACAGGATCTCCAAATTATGCACGGCAGTTTTCACAGCATCAATATTTCAGGCAGTGGGAATAAGAGATGAATGAGAGTGGGGACGCTTGGCCTGTTTCACAAGTTCAATGAAGACGGCGCTGGGTCTGACTCAGTCTGCTCTTCTCCTCCATGGACTTCTGTAATACTGTAGAGAGAGACAGAAGAAGAAGCAGAGACAGAGGCAGGCTTTACCTATTAATTAGATCTTCATTGTCATCACTCTCCATTTCATCCTCAATAGCGGCCTGCAGGTCACCAATCCGTTTGAATGCCAGCTTGAGGTCTGCCTGGAGACTCTGGTTCGCAGCCTCCAAACTCTCAATGTCCATTTCCTACAGGAACAGGATCATTTAGATCAGCAGTCGGCCTGATATTTTTACAACAGCACAACCACAACTTTGTCGTTTTATCCTTAATTGATGTCTTTAAAAGCCTATGATTTATTAGTGTAATCTAACATAGTGAAGCACTCTAAAGACTACCACACAATGGACACCAGAGATAGTGACACCACTGTATTACTGTACTATATTAACCCAGACCATAGTAAGCAACTTGGCTTGAACTTTATACAGAGAAAAGTGTATCTAAAGTCTGTCAATCTAAAACAGGCAAATGCTAACTGTGAGAACGTTAGTAGCTGATGCTAACATTACTAGCTTAACGTCACCTCAAAGGCACGACCTCCACCTCATACCTTTATCTTGAAATCAGCTAATGTGTCAAGAGTTAGTTAGCTGATACCAAACCTAATAAATTCACTAAATTATGTCAAATGTTTTATTCTATCAAATCTATATGAGTCGAGTATAAAATGATTTTGATGTTTATATGCTGTTATAGCTATATGGTTGTCTGATGTGCTATAGCTGCACTATGTACTGCAACATGGCACTTCTTGTCTGGTGTGCGGTAACCCTTAGCCAGCTGCAGTACAATTTCTTTGTTTCCTTCATTAGACTAAGTTGACAGAAAATTCTGACCAAACCGTCAGACAAAGGCTTTTCGTGCCCCTCTGGTAGAGTATAGAGTTCAGACATTTCATGGTTCTTAAATGCTAGAATGTACAACATTACAGAGAAGATATTTTTCACATGTTGCTTTTACTATGAACTATCCTTTAAGGCTGCTATAAGAAGGTGAGCTTAGTGACTGTTTTCTAGCCATGCTACTTAAAAGGGCTTGTAAGTCTGTCATGAAAATAAAATTAGATTTAGGTCTGTAATTTGTTTTTCAATCAATATATTACCAGAAAAAATGTACTTTAAAAAAAGTTAATATTCATTTTTTTGCCCAGATTTCATTAGCATGGTGAGCATTTTGCAACAGCATGCATGCATAACAGCATTCATGTACCACCAACTTCAAACTTAACGAGGGGTCAGAAAACAGGAGAAATACAAAAAGCACCAGCCCTTTGCAGACCCAGAAATTGCATATAACTGTTCCAGATCGAACAGCGGTCAGTAAGTGTGAATCAGTGTGAAAAGTTGATGTGTCCATGAGTGAGGTCAGGTTGCGGCTCTCACCAGCTCGTGTTTCTTGCGGCTGGCTTCAGCCTCCTTCTTGGCCAGCTCAGCCATCTCCTCCTTGAGGTCACGCATTTGTCGCAGTAGCCGCTTGTTCTGCTCCTTCTCGCGGTTCTCGCTGGTGCTGCGCTGGTCGCGTTCCTCCGTAAGCTTCTCCACATTCTCCTTTAGCCTGGACACCAGACCCTGGAGCACAGTACAAAGAGAAGAGCTGTTAACACACTCACTCACCACCTCAGCACAAAGGGAAAAACTAAAAGCTGCAGTCTTGTCTGTCTTTAGAAATAATGAGGTTTAACTCAGCTATTACTAAAGGTTATGCAGCTTTAACTCAGCCATTACTGAACTGAAGGTAATTCAGGTAAGTTTTGCATTGTGTAAAAATATCTGAGCCCCATTTCCTTAAGATCTCTCTCAGAAAGCTCTTGTTTGGAAGATGCAGTTTGTGTAATTGTGCAGATGATGTGACAAACATAACAGATGTGAATGACGAAGGTGACTGCCTGCTAGCAAATGCTACTAAAGAAAACAAAAACAAAGGCAAAAACCAGCCATTGGAGAAAGCTTTATTCGAGTCCTAACCTTGAGCAACAGGAATCGCTAAGTTGTTAAGTGATCTAAAACGCTATTTTCTTCATCAGATCAGTTCATTACCACCCAGAAAACAAAAACATTACCCAGAAAACAAATGTGTGAGCAATGTTTACTACTGTACTGTGCAAAAGTCAGAAAACCTTCATTTATTTAATTTCCAGTCAAAACAGTCTTTATGCAGAAGTTGGTCATTTTTCAGGAGACATTTCTAATGAGATTAGATACATGCCAATGTCTTGCCTGCTTCACAAACTTGCTTAAAGAAAAGATAAGTAAAAAGGAAAACTGGAAAAAACAGGCGTTTCCAAAACTGGAGTTACAAAGAAAATGTGACTCCATGCAAGACCATCAAAACTGTTACCATCATATAAACAGTACTTAAAGCTTTCATGTTTAAGAGAGAGGAAAAAATCAAACTCCAATCTTTCTTCACTCTTATTTCTGTCTATTCTTCCACTGTGAGAAGACAGATCTATGCTATGGGTCTGAAAGAATGCGGAGCTGTCAAAAAGCTGTTTCTAAGAAAGGAGGTAACACTATTTGAACACTGACACAAGCATGCCATAAATATACCCTGTCATGGTTGATGTCACATTTTGTTGCGTCATAAGCGTATGTTACCATTACCGTTAATTGTCATGACAGATGTCATAGGGTTTGATGTCATTAAGGCTTACTAGAGTACACAGCAAAAAATAGCATATGACATAAGCTGTCCTGACAGCAAGCCTTTTTGGAAGGCAATTACTGGTAGTGGTAACATGACACTGTTATATTACTGAAGAAAATCTGTTATGATGGCATATCACATCTGCCATGACATGAGGCGTTTTCAGAACAATGGACAGACCACCCCAGAGCCCAGATCTTAATATCACTGAATGTGTTCGGGGTTACTTGGATCATGCAAAGCAGAAAATGCATCGCATCCAACTTCTGGACTTGGCGGTGTAGAAAAATATTCCTGTAGATTTCTTTAAAAAACTAAAAGCAAGTCTCCTGAAAAAAAAGAGAGCTGCAATAAAAGTGTGGACACACTAATTACTAAACAAAAAAGATATATTTTCAGTTAACGACTTGCGCTTAATGACCGTTTTGACTGGAAATGACATAAACTAATGGTGGTCTCTGAATTTTGTGCAGTACTGTACTGTACTTGGTGCCACTTCTGATGCTTTAAGTGGTAGAACATTCACCACAAAGAGGTTAGAGGGTACAGCCTGAGAGGGATATGAATAGTGGGTGTGTATATTTTTACTTTCATTCTTTTCTGACTTTCGACTGCCTGCTTGCTGACCTTATGACACTTCGGCTACTCGGCCTGGTCAGCCCACACATACACACACATGCTCACACATCAACAAACACACGGACACACAAACAGATGCGCAAACATACTGACAGTACTTGTCCTTCCCACTCACCTCCAGGCGCTTGACCTGTGTCTTCTCAAACTCAAGTTTGGTCTCTATCTCACGGATCTTGGCCTCTTGCCTGCTGACCAGAGACTTGTCCACCATGGACTGTTCCTGAAACTCCAGCTGACTCTGCAGGGCTGTGAGCTGACAGAGTACACACACGCACACACGCACACACACACACACACACACACACACACACACACAGAGTGAGTTTGTACACACACACAGACCCCCCCACACACACACACACAGCCTAGCGCATACAATGCAGACAACAAAATCCATCTGTATTCTACAGATAGCCTTGCTGTGGGGTCTGAATTGAATTGCGCTACCTTCAGAGCTGCATATTGTTGTTCCTGTCAATGACTGAAATGAGGCAAAACTTGCCTGATTCTCTATGGAGAATCGCCACAGGGCGTCTTGACTGCAGCCATTTTTAAAAGTGTTCCGCTGCTCTCCATTGACCCAGCCCTGTTCAGCCCAGGATACCACATTGGATACTTAATTACCCACGCTTCGAATCCATTATTCAAAAGGCCTCTCGGCACCTTTGAATTCCTATTTTCCCCATCAACTGAGTGTGCTCTCACCTATTTTCAAAAAAGGTGAAGAATTTCGGAGCTGAGAATAATGATTTCCCTCCTATTGACTTTCGGGCCAGACTTGGGTCCATGGTTTGTTTGAACTATGCCGCAATTTTAGATTTTAAGATGAAAACAAGAGTGGCCTTGTACAACTTAAAAAAAATAAAATAAAATAAAAATAAACCAGTGCTGGAGAATAAAAAAATCTTTGAAATCCTTTGACCTCTCCAATGTGCTCGAGGCGTCAACGAGCTTTTCGTACAAGCCTGGACGGGTTAGATGTTGCTGTACGGCCAGCGGAGCCCATCCAAGCTGTATATCTGAGGGAAAGAATCTGAAGTAAGGGCCAGATTAGCCTAGCGCAACGGCGTGGATAATTGCTGAGAGGCAGGCTCTGATTTTTATCTCCTGCTTGTAGCATTTTGGGGTAACAGTGAGACACAGATCTCATAAGTCTTGACCTTATCGCTACATGAGCTTTTGAGACACAGAGCAAAAAGGCTGCGGCTGATTGAGGCTTAACTGTTACACAGCAGTGACCCAACTGTTAAAAGAGACAGAGTTTACACAAACATAAGCATTGAACATCTTGTCCTTTATCAAGATAAGCTTCACCTCCACTTTGCTAATTAGGGTAGATCAGTGACACAACCTCAACCCCGTCCTTGTCTGTTGAGGAAAGGGCTTTTTATCATTAATTGATATTGTCTTTATTTGCCCATGCTATTTTCGTCTTTTATTACATTTTGAATGAGAATTAGCCAGGCATTTTCAGACAAAAACAGACCGTAAAGCAGAACTTAGTGTTTTTATGAGTCAACATTGCTATGTTTATAAGCCATCATAAAACATTTTTATCTAATGCTAAGGAAAAAGTTACAGTGCAAAATTAAACTAAATTGTAGATGGCCTAATGGCATGTTGCTTTTTACTTTTTTAGCACATATTGGTAAAGCTACTGTAACCAAGTAGGGTAACTTACTACTGTTCTGGCTACGCTACTGTATCAAAGTTAATGTATGTAAAGAGGTGTGCTGCATCATAGCAAAATTTTTGCTTCCATTATTTGTTTTTACTAGAGATGTAAATGATGTGCCATCAACTGACAAACAGCTGTCTGACCACTGCTATCTGTTAAAGTGAATTTTATTTTATTTAATTTCCAATAAACAATGGTTCCTATGTGAATGGGTGGGTTTATCATTCAAGTTCAATGTTTTTGAATTGTACCTATGAGGGTGCAACAGCTCTGCTAGTTAACTGAAAAGAGCAGCTAAAATAGTGGTGTTCAGACCACTTTTCAAGAGAATGAAAGCATAACTACAACAATGTACCATATTGAAATATATGTTGCGTATATGTGCTCCATCATATTCCAGTCATTTCGGCAAGTTTTTAGTTTTTGACAGCTGTCAGTATGTTTAACACAGTTTCGAGCTGTTTACTTCATATACATGCTAACGCCTGGTCCTACCTACCAGTACTACCTTCCACAGCTCATTCAAGGAACTCTCTTGGTACTTTAATACAGAATTCAGTTGGTGTGAGTGGTGTGCATATATCAAGGGCTTTGAAAGTGGCTCAGCCAATCAGATTTCAGAAACAGAATGTACTTTTTCTGAAATTTATGATTAAAAATATCAGTTTTATGACAGATATTTTGATGGGTTGCATCCTTGATTTTATCAAATTTCTTTACATTAAAATTCTGTATACATTTTTTTTGGACACAGATGATTTGCAATAGGCCTTATGGTCCCGTAAGCTAGATACTTCAAATCAAAATGGCAAAATGAAACTTTTTATGATTTAATAAATTCCCCTTACATAATATACAAGGCACAATAACAGATAAACACAATAGACAAAACAGTCCAACCAGTTAGTCACGAGCAGTGCCCAGAAGCCTCAGCTGTTTAGACTTACCTTCTCCTGGACTTCCTGTTTCTCTTTCAAAGCCTCCTCCAGCTGGGCCTGGAGCTCGCTGATCTGGGCCAAGCTCTGAGATGACTGTACAAAATGGCAGTAAAGAAGACAGAATGGTCAAATGTTTCCACTATAATGACCAAGTCAATGAGCAGCACTGCATTGGAAATGCTACATAAAAATCACCAATGCACACACAGATATAATGTATGGATGGATGTGAAATAAAACAGCAGGTGCTACGTGCTGAAAGGCTTCACAGCAAAATCACAGCTGCTGTGTGAAATGACACAGTAACTACAAGTGTGTGATATGGAGCAGAGAAAGTGAGAAAGTGACAGGAAGAAAGAATTTGTATCTAGACTCAGTCTCCACACATCAAAAATGGATGGAACCTCCAGTACGCAAAAGTGTTTGACTAAATGAAGCCTGGGGCTGGTGGAGTAAGCCCAGAGAACTGTCAGGACAGCATGTTCATTTAGAGCATGTGGAGGAAAACTGCTTCAATCTGTATGTCATTGTCATATCTGAGAGCTTAATGCAAACCAACGTTTAAATACATTCAGATCGTCTACAAAGTTGCCCTGCTGATTGTACATTAATAACTAGCAGAGTAACTACAAACAAAACAAAGAAAATGAGAACCACTTCAATCTCTACCTACACGTTGTCAGTTTGATCTTTTGGCTTGACAGGAATGAGCCACTGTAAAAAAAAGGCAGTAAATCATATTGGCAAATGACAATGGTTTGTGAAGTGCGGAAATAGTAATAAAGTGCAAAGCTTTTCGAATGGAGCAAAATTGCAGCAAAACATTTTGCAACCCAAATGTTTTTTCCCCCAGAAATGTTTTTTTTTTTTCATCCCCCCCTTATATACTGAGCACTGTAAGGGCCGCGGTGCAATTTTCAGGAGAGCATCATTGTGGAGACAAGCTTTCAGAAAATAATAACCCTAAAAATACTGCCATCCAGCTGGAGACCAGTGCCATTATACGGTGTGTCGTGGGCTTGTGGGGGGGCCCCAGGCTGTGTACATGCTGTCCTACTAGTAGTATTTTGACATAGGGAAGACAGTGGTTCTGTGTGCAGTGCTTTGACAGGTCTGGGAAGGCTACCTGGGCAACGGCGGCTTTGTGCTTCTTCATGAGCTCATTCATGTCCTCCTGGTCCTCCTCCATGCGTGACTGTAGGTCATTCTTCTCGCGCTGCACGCGGCTCAGCTGCTCCTCCAGCTGGGAGGGACACAAAACACACGGCATGATTAGAAAGCAGCACGAGAAAATCAGTATTCGCAAAAGCAACCATGCTTGAGTTTCGCTTCGTGCAAGAAAATAGCTCAACAAGAGTGGTGTCTCACAAAAGAGCTCAACCCACAAGAAATTTGTCAATATTTCAAGCAGGAGCCCAGAGGCTGTGATTGAGTTTTTGTAATATTTTGTATTCACCTGCTGACTGAGAATTGGATGCTTACACGGGGACCGCAGGCCCTCCCACACATAATCCCCCCGCACGCCCTTCAGAGCTCAGAAATGCAAGAGCCGCATACAATTACAGCTTTTTACAATTAGCCGCTAACGTTGGCACTTTTCGAGCTGCCTTTCCTGGGAGTATCAGAGGTCTAATTCCATTCAATAATAATTACTTCAACAATACAGTAAGGCAATCTCTGAAGAGTAAGGGCTGAATGTGTTAATAAGGGATGAAAAATGTGGATATCAGAGAATGCTAATGAATTCATTAACACATAAGTGGGAAATGGAACGGAGTTCGGAACCAGCGTAGTCGCCGAGGCATCCATCTTACTCACGTGTTGCAGAAACTCACTAAGACATGGTTAATGGCCCGAATCCATTCCCCTTTAGTCAAACTGCCCATTACAGGGTATGTGAGATTTTTTGATTACAGTTTATTGAACAAATTATATTTTAGCACTGGCACTTGCACACAGTAAAACGGACAATAACTCAGCATTTGTAAATTACACAGTTAATAGTTTATGCTCTTAGCGTACCAAGATTGCAGTAGAATTTTACAATGACACATCCTTTGTAGTAAAACATAATACTAATAGTAAACACTTTATGAAACTACAAAAGAGCTATTGAAGGGGCAGAAGAATGAATCATAAATCACAGCTTTTACAATATGAATAAATCAAAGGGAAGCTATTCAATCCGCCTGTCATTTCTAAATCCCCTCGGTGCATGGTTCCAAGTTGTCCCAAATCCTCTTGTCAAAGGGAGACGAGTTGAAGGATAAAAACAAGATAAGTTGTCAAAGACATACAAAACGCTCTTTAAAATACAATTACAGCAGCCGAAGACATAGCGCAGACTAAGCAAAGGGGCTGAAAATGTTTTTCAGCTTTGCCTTGCATCTCTTCCATCCATCTCCTATGCCTGAGCTGACAGGCACAAGTCATCCTCCTAATCAAAGATTGCCTCTCTAGCTCTTCCTTGCTCCCTCTCTAGCCCTCCCCCCTCCCTCATTGTCTCCTTACCACCAGCGCATGCAGTTTGAGAAAAAACAGGCCAAGACAAGATGACTCTGTTCAAATATATCTAAGCAATTCAATAGGGCAATCTCTCAGAAACTTGCCACCACAGTCAGCCTCTTCTGTTTTACATGGGTCACATTCAAAATCCGGATTTGGGTTAATGTAATACCATGATGCGACACCATCAAGATTAATGATTAAAACAGAGTAGAACTGGCCTGATATGAAAATGAAGTTTTAAGGAGCTAAAAACAGTCTGTATACCATCAACCTATTTAATTTCAGATAGTCAAAAATTAAGCACCCTCAAATAGTTTTATTTAAACAAATTTTTAACTACATTTTTAGTGATTCTAACAAAATTCGAGTGTACTCTGAGACTAAATTACATGGTTTATTGGTGTGGAATCATTTAGTTCAACCGGTATGCAAAAGTCATGTCCAAATATTGTATTGTTTTTTTTTTGTTTTGTTTTTTAGGTATGTTATATATTTGTTAAAAATCTGTTGCTTACCATAGCAAGGTCAAAGGTTAGTGTGTTTTTTTTCTCCTTCTGAGACCCAACCTCAACTATAAATTGAGGCTATTCTAACCAACTATCAGTTTGCGTTCTAATGGTGCATGGTGCTTGGACCCCGATGATTGCCACTTGTGATACAGATGGTCGTTTAGCTGTCATACAGCAATCCACAGATATAAAGGTGTTGTACGTCAGCTTCAGATGCATGTGGAAGCTGCCTGTCTTGTTTGCCAACATCCATAATTTACACATATTAACCATTTTTTGCTCACTGTTTGAAAGCTACTGAAGAAAGAAATCTGAATATGCAAAAATGAACCCAACTTCACCTCTTACGAAACATGGCTTTCCGTTCATGTTTTGGTAATGATCTCTCAGTTCTGACTGGCCAATAAAGTCTAAATACTATATCTATATTATAATGATGCTGATATGCTGTTTGTAGAAGAGCAGAGATTCCCTCTCAGAATTCTTACAAAACTCATCAAATCTACACAATTCAGGTGAATTACATATTCAGCATTCAAACTGGCAAATTTTGCCAAAAGGCAACACGTTTGCAAGTAAGATGACTGTCAGATGTCCACTGTGAATTGCTAGATATGGCTGTCAGTTCTCAAATCTAAAACTCAAAGACTGACATAGGAGCATTAAACCATTCAAAGCATGCTGTTTTAGCTAACAGCCACTGCTACATCTGAATGGATGTCAGTTTTTAGCACAATTTCACTCCTAGGCTAGCAGGCACTTCAGCCTTCAGCCTTACAATCAGTCATGGCTTCCATGTGGTATCTCCCAGGAACAAGACAATAAGTGGTTGCATCCAGAAAGCGGTAAAGAACACTACACAAACACCACAGCGTAACAGTCCAGCGGTACCGCGGTCGAAGACGCAGTTTTACAGACGAAACGGCTCAATTCAACATCCTGTCAGACAGCTTCTCGCTCCAGAGGAGCCGTAAAGAGAAAGCAGCATAATAAAGACAGGGGCCGAAACAGCGTGTGCAAAATAGGACCATCCGTCTCTCTTCCAATATCTGTTTCCAACCTGCTGCTGTGTGAACTCAATTATATCCTTCCATTCAGGCTGATGCAGAACCAGCCCATGACAGCGTTATTAAAGCGTAATGTATTTCAGGGTGATACGTCTTGTTCAAATTAGAGAAGGAATCGGAAACATGCCATTATGGGCGGAAATCATTTCCCTGCGGTAAATAATTGAACTGACATCCTGACTGGCATTGAAGGTGAATGAGGAAGTGTTCGCTCTGTGCATGTGATTGTGTGTTTTTTTTTCTCTGTGGCTTCATTTCCTATACAGAAGACAGATGGATGTTTCTCAGTTCCTCTGAGATGTTGAATATTTCTCTCTTTGTCTCTTTCACCTGACCTTTTGTAAGAATATGAGGTTCTCTAAAAGGCTGCTTGGCTGGTTATGGATACAGAACACAGGACAGTAACAGATGAAGTGCATACTTACCGCCTGCTTGGCTTTGGAGATGTCATCCATCTGAACATGCAGATCCTCAATCTCCACCTCCATGGACTTACGGGCCTTGACTGCAGCAGCACAGGTGAATTCTGACTCCTCCAGCTACAACACAAACAGGCACACGATATTTAGTCAGTCTAGGGACTTGTCTTGGATTCGAAAAAGGTGGTCTTGACTTCAGCCCTACTTAGCAGTCAGTTTTAGTATCCATGAGCCACTAGGCCAGCTTGTTCTAAAATCTAGACTTCTTACAAACCTTTTCCAAAAGTCTTTTTAACGAAACGAGTTGGTCAACATTGTGAAAATATAGACAATACCCACAAAACACTTAACGTGACCAAATTCAGTATTCTAACAATATTGTATCATCATATCGCCCAACCCTGCTGTCTGCTGATAGCTCACTAAGCTGCTTGAACCTGGTTTTTGAGCTGGGCGATCTCTCTCTTGCTGGGAGCGTTGTTTTTCAGGTGGTCCAGCATGATCTGGGCGTCGGCCAGCAGGGCCTTGGTGCGCTTCAGGTCCTTCCGCAGGCGCTTCTCTGTCTCCACATCTCTGTGGCTCACCTGGAAGACAGCACACAGCAAAGCAGAGTTAAAGCCAAGCAGCACACATGCCCAGCAGACTGTCAATGTCTGTTAACATGGCTCTCTCAGGGTATACACCCACTCACACAAACATACACCTTCACAAACATACAGAAGAAGGCCAGTGCATGCTGAAGAGTAGTGAAGCTACGGAAAAGTGCTGGGAGGGAGAGAGAGAGAGAGACAGACAGAGAGACAAGGAGAGAGCAAGCACATGTGAGTGCTGTTATGCACCTGGTCTTGAGCGGTCAGCAGCTTGGCCTCCAGCTCTCTCCTTTCTCTAAGGACCTTCTGTTTGTCTTCATATTCCTCCTCCAACTGCACCTCCATCTGCTTCAGCTATGGATACACATACACACATTGCAAAATGCAAAAGGACAACAAGAGCAGTTACAAATAAAAATGCAGACAATATCAAGAGCAGAACTTTTGATGGCACATTCTACAAATCTACAGCCCATGAAAAAGAAAAGGTTTTATATTTGAGCTGGTTTGTTATTGGTTGTTGCTGATTTTTGGCTGTGAGACAGCAATGGCACATGGTTTATATTGTTTCCATGTTGAAAAAATAAAGACGAGTCATGGTTGAGAAGCTATCCTAGAAGAAATCACTGCCATAAGGAAACAAATTCTTTGAAATTCTGCGCATGACAATAAGTAGAAAGGTGTAGTTACAACTTAATGATAAGGAAACCATATCTGTTTTAAGGTCCCTCTGCTATGTACAGTAATTCAGAGATCACCCTTTATGGCCATTAAGCACCAGTGTTTCGTGGCTTGCTTTCAGTTTTTTTAAACAGATCTGCAGAGAATTTTTTTTTAGCTGATGTACCGACATGGGAATCATGCCTGACGCCAAAATCTGAAATTTTTCATATACACATCTGCTGACACCTATACACAAAAATGTCTAAAATGTAGAAACTGGGACTAAATCTACCTGGATTAGCAAGAGTAGAGCTTGATTTTCTCTTCTTTCTCAAAGATGAAAGCTTTAAGTACTGTTTATCTGACGTTGACAGTTTTGGTGGTCTATCAGGTCATGCACAGTATCGCATTGTTTCTTTCCTTTAATAATTATTTGAACTTCAATTTTGGAAAATCACTTATTTTTCTTGACTTTCCTCTTCCGAGTGATTGCAAGTGGATTATTTTATATCTAATCTAACCAGAAATATAGCCGTTTTGACTGGAAGTTAAATCCATGAAGGATAGTCTCTGACTTTTGCACAGCACTCCAAGATGTATCACTCTTTTCTTCAGGTGTTTCCATTATTTTGTCATGTATATGTGTATAATTGTGGCCCACTGTCTTTAAATACGACAGTCATATTACAAGATTTTAAATCCAAAAGTGCTGTAAATGTCTGCTGCTGTAGCTTCACCCCCGTGCGGTGTGTTGCTCAGCATCCAATGCTATCTCTCAGAGACAGCACTGCTAGGAGGGTAATTATGGGATGCCCTGTACTGAGTGCTTGATTGGTTAAGTGGGGAGGAGGGTGAGGTCAATCATGCATGAGTGAAACCAAACCTCAGCTCCACAAATTATACATCAAAAACAAAATGTCAATGAGTTCAGCTTCACTGGTGGCCCCACACCCTGCCTCACCACAAACGCACCCGCCGTGTACCCACTATTAGCATGAGAAGTTGAAGCATGTGTTTATTATTCATCACGTTACTGACTGTGACTTGTTTACTCATGTTGCACGAGAGCACTAGAAGGCTGAAATAAATGGACCCTTATCTGAACACAAGCTTCAGCACTTCAAATGATTTTGGCTGAGTGATTCGGGCCAGCTGGAGTTTTCTAAGCTGTGGTGATGGTACAGCTTTTTCTGCTGATCTGAATCCAGGCTTATTGCTGATGGTGGGGTTTAGCTAGGGCTGCACGATTAATCGTACTAAAATCTCCAATTGTGTCTCGATGCAATTTGAATCAAGAACAGTGTCGATTCTGCATAAAACCAAGCAGCTCATTCCCTTTATGTGATGTGCCCAATGACTCTAAACATTGTGCCACGTGACCTGAAGCATGCTCTGATTTCCTCTATAAAATAATACACAGAAAAGCTACTTGAGTGCTAAAAATTCAGTCTTCAGTCTCTTCAGTCTTTCACTCTGTGAAATATTTTACTGTGCAAAAAACAGTGTAAAAACAAAACTGAACAACAAACAAATGAAACTGTGTCAATATCGTTTTCTAACACTAGCCTGTTGTTTTACTTCTGAATTTCTACAAGGCTAAGTTAGATTCTTACTAGGGAGCTTTTTGTTTGAATTTTCCTTTCAATAATTTCCATCCTTATATGGAGCAGCAGTTACGTTCTGGTACCTATAATGGTGCCTGAATGTAACTGCTGCACTATGTAAGGTGGAACAGCAATTTTGAATAAGAAGACAATTTCAGTTTTGTTGAATTTCTCAAGTAATTTGTCCCATATGTGTGTCCCATATACTCATACCTCTGACCATCAGACACTGTTGGAATTTGGAAATATTACAGCTATACAGCTATTAGTATCAGCTGGTCCATGGCTTTTCTTCTGCACAAGCCCCCAGGTTGAGATAAAACTAATCCCAAAAGACTGGCTGTTCCTTTGTCTGCTACCTCAAAAACACTAGGATAAAGAGGCTAACGTTAGCTTGGTTTGCACTCTTTTACACAGCTTTATCTGCACATACTTGTGGCATACCGGTATAACAGTTATGACAAGCCAGGTCAATGAATGGCTTCGCATTTAACAACGTTTTGAGGTAGATGCAGAACAACAAAACAGCTGGTTTTAAGCCGTTTTCAAGGTTTTACAAAAAGGATTCTTGTAATAGTTTTGTTTGAATATTATTTGTAAATCGTTTTAATGAAATTTATCAATACTTTGTGTTAAAATACTTTTTGCAACAACTCAGTATTACAGCTATTAAGAGATAAAATATGAACATACATTAAAATTAAATTAGAATTAAAATAATTCTCTGCAATGTATGTAACTCTGTAAAAATTCATATCATTCTTCACAAAACTGGTGTATCGAAGAATTATAAGAAAGACTTGTGATTTTAATTATAAGCCAAAAAATCATGTTACCAATTTAATCATGAATCATGCAGCCCTAGATCTGGGAAGAGAAGGCTGGTCCTGGGTCAGTTTAAGGCAAAAACATGGAATCTTACCTTCTTACTGCAGGACTGTCTGATCTCCTCCACTTCTTCATCTTTGCTCTCGATCTCTTTGGAGTGCATCTGTCTGAGCCTCTCCATCTCCATCTCCAGACGCAGCTTAGCCTGCAGGGCCAAATATTAGCATCTCAGTGCACACCAAACCACACACACCGTGCTTACATACAAGCATTTATGTCAAAAAACAAAATTAATTAAGCAGACATCACTTTTCATGCTAATATTTGGAATCCATGCAGCCTGTGCACCTAAGGAATGGGCCTTTCTGGAGATGTACCTTATAAAATAGCAGCTGAATTTGCACGTTGTGGCAATTATGCATGGACCATTTGAATTATTCAGGGAAGCAATAAATTAAACATGGATCGCATATCTGTGTGACTGCTTTGTAAATGAAACTACTGCTTCACAGCATCACTGATGCAGCTGGATATGTGTACGCACCTGCTCCAACATCTGAATGGTGCCTGCTTGCTCGTCCAGCTCCTCCTCCTGATCTTTGACCTTTGCTTCCAGGTCACGGAGCTGCTTTTTAACCTTGGCCAGTGAGGCTTCGTCCTTCGACTCCTGAGAGTTTAGGTCCTGCAGCTCCGCCTCCATCTGCTCCAACTTCAGATTGATCGCACACATCTCCAGATCTTTATCCTGAAGACAAAGAGAAAGAGAACAAAACCAGAGCTATAAGGTACACCTACCACATACTTATATTCAATGGCCATTTTATCAGTTCTACCTGTGATATAGGTGCACTTTATAGGTAAACAAATACTGACTAAAGTCCTCTATGCACAATCAGCTGCCTTCTACTGTATTTCATCCAGAATTTGTGTTAGTCATCCTTTACCACTTCATCAGCAATCAAGACTACCTTTGGCAGGATATGCTGATTGATGAATTAGTTTCAATCCAGCTGCAGTAACAATGCTTTTTCTGTTACACTCACACCAGCACAACAAACGCAAACATGTCACTGCTGTGCTGAGAATGGTCCATCCAAATTAACCGGTTTGTGGTGGTCCTATGGTAGTATTTTCCATTAATGGATGGAGTAGAGGGTGGCTAATAATTGTGCAGCAACAGACAGGCTACAGTCAAGGACTTTACACCTACAAAATGCAACAATATGGCAGGTGTTCCTGACAAAGGAGTGTGGATACAAGATACAGTCGTACACGAACGTTTGGGCAACCTGGTAAAGTGAAAAAAACACATTCTCTACAGAGAACACACTTCTGCACATTTTAATACACAATTACCGCTTATTTGTGAAATATATTGGAAGATTTGTTTACTGGAAAAAAAATAAATGTGGTGTGCAAAAGTTATGGCACCATTACTGTTAAACCATATGTTTTAATTTTCCAGTATGTTAAATTCACTAAGTAAGCAGAAATTGTGCTGTAAAATCAGCAGAAATTTGCCTCATTTAAGTTCACGTAGACGATTTGTTAACTTATTTTAACTTCGAAAATCAACAAACATTTGTATACAGCTGCAGATGTACCTAATAAAACTCAGTTTACTAGACACACAGGTAAGCAGTACATTGTAAGTAATACTGTACACTGTAACTCAGCAGGGAGTGAAGGAGAAAACGTCTGAGACAAATTAAGTGAAAGGCTGCTGACCTCCAGCTGCTGTCGGAGGCTGAACACTTCTCCAGTCAGCATGTCTTTCTCTCGGCTCAGCTTCTCACGCTGACTCCTCTCCCTCTGCACCTCCTCCTGAGCCTGACTCTGCTCCGAGTCAAACCTGCAAACACAAACACAAAAAGCTAAAATGATTGGTTTCCTGTTCCCACAGAGCAACCCTGTTTCATCTCATTTGTCTACACCTTTGTGGAACCATCCAAACCCAAACATCTAATAACAATCATTTACAGGCTGCCGATAAAGGCCTGAGTTTAGAAAAAAAGCACCTAACAACAATAATCATATACTTAAACAAGAAAAACAACAATGAACACATACCTGCCTCTTCTGAAATAGCCTAGCATGGCAGAGCAAAATGAGAAACCCTGCAAGTTGGCTAATTCTAGCAGGACTTTGTGACGTATGTGTCAGGAGGGGTATTAGAGAGAGTGGTTCTGATTGGTTTAACTGTGAGTGAGCAGTTGAGGGGGGGAGGCCTTAGGGGCACAATTTCTTCTTCCTTTTCTTCTTTTCACTCACCCTTTTTCTACCCTTCACACACTGCAAGGCCCTGTTAAGATCCCATAAATGGGTCTTATGCAATTCCCAGCGCTAATACTGGCTCCAGAGTAGAAGGGGGAGGATTTTCCCCTTTTCCCCCAGCATGCTCCACTTTTCTTTGGCCATTAGTTCACTCTATGCACTGGCTAAGCTGGGGCTGGCCTCAGGCTGTGTTTACGGTCATTACTGTACGCAGCACGGCTGGACAGCGTACCATTTGTTAATCATAATTTTACAGGCCAGAATATGTAAGCCCTCTAACCAAGTACAAAAAGATTTATTTTGTGCTATGAGCAAAACGACCAACTTCAGACATTCCATGAGTGTGTCTGTGGATGTTTTGATGATCAAGGGTTCACACATGTGTTTTCTAAAGGGCCCATATGATGGAAAAAAACGTATTTCCCTTGTTTGTTTCATAAAAGCATCTGATATAGGATGTAAATATTGTTTCAGAATGTACTGTCCATATGATCCATATAGGGAAATTATGCTTTTAAATTCTGTTTTTTTGATGTTATGAAAACCAATGCATTTACATATATCCATTTATTCAACTTACAGAAGCTCTTCTCACTCGAACTGAAGTTATAAGGAGTGTTTCAGCCCAGACTGCTTTTTGAATGAGGCACAATACAGAGCAGTCAATCAGAATAGAGGTCATTTACATACAATAGTGACAAATGTACTGTTTATTTTTCTTTATTAAATAGAATTCACTATTTCTATTTCTGGCACAGGGAGGTTGGAAAATGGTCAAGTTATGATTAATTATGGCCATTTCTGGTACATAAACCCACACAAATGTAAAGTGGACCTTGGGGGTAACAAATAAATAAAGAAAATAATGTAAGAAAGCCACTTTAATATATTGTGAGGCACATCGGAATCTTATTATGTAGTAATGGAGTCACAGTATGGTGTTCTGCCCATATCTTGCAGCCTTAGTAGGTAGAATAGCCTTTCACACATTCTCCCATGTTTACTCAAGAGTCTAGAGAAGCTTATCTACCAGCCCAGGACGCATTAACTCATACTCCGTTTCACTCACTGCTTATGCCTACTGTTAGTAATAATAACACCCATCAGAGGTAAGCAGTGAAAGAAGTCAAAACACCACCTGGATGATGAGACACCTTTTAGTTTCTAATCATTCTGTGTACTGCTGACTACTGTGTGTTGTGCTGTTTGATGGTTTACATGACTACTGTGGGCTTCGAGTACATTTGGGATTTTTCCACAACTCAGTCCCCGGCTGTGAAAGCTGGAACAGAGAAGCTAGCCCAGGCCAGGAAGTGCTGAGTGAGGCAGCAGCAGGCAGAGAGCCAGATGCTCCTACAATACTTGCCATGGACGTGCCCTGTCGAACCCTGTCTGCTACACAGAGACTACAGCCAGACACAACACACTCACTCTACCGCTCGCATGCTTCAGAATGATTAATACCAGTTATTAAGGTCTTGTGAATCTCTCTCTGTGGAGTCTCTCAGGCATAGTTCAATGAATCTCAACAATCCAAAAGCCAGAATCTTGGACCATCTTAGGGCTGCAACAAACGATTATTTCAATAAGCAGGTAATTGATAAACTATTGTTTAATTAATCAACTAATCAGAATATTATGCCTTCTGCAGTTTTCTTTTTGCTTTGTCACAATGCCACCATTATTCAAAGTTCCATCTCCGAGACAAGTGATTTCTTCTATGGTGCAATGAAACAACAGAGACCATAATGCTCCAGTGTTTCTTGTCACGTACCACTGCAATCTATCAGCATGAATATACGTATCATAAAAATATTAAACAGCACTTTTGTTTTCATTTTTTCCATAACCAATGCAGTCACCAACTAAACCTTGTCAACCAGCACATTCTAAATGTGATTATTGATAATAATTCTGATATTCAAGTGTCCATAAAAGTTAATGAACGGATATCCGGTTAATTATTGTGAATAAAAAAGGTACTTTTGCTTGATATAATACAAGCTATGATATCATACACAAACAAGGTAATCTGTACACTGGCGCTGGTAGAATAAAAAAAGCAGTTGGATCCCCAGTGATGCTACAGCCATCCGTGGGAGTGCAACTGCATGTCTTCACAACACACAGTGTCACATTTTTCAATTGTGATATCACAAGGTCACAATGCACTGTTACATCCCTGAAAGCTAGCAGTATTTTTGCTGAATCGAAAATTTGTCTCTGATTTTCCATGTTGGAATGTAATAAATACCAGAAATGCACACAAATTATAAAGTACTTGGGTAAAAGTTAAAGGTGCCAGTATTCAAATACTGAAATCACTATTTGGGTTCATCACATGAAGATATAGAGACTAATAATTCAGTGAAACACCAATTTTATGATTTAACAAGACTGCAGTATGTTACGGTTTTGATCATATTTGTGAGTAAGCATGAATATTACACCTTTGGTGTGTTTCCTAACTATAAAGCAGTGAATTTGAACTGTAGTTTAGATGCTTTACCAAGAGACTCCTCAACATGTTTACAGGCAATCATATTCACCTCGTACTCTCTCACCGTGTCTTTTCACTGATTATACCTAAGGTGGCCCTCAAGGAGCAGTGTTTAAGATTTAGTGGGATCTATTAGCAGAAATGGAATGTAGTATACAAAACCATGTTTGTATTAGTGTATAATTACCTGTAACTATGAATTGTGTGTTTTCTTTAGCTTAAATGACCCCTACATATCTACAGAGGGAGCGGGTCTTGTTCCAACAGAGGCCGGCATGTTGCGCTGCCATGTTTCTACAATAGCCCAGAATGGACAAACAAAAGAAATGTTGACACATGGAAAATAATACTTATTATTTAGCACAAGAAAAAGCAAGGGAATGTGAAGCAGAAACATGAAAAACAGAGACGAAATCAGGACAGGCAACGTCAGAAAACCTGACAGCAACAGTAGGTTCTACTACATGCTTGGAAGGGGAGGGGTGAGGCAGGGGTGTTCCGTTGGTTGCAATCTGCTACCTCACCACTAGATGCCACTAAATTGTACACACTGCACTTTTAAAAGGTACAGCAACATCACAACCGCTGTTAGGTACATGATGGGGGGCAAGGACGAGAGGGCAGATGTAGCATGGCTTTACTGCTAAGTGCTTTAACTACTTGAGCTAGTACCAACAACAGTGGAAATATATTTTTCTGACAAACGAACATCTTCGCACATCTTCCAAGACCTTGTGCAGGCTGATGAGCCCTTATCAGCATCCAGTCATATACCAGTTAGCTGTAATTTTGCCACATATACTCATTTTTCTTAAATAATAAAATAATAAAATGTTTCTCAAATGTATTCTTCTGTGTGCTACTAAATTTAGTGCTACTAAGTGTTTTATTTGGTATTTTGTTTTTTTCCCCCCTATCAGAGCTATAACCTTAAAAGAGTAAGGTTTGGTCTTTTTAGCTAAAGTATATTTTTTCCTTCACCCTGTGGTTAACCGGATACCTGTTCATCAACTCTTATGGATACCTGAATATTAAAATTAGTTTCAAATCTGGAATGATTAACAGAGTACTCATATACCTGTGCACAATGTCAACTAATCATTGTAACTGTGTTTTTGGTTGTTTTTGGCACTGGTTGGAAGTCAGCTCTACCATCAACAAGAAAATATGATAACCACCATCCACCTCTCAGAACTGATAAAACCAAATGTCCTGCTAAAACTAAATGTTCAAAATATCTACCTTTAATATATGATGATGCCTGTCAATATACTGTAATTTGCTGAATACATCCACACATTTTCAATCACGAAAAGCCTGCACATGGACACCTGCACATGAAGTACATATGGTTTTGTGGAGATGCGATGCTTACTTCCTCTGCTTCTTCTCCAGCTCATGATTGCGGCTCTGCTGGCCCTCCAGGTGCAGCTTGGTGTCCTGCAGCTCGGCTGTCAGTCTCTGGCACTTTTTCTTCAGCTGCTGCGCCACCCTCTGCATCTCGTCATTGTCTGCCTGCAGGTCCGTCAGCTAACACACACACACACACAAACACACACACTGTTCAGAGCTTGCTCAGAGCCAGCCTCTCCAGCCATCCTCCTGTCGGTTTGACTGAGGGCAAACCCAAGCAGCCTCTGCATGCATTCTTTATGTGGCCCGGTGTAAGTATAATCGTGTGCAACTGCACTTGTGTGTAAACTGCTGAGTCGGAGTCCGCAGGCCTGCTGTCTCGTGTCAGCTGGGGTAAAGAGTAATAGAAGCCTGTAGCAGACTGGGCATGCATGTCATACTGAATGATCCATCATAAACTCTGAGCATGATCTGCCTGTCTATTGCTCTTATGCCAGACAGCAATATAAGCTGTAGTATTTTGAAGCTGTACGTAAATGTATGTGACTGTGTGCATTTAAAGTGGTTGTGGTGTCATTTCATTCAGACGCTACGAGCACACTTCCATCTCAGCTATGCACTGTGCATATCTGAGGCGCTTTGTGTCAAGCAAATACTGATTGGGGTGAGAAAAAAATACTAATACTTGACCCCAACCAGCACTACACCCAAATGAAATAGGGCAGTGAGTTTTGGCTACAAAAAACCACTCAAAATCTCATCACTAAAAAGCAGCTAAACTGGACCAGATCTGCTTGTGCTTTTATGCACTTAAAAGAAGTGTAGACAAAACGCAAACTGGGGGTGGCTATGTGGTTGAGAATTGCAGATATCACAGTCAGAGCTGGAGAAATACTTTACGACAACCTGGCAGAGAGTGACAGTTTGCTTGCATTCAGCAAGCAGCTCCTCTGTCTGCTGTCCGCTGCTCACATGGAAGAATGCATGCATGCCTCTTTACCTTTTTGCTCTCTTCTTGCTCTCTCATTGGCTGTTGAATCACTTGTTCAAATCACTGCCTGAATCATTCGTTCAAATACATCTCACGCTACACGACTCATGAACCTTTTGAGTAGCAAAGTTGAACATGTCTGAAGGCTTCCAATCACTTTGTAGCTCGAATGGAAGGCTAAAGATCGACTCGTTTCTCCTCTCACGACACCAGATCATTTGCGCTGTCAATTACTTACCTGGTGGTTACCTGGTGCTCTGGATAAATCGCTTCAGATTGTGAAAATTTGTCGGAAGGGGCAAATCAAGGTTAAAATCAGGCAAAAACTTTAAGCAGTGTAAGTCCAGCTACGGCAAAATTTACTTTCCTCTTTGTGTTCTTTACACACTGCCCCCTACTGCACACATTTGTGTCATGTTCAAGTTGGCAGACACTTATGTGAACGTCTGCGCAAGACATCCACATGTTCGCTGATACGCAGATGCACAAGTATAATTCCGTCTTTAGGGATGTACTTAAGTTTTTTTGCTCCGATTCTGATCAAAGTCATTAACATTGAATATCAGAGCCATTAAGGTTCTGTCAAGTCCAATCTGATTTTGTAGATAAAAAAGCGTCAAAATGTTCAGTTCAAGTACCTTAAATTTAGTAAAACGTTCATAGTGTGACATTCTGAACTGATGTATTCTGTGAAACAACCATTATATAATGTCTTCATATAATCTCAGATTTTACTTTTTTGTATTTTCTCAGGTTTGAACATGTTAATACCATTGTGTAATAGCTGCACACTTCAATTTTATGTGTGGCTAGTTTAAGCAAGCGTTGACATGCAGTCAAAACACTGGCACTGCTAATATTTAAGTGCTTGACATGCTTCACCCTTCTAAGTTTTGGACAATTTATGTGACTTCTATGACAGTATAGCATAAATTGGTAAAATAGCCTCAATGAAGGATCTGAATCAAATCAGTCCTGTTACAGCTGATTATTTCAGACTGTATCAGAACATCTCAGGTTTGTGTATATTTGTATATATGAGAAGATCAGTCTTACCCGTCTTTCCAACTGCCTCTTGCTCTGCTGCTCCACTTCCAGTTTGTCATCAAACTCTTGCTGTAGTCTCTTCTTGGTGAACTCAATCTCTCTAACTGCTCGCTCATACTTCAGCCTCCACTCTCCACCTATATCAGCACAAAACATATTATAAACATGCAAATATCAATACACACACTCACATATATAGTCACACAGAGGTGCGTAGTAACTTTTTTAATTGTAATGGATTTGTACTTTTCCAAACATTTTCAAATGATAATACTGTAGCGTCTGCACAGAAGATGATGTAGACAACACTGTACATGCAGGAAATTTTTTATTTCTTAACAGGAACTTCAACAAAGGCAATAAAATGCCCAGCCCAGTGCTACAACAACACAAAACAAGGGATAACGCAAGAAGACACAACACACAAGGATAGACATATCTAACCACTAGTTACACTACAGCCCACTCTCTTCAGACACAATTACACTAATAAACTCAACTAGTCCAACACAACATCAGTAACAGCACTAACAAGTGTAAAATAAGTGTAAATTTTAACTGGGAGTGTGACACATCCAGTGAGCCAATTTGCATGGCTACATCCTCCAAGCTCCCATGAGAGCGCAGCTCGTGGCGGTCACTTTTACTTCTACTCAAGTACACAGCTGAGGAAAAGAATATACTTTTTATATATATATATATACTTACTTTTTTATATATATACTTTTTACATATATACTTTTGAACTTCTACTAAAGTTGTTTTTGGAAAGATATTTTTACTTGTACTTGACTCATTATTTCATCAAACAGTACTTTTACGGTTACAGTACTTTTACTGGAGTATGGACTTAGGCTACTCTACACACTTCTGTGTTCACATCACTCTCTAACATCACTCAATACGTTACTTTATTCAATGCAATGTCAAGCTGAACCCATTCAAATAGTGTATAACAAAATATCAATAACAATCCCTCCATGTTCTATGTCAAAACTTGTTTTTCACAGAATGAACATCCATGACACCTCAGATTAAACCTTAATCCATGACATTTTAGATTAATCTGGAATACATGATGCACTGTGAGGATCCCACAGGAGTCTTAACAGGTTTAAGAGTACCATGAAGAGTGCAGCCAAGTCCAGCTAATCAATACTAGAGAGAGTGGAACTGCAGGCGAGCAGGATAAATTAAGACCAACGTGGCTTAGCTTGAAGGTTTCGGAAATCAATCACATGCCGTTTAGGGGGAAACAGGAAAACAGCACTGCACGCCCAGGCACACTGCACACGAACAGGAATATCAGTCTTTTTCTACTCTGAACTGGCCACTAAATTATGCCGCTGAATGTGGTCAGGCACTTTTTATAGCCAATACTGTCCTAATGGCATGGCACCATCTGGAAAAACAGAGAAAGGGGGGAAAAAGAGAGAGGATAAAGAAAAGGAGAAAGAAGAAAAAAAGAAGAGACAGAGAAGACAGAACAGAGAGAGTGAAAGAAATGAGAGAGAAAGAGTGACTAAGCAAGAAGTGAGAGAGAAAGAAGACAGAGTTAGAGGATAGAAGACAGTGAGAAAGAGAAAGGAGGGAGAGGGAGATGAGCAATCAGAGAGAGAGACAGAAAGAACAGAAAAAAAGAGAGAGAGAGAGGACAGAAAAATAGAAAGAAGAAAAAGGTGTAGAGAGAGAGAGAGAGAGAGAGAGAGAGAGAGGAGAAAAAAAAGAGTTTGCAGGTGCAGAGAGAAAAAGGGAGAGAGAGAGAGAAAGAGAGCAAGCGACACTGACTGACAGAGAGATGTGTGTTGTTCTCCTCAGCATTTCCATAGAAATAGCCTAATGGCGGCCGGCTAGAAGCTGCACCTGATCCTGAAGATTATTTTCTCATTTGTCTGGAGGTGGCATGCCAAGGACAGACAGCGTACCTGAAGCAGCGCTCTAAAGCAGACAATCTGCAGGCCCAGTGAGCAAGGGCCCACCAAGCCCACCAAAATCCCTCCAGCAGAGGGACAAATACAGCCCATATGAGGAACGGTATCAGCAGCATACTCAGTCATCATATGGCGTTCCGCACTAATATCTCATTCTGTCTTTTCCAGTGTCAGGCTCGGGAACACGTCTGTGCTACAGAACTATGATGCGTGTTTTGTGTATGTGCGGTGTGTATGTGTGCATGTATTTGAGCAGGAAGTGATGTCACTCACCTGTGTCATCATCTTCCATCTCCCCGTTCAGCTCGGAGGCACGTATGAGCCGAGACTCCATCACTTCCATCTCCATAGACTCCATCTGCTTCTTCATGGAGTCATACTTGGCCTGAGACACATACACATCTCTTAGCTCTGCTGGGAAATAATCTAACCATCTGCTCACAGACAACAGCAGCTCTGAACATCACAGGCAGATGAAAACACACAAATATACGCACACCAACAGCAGCCATTGTCAAGAAAATACACCCAGACATGACATTTCCACAAATGATCTTTTTAACCCTATGGAACTGAGCGTCTTGCTGGCGATCCATTCAGAGAATTTGGGAATGACCCCTTAAACTCGTTAAATCTGCAGCCAGGGGACTTATGGTGTGTGCAGGTCTACGCTGGTCACAGTGAAATGTATCAGCATGTAGAATCTGCGTTTTCTGCAAGCTTTCATGCAAGCTTTTTTTCTGCAATGCATACTAGGAAAACAATCATGGAGACAACCTTGTTATCCATCCTAGACTACAGTGATGTAAGCTATAGACATGTGTCCGCCAGTTGCCTCAATCTACCACTCTGCTCTGAGATTCATTACTGAGACCCTTACGACACTTATTACTGCAGTCCGTATGAAAAAGCTGGTTGGTCCTCTAGCTGTGCAGCAGGAAACTCATTGATTTGTTGTTTTTACGTATTGTTTTGCTATTTTATCTCTATTACTTATTTTAGCTTTTATTTATTTGCTTTATTCATTTAAGATTTTTCAATTAGTCTTGGTAGTTTTGATTTTATTTTTATTAAACTTAGGTGTATGTTTAGTGTGCATGTTTTTTAATGCAATATTTAATGTAAAAAAATTCATTTTAAATTTAAATGTAGCACTACTAGCGCATTCTGTCTGTGTGTGGAAGGTCCATGACATGCATATTGCCCACCCCCATAAGTACTTGCAACAAATTTGGTTCTGTATTACTAAAACCAGTGATTCTAACCTTTGGAACGATAATGTATGCTAAGACCAACAATATGCTCGTGAAGTGCTTTTTAGAAAAGTTGAACGTTTCATTTTTAAAACTGAAAGGTCAAAACCATTTCTTTTTGATTACTGAGACCAAAGTTACAGTCAGCATAGACCCTAAATATTACCACATATTGGCAGTTACTAGGGCTACACTGATATGGGAACTGTGATGCCGATATCCAATATTTTTCATGTACATATTTGTTGATGCCAATACATAAATAATACATCTATAAATGTAGAAATTGTGACTGCATCTATCTTGATTAGCACTACAACAAAATCTAACTTTTATTTCTATAAGGTTACAAATGCAATACAAATAATGGCCAAAACTAAATATGCGTCCGATGACAATACTTTTTAAGCAATGCCGATATCAATATGATTCTGATATTATTGTGCATCCCTAGCAGTTACATATATATATATACTTGTGCTAGTACCTGAAGGTCCTTCATGTCTTTCTCCAGTCGTAGTCTCTCTGAGGTCTCGGACTCCAGCAGCTGAGAGGCAGACTCGCCCGTGTTCCGTTCATCAGTGAGCTCTGACGACAGCTCTGTGATCTAAACGCAGGAGCTTATTATCATACCACTGGTGGTTCTTACATGACCTCACTCTACCGGCCTACAGATGACCAGCAGTGAAACAGTTCATCTCTAACACAAATGTAACAGTGCATCTTGAAATCATGGTTTATATATGTGACACAAAGCTGCTGGAATTTTATGGCCATGTCACGGGGCTGAGTCAGTGAGACTGCTGGTGTCTGCGTGTCTGTTGTTTGATGCACTACTGAGACTTTCTAAAAGTAACTCAATGAAAAACATTATTATTTGGTCTTGGAATAGTGTTGATCCAAAGGAAAAGCAGCGTGTGTGAGCCTCACCCTGCTCTCTAAACGGTCGGTGTTGAGTCGCAGCTCATTTCTCTCCTTCTCCACTTTCTCCAGCTTCTGCTTCAGCTGCTGAATCTCCTCCTGAGAAGAGTCAGACAGAGAGAAAACACGAAGTCAGGCAGACAGCTCACAGTCAGCACACCGTCAGACTGATAGCAATCAAATTCAGGACAGACAGTCGCTCCAACAGAGAGATACACTGCCAAAGCCACCGCAGGAAGGACAATCCTAGACAGCGGGGTACTGCCAGAGGATAACATCAGACAGCCAACTGATATGAGACCGTTTAACCCTTGATTGTCTACAGTTATCACTGTTGTGCTATACTGTTTCAATATAACATAATTACATAATTTGGTTACATTTATATTTGACATACATTCTGTTTAAAAAAAATGGAATCTGTTTTTTCCTTTTGTTTTCACGTTAAACAATGGCAAAAATATGACAATGTAAATTTAATTTACACAAAAGTAGACTGTGCAAAAAAGGTACATTTTCTTTAAATTCAAATCAAAACAAAATCTTCTCTTCATAAACACGCAATAGATGGTGTCTATTGCAGGACTTTAACTAACAACTATTTCAATAAACAATTAATCTACAGACTGCTATTTGATTAATCGACTAATCCAGCCATTATGTCTTCTGCTTATCACGCGTGTTACAGTGCCACCTTTATTTAAGGTTCCGTCTGCGCAACAAGCGATTTCTCTGACAAAACAACAGAACACATATCAAACGCTGCAATATGTTAGAATATCATACATCATATCATATAAACCTAATCTTTAGTTGGTTACCGCACAAGAATAAAAAAAAATCTTTCTATGAAGAGAAGTGATTAACAACAAGAAAAATAAGACTAATCAGTTAGTTATATCAGTTAATATATAGACTGCTATTTGATTAATTGACCAGTCTGATTGACTGTTATCAGCCTTTTCTATAAGTAAACAATAAGATATTTCTTAAGTAAATTATACATTCAATAAGCTACGAGTGAGAAAGAATTAATATCATGTTTTGGTTATTGCCAGTATTATGTGAGATTTGCAAGGATTAAGAGAAAGGCCAGGCAGGCAGAAGGTCAGACAGGTAGCTTCATCTCATCCTCAATATCTTTTTTGGAGAAACTCCTCTCCTCTCTTCTCTATACCCCTCTACCACAGTTACCTGGGCTGGCTGTGAAGCAGACGGGGGGCAGAGGCAATCAGCTCCAGCTCTGCAGGCTGTTTGGCTAAAGGAGATAGCGGTGTTGTTTGTTTTTAAAGGCAGACTGCTTAGAGCCAGAGTCAGCACCGTCTCTCTCTCTGAGGAACACGCCTCACTGCACAGACTCACAACACTCAGCAGGCTGGTCGACGTGCTGTGCATATACACACATACATTCTCACACACATGCACACACACACTCGCTGTGACTTGCTAATGCAGTTTCCCATTGGAAGCGGAGCTGCATTTGATCTAACCAACGCCTCTGCGCCGCCTGCGCTTCCCTATAGAGCCAGCAGGCTGAAACTACACAGATAATGTATTCACCCACAACCCTGCCACACACTAACTCTCTACAAACAGTCAGATTGAGCCAAGCCTCAGAGGGATGAATCAAAAGGACGAGCGCTTTGGGTGAGACTGAACGGAACTGCTGGAAGCTGCAGCTGGAATTCAGGAGGGACCAGGTCGGGAAGAGAAACTGAGACGGGCATTAGAACCTTCCAGATGGGCTTTACCTCCAGCTCTGCCACTGCCAAAAGCCAAAACCTGGACATGACACACCGATTTAGAAGCATTTGAAGTGGCTGGGGGAGGATTGGCAGCTTCAATGAGGATGGTGAAAGAGAGCGAGAGAGAGCGAGAGCGAGAGAGAGAGAGAGAGAGAGAGAGAGAGAGAGAGAGAGAGAGAGAGAGATCCCAGGACAGAGATTGGTAGAGGCAGAGGGGGAGAAAAACTGTTAGAGACTGTTGTCTCAGAGACGGTGCATGAGATACAGAGAAACAGAGAAAACATGACTGACTGATGATTTCAACCAATATCGTCTCATGGATTTATCAGCATCTGCACCAAAAGCACCGTTTAACTAAAGCACAGAGTCTGGAGAAAAAGACACAGACTGGGAAGGAGAAAATGAGAGAGTGAAAGAGAGAGGGAGAAGTGGTGACTTACGTCTTTTCCACGGATCTGCTCCTCTGTGAGCTGCACCTCAATCAGCGGCCGCACAGTGGTGAAGAGCTTCCACCAGGGCCAGCCCTTCACACCCCGGTTCTTCTTGATGTTCTTTTGGATGCAGCGGATAGCCAGGTCCTGGATCTGGAAAATGACAACACATGGGTGAGACCAAAAAACAGAGCATTCCAAAACACTGCTAACACCACACAGAGGAACAGTCCACTGTAGTAATGTAATGATGTGGGGTTCCCTGCCCACAGCAGTGAAAAGAAGAGGCCCATGAGCTGTACAGGGGGCAGCACCTTAGTCCAGCATGGGAGTACAGGGCAGGCCTGGCTAGACAATAGCAGCCCTGTGTGTGGCAGTCCAGGACAGACTGAAAACGCCTCTGAATGCCCCCCATTCAGCTCCAGAGACGAGACTGTTGCACCATCAAAAGCTCTCATACCCTGGACGCAAAGCAATCTTGACCAAACCAGTCGGATTTATAGGCCAAAATGCAGCTATTACTGCAGGTAGGAAGAAAAAGTTAACATGAACACTCATTGAAGCGAAGCATCACTTTTCCATTGCAACTAGGGTTTCCAATGGCTGTGGTCATTTCCATGACCTATGAGAACTCTGATATATCTGTAACAACTGCTGTTGTACTGTAATGACAGGATGCATTTTGTGCCTTTAACTTCATATACATGCAATTTCTTACTGTAAACAAACAAGCATTTGTGAGATCCTGCTGGTGTGGGTTGATGTCAGTTTCTTCCCGTTCAACGATGCACACAAAATTTACTCAAATGCTATTAGTTCCCCTTTTGGAGAATTCAGCCTGTTAAACATGAGTGATTGGTGACTTGCAAGCCAGATCAATGAGGTGTTTAATATCTTAAAATGCTTGCTGCTAAATGAGGTCACCAGAAAAATCAAACAGTGGAGCGGTTCTGGAGCCTCACCAAAGAGATCAGTCTCCTCACCGCTGGGTGCTTAAGAAAGGCCCAAAGTCCTCGCGGGTAATTAAATCACACATCAATACTGGTTGGCAGCTAATTTAAACCTTTATAAGATTTTCTAGCTGCTGGAACACGTGTATCTTCAATAAGAACAGATTATCTGGAAACCCAATTAGATTGGCAAAATTCACACCATCGGCAGGCCTGGTTTTGAGCAAGCCGGTGGTGGCTTGCGGGTAATCTGTCACACTGAGAGAGCCTTAACGCGCCGCAAAATCGTGTCTGTCCTCTCTCTAACAGCCCTGACCAGCATATGCAATGGAGCTCATTTGCTACGCTCTGCCCACAACAAATGCTAGCCACAGCCATGCACACAGATGGGAAGGGAAGAAGGTGAATCGGGGAAAGCTTCCTAATTAAAACGGCCGTCTGGAGGCAGCGCCGTCTGAAAGCAGCCAAGGCCTGCCAGACAGTTCTGTGTGGCATCCACAGTAAGGGGGAGTGCCAACAAGATGTGTTCTTCTCTTTCCTACAGGTGACTCTATCTCCAGCCAGGTGTGCTAGCTTGAATTCTAATACAGAGCAGCAGGTGGCGCTCATTTGGACATGCCTTACCGACACATATGCCACAAACACACCTGCTCGTTCTTGGAGCAAACACCCATGTCTTTAGGCAACGATTTAATTAGACACGAGATCAGCCGCTCGGTGGAATTCCCAACGTGGCGCAGAGCCGTTCGCGATGACCGTCAAAGAGACAGGAGGAGGAGGAACAGGCCTGCAGGGTTCAAAGAGATACAGACTATGTTCCGAGATGAAGCCTTTTGAAAAGGCACCTCCAAGTCAGCAGCCTCAATTGAGGCTTCCAGACTTCAAGGCGCAGTGACCCCCCCAGAGCTTTCGATCTGACAGAGGAAGAAATAAACAGGGTTTGTTTTTGTGGCAGTTGTTGTTTCTGAGATGAAGTCAGCCTGCTTCCACCAGCCAGTCTCTTATAGAGCTAATTAAAGAAATAAAGCAGGCTAACTTGTGCCAGCAGCACTTCTCACGGTGCCAGTGCTCAAATCCACCTCCCCAAGCCACCGTTACCAACAGAAACACACAAGCGTTTCATAAGCAGAAAACTACAAATCCACTCCAACTGCACTCTTAAGGCCCTGACACACAAGGACAATGAACTAGCCAAAGCCTTAGAACTAGTGCCAAGCAAAGCCAACTGGCTATCACCCTCCCTCACTGCCATCTGTGAAAAGTTGCACTTAACCACACCATAAGAACAACAGCTGATGTCCAGCATGTACGTTCTGCAACTGTATGGAAGGAAATAACTTTACACTAGAAGCTGGCAGTAGTCTGTATCTATAATCAATAAGACGCAGGACTACTAGTTACTCTGCCACTTGAGCCATAAGCTAGAAAATCATTAGGCCAAAATTTTGAATATTTAAATTTAACATTTATCACATAGACACTGTATTTACAATTAACAAGCATGCTGCAGTACCAAAAACAGTTGTTTTTTTTGAGTCCCTCATGTTCATTTTTTTCCATTATATCAGTCAAACCATGTAATGACATTAAAGGATCCTCGTTTTTTGCGATAAAGACAGCCAGATAAAAGATATATCATCATCATTCTATTCCACTAACCCAACTCTATCCTCTTTAGGCTTTGATCAATTAGCCCTGCAGGGCTGTTATTAGAATCGCTGCAGACCACTGCATAATGCCACAAAGCTGCAGCCGTGCTTCTGAACGTTACTACTCTCATGGCAGACCGCTAAGAACATTCTAGAAAGAAGTTGTCACTTTGTGTCATGTTAGCTATCAGTGGTGACATTTACATTAGCTGATGCAAAAATTCTGTGTCCAATCAGGGTCTAGTTCCTCCGTGCGAGGGTCAAAAGTAGTTGTTTTATTTTTAATAAGTGGATATTTGTGAATTGGTGGTCCAGTGTTGCATGGGAATTAGCACAAAAAACACACATATATCTAAGGGAGTGGCCACTCAGGCAACAGCCCCTAAATTGAAGGGGCCAAAACATGAAATGGCTGGTCTCTGAAACCAACTCAACATGCTCAATCAGCTGAACGGGCACTGTCAAGGGCTGGGGAGAGCCAACAGTGCAGAACACAACAAAAAATTACGGGCAACAGTCAGCCACAAATGCTCAATGACAGGCGGCAGTCAGTTTGATATAACGGGGCCTATACATGCTTCTGATTGGCAATACATTGCAATAACAGATTCGTGAAAAAGGCGCCAGCATCCTCGGCTCAGCTCGACTTCCTGTCCTGAGGGAAAAAAATCCTTTATGGGAGGACATATTCCTTTGGGCAACAGTGGTCTCACCAAGTGGCAATTTATCACAGAGTTTTGTGGGTACAATGACAGCAAAAGGGCAATAACAGTGCATCTCTGTTCTCCAATAAATGTCACAACCTGGTCTGAATGTAAACAGAAACAGCTGAGACACTTCAGAACAAAAACTGAGAGAGAGAAGGGACATTCTGTGACCCTTTTACAGACACAGCTGGAAAGCTGCTCACCTACAAATAAAATCAGCAAAAACACTCTGCCAGATAAACAACCAAGTTAAAGCATGCAGACTGGGCTTCGCCACACAAAATCCCAGCACATGCAACAGCTATGAGTAAGCTCTGTAGAAAGTGCCGCACTGACCTAAAAAGCTCAAAGCCAAACAAGTTCTGCGTGGCCTTGACCTCTACCAGAGCCACAGGAGTGCAGTAAAACAAAGTTTTCCTTAAAAAAGTACTGCAGAGACTCCAGAGCAGCCGAGAGTAGCATGCAGGTCTGAGAGCACATTTCAGGGTTAACACTGCAGCACCCAGCCCAAAAAGAAACTACTGTACTCTCTCACTCCTTCAGACTGAGAGGTACACAGGTGGTCAGAAACAGCCCTGTGTCTGATTAACCATACCAGGATTGAGTGTGTACTCCAACCTACTCTGAACTGAGCCTCAAAGTCTGAGTGAAACTGTAAGGGCATGTTCACACTTGGCAGGTTTGGTTAAATTAAAATGAACCCAATGAAGGAATGCTGTGATGTAAACCCTAAAGCACATCAAATAAGCAGACTGAGACCCCCTGAGGAAGCCAGTCTCGGTCTGCTTCCAAATGAACGCACCTGGTATGGTTTGTTTGAAATATGAACGCAAAACGAACCAAAGGCGTCTGAACAAACCAAACACATATTGAACTATTGTATTATCTCTACAGACTTTTAGTATCTGCAATAGACGAATTTCTGATGCTGTTTTGATGTGCATCTCTTCATCACCTCTGAATGAGTAATTATAGAATGGATAGTTTTGGTTTTAAAATCAGGCTGGGGAATATGCCACACATTACAAAATATTTGCTATACACATATCACCGCACACATCAATCATATTTTATATTTTGACTTTTTTGAACGTTTTATAAAAGCAGTAAGAGACACAAAGTTGTGTCACTTCCTAGTGACTTTACTTCACTTTTTGTCATGGGAAAGCATGTCCTTTTGTGGCATTTCGCTCTAGAATACAGATAAAACAGGACAAATATAAACACGATCTTAGACCAGAGTGCAGTGTGATTCAGAAAGTGTGTTGGACATTGTCCTATTTAATTTCACCAAATACACTTCACTGAATTGCCCATTGAACCAAATACACTTCATTGAATTACCCATTGAATTGGACCACAAGAACCAAACTACAACTGTAAACGCACCGTGTAAGAGTGTAAGAGACTTAAAAAAAAAAAATAGGCAGAAGGTCTACACTTGAGTATGCGAGAGAAAGTAATGTGAGAAAGAGAGAGAGAGAAAGAGAGATATAGAGTGAGAGAAAAATGAATGAATGCAGGGCAGGACACCGTGCCCTGAAACATAGAGGGGGTAAAGCCCTGAGGAGGAGAGAGGGTTAGTGGAAAGAAGAGATGAATGGACAGAGAGAGAAAGGGCAGGCAGGTGGCGGGTGGCGGAGGATCGATAGGGCCGTGATGGAGTGCTGAGGGGGCGACGGCTGTCCCCAGAGACGTGCAGATTGAATGCTATCTGCCAGCTGAGGGCACAGCCGGTGGGATTTATCATGGGGCACTCTGATGAAATTCTGATGTACTTCTGATGTACAAATTCCACAGCAGATGGAGGTGCACTAACCATGGAAGACTCTTCATTTCAAGAGCTACCGCTGGACACATAATGCAGTCACTCTGCATCAAGTTTTTTTTTTTTCAGGCACTAAGATTTTTTGTCCAAACTACACAGCTGAAAAAAGCATGCAATTACTGCATTATAAATTACGACGTAATGGGATACAGTAATAGTTAAGAACAGAGGAATCCACAGGGACTCACCTTTCTTTTCTTAAACGCCTGCCGGGCGAGGTATCCTCTGCAGGCGGCCTGGAAGAGAGTGATGTTGCGCCTTGTCTGCATGTCCCTCTGCTCCTCCAGCTTGGCCAGAACACCTGCCCTGAAGAACACCTGCACACACAGAGCACTGCTATAAGGTCTCAGGCTAAGGGTGGGCAATATGGCAAAAAAAGAACATTACAGTACTTGAAGAGATTTTCTTGATATGTATCATAAAAGTGAAAATATGTATCACTAAAAATATACATCACGAAACACAAATAACACAAATAATGACCCTAACTGTAATATAAAAATAACTATAACTGCTGAGAACCATAATTATTAATAATAAAGATTATTGTTGTTAACAGGCATTGTATAATTGGTCTGATTATGCCCATGATTTACTGACAATATCTATGTTTAAATCGGAGAAGCATGCTGTGAATTTTTCACAATAATGACCTCAGGCACTGTAGCTATTAACCAGCTACAGTGCCCTCTGCAAATATTAGCACCCCTGGTAAAAAGCTTTCTTTATTGCTTATCCTTTTGATCTTTCATTCAAAATATTAACAAAAATCTAACCTTTATCTGAAGTACAAAGATTAACACAAAATTTTATCATGAGATAAAGATCATTCTCAAATCTATGTGTGCCACAACTGTTGGCACTTCTAGAAATTATTATGAGTGAAATCTAAGTGTAGTACCTCCTCATTCATATTTTATATTTTAAAGTTCACTTGATGATTATGAACACTTAAATGATAAGCCATGACTTGCTGTTTCGCTGGGGTATATATGTGGTGACACACAGGCCAAATTCCCTTGTTATCCATCACTAAGAGGAAGACCAGAGAATACAGCAATGATGTGCAACAAAAGGTTTCTGAGCTGTATAAATCAGGAAATGGCTACAAGAAAATAGCTAAACAGTTAATGCCCACTTCCACTATCAGGTCAATAATTTAGAAGTTTAAAGCAACTGGATATGTTTAAAAAACTGCTGGAAAGAGGACATATGTTTATATTGACCCCACACACCGTGAGGAGGATGGTTCAAGGATCACAGCTGGAGAGCTGTAGACATTAGTTACATCTTGAGGTCAGAACATCAGCCAAACTACAACCAGATACGACCTCCCTTATTTGGAGGGTTGCCAGAAAAAAGTCTCTGATGTCAAGGACCAAAAACTCAAACTCCTATAGTTTGCCAGACATTACTGGAACTTTCAGTGGGACCGTGCTCTTTGGTCAGATGAGACCAACAAACAGGAATGCCTGGTGTAGACACAAAGATAACCACACAGAAAGTACCTTATCCTAACTATGAAGTAAGGTGGTGGATCTGTGATCTTATATGGCTGTTTGTCTTCCAAAGGCCCTGAACAGTTTGTTCAGGTACACAATATTCATAGACTCCATCAAGTGCAAGCAGACGTTAAATCAAAACCTGATAGCCTCAACCAGGAAGCTTAAACTAAGCCATGGTTGAATCTTTCAGTAGGACAATGATCCAAAGCACACCTCAAAATCAAAACAAAAATGGTTCACTGACCACAGAATAAAGGTTTTGCCACAGTCACCCCCATCCCCTGACCAATATCTCATAGAAAACCTATGAGAGGATCTGCGTGGACCACAGAATCTGAAGGATCTAGAGAGATTCTGTATGGAGGAGTGGTCTCAGATCCCTTGCAAAGTGTTGTCTAGTCTCATTAAACATTACAGGAGAAAACTCCGAGCTTTTATCTTTGCAAAGGGAGGCTGCAAAAGGATTAACTGAAGGAGTTTCAACAACTGTGGCACACAGATTTGAGTTTTCCATAAGATGTAGGTTTTTTCAAATCATTGTACATCAAATAAATATTAGATTTTTGTTAATATTTGAACGAGAGGATATATATTTGAATGAATCTGAATGAAAGATCAAAAGTATAAGCACTGAAGAATGGTTTTTGACAGCCCTTTACCCATTTTACAGCCCATTTTTTTTAAACCAAACGTAACAGTTCAAACATAAAAACACGAAATGATTTCACTATAATATTTTAAAGTAATTGGCAGCATAGTACATATTACCTAAAATTATTTTTACCACCTTTAAAGGGCCCATACCACATGGAGAATCATGGAGAACGGAGAATTTAAGTCACTACATGAGTTTGATGTACTATGCAAACATTAAGTTATAAAACGAGCTGTTTACTCTCCAGTCCATACGGTCAATATATGGTAACTAAGCTGTGGAAGCTGTTTCAAAATTGTTTTTTTTTGTGATGTCACAAAAATAAATACACATGCATGTATCCACCTATTCAGTCTATAGCAATTTAGTCCTGTCAATTCTCGCTGAAGTTATAAGGAGTGTTTTAGCCCGGACTGCTTTTTGAATGAGGTGCAATACAGGGCAGCCAATCAGAAGAGAGGTCATTTATATAGATCAGTCTTAAAACCAGTAACAAAACCAGCATGTTTACTTCTAAGGGATGAAATGGTTATGTATTTTATGCACCTAAGGCTGTATTGCACCTTGCATATTTGTTCCTCTGTAAATATGCTATACATATATAGATTGAAAATTGGAAAAATGGATTGAGAGTCTCTAGAATGTTTCAGATGCAGGTGCCTGCCTCAGATTCCTCTATATGTTCTGAGTGAAATGAAACACACTTCTGTATAATTGACAAAAGAACAATGATGCATACAGGTAAACTAGTGCCTGAAAATCTATGTACTCTACAACAGTCATTCAGTTTTTCCTTCCTTTCTCTTTGCATAGCTCTATGAAACAAACAATATCTGCAGGGAAGCCTTTTGGGGAGCTTGAGTTTTCCATATCAAGCTCTGCCAATGCACCGTTTCCCTTGCAATTTTCCACTTGGTGACAAGCGTGTCAAACTGAGGGGCGCAACAGCACAAGTGTGGAAAAGCCCTCCCCCGTTTTCTCTTCTAATAAAGAGAAGCTGAAGTGAGCCGCTCTTCTTGTTTTCTTGCGTTTCCTTTCATCCATTGCTCCAGACACTAATTACATTAGCATACTATTAGTATTAATGGCAGAGTTAGACCCACAGAGCCTTATTTGCTACCTTTGGTGCACTGTGAAATTTATACCTGGAGTGTGGAGGGAATTCTGCTAAGAGAAAAGGCCTCAGAGAAGTTCTGAGCCTGCAGATTCAATTACTCCACATCTGTGAAGATGGCAACAAATGTCTCTTGATTGAGCTTTTATCTGCGGCTGCTCCGAAGCATAATCTTCTTCTTCAGATCAAAGCCGGAGAGCCTTTCTCTGCCGTGTGTTGCACTTTGTTGTTATTACATCCAGCGTACTCTCTCAGAGCGCCCTCCATCACATCTTGTAGGAGAGTGGAGGGTTATGGAAAGATGCCATATTGATCTTAACTCTGACTGAGCTCAAAGCCTCTGGCACTCTGCTGACACCCCCACTGCAAAGTAAGTGAGAATAAATCACAATACATTTAACAGCACTCTCCCTGCTACGACCCCCAATTCCACACGTTAGTGCTTCTTGCTGTAGTGCATGAGAAAGCGGAGGAAGTTATATGAGGGCCAGTGAAGATCACTCACGCCACCTGTCTCGAAGTGGGACCTCAGGCGGGACACCTCTTCATCTCTGGAGATGTTTATGGGCGAACAGAGATCTCATTCGCAATGCTAGTGAATATGTGCTGGAAAATATTCTTGACTTCATTGTACCAAAGACCTGATTCCATGTCTTCTTTAGTGATGTGTGTGTGTATCTGTGTGCAATACGCAGTCCAGCAGCGTGTCCCAACATGCTTAGTTTCAGCTTATGCATTAAGGGTTTCAAGGCTTCCAGGGGTCCACTTAATAAATTTGAAACTGCTAGTCTTAATTCAACAAACAACATTAAACTTAAAATAGTATGGTGTGAAGGGGGTAATTTGCAATTATTTACGCTGACCGCAATTATTTTTCACAGCTGTTATCTTTCAAAATTAAATGTTTACATTGCAACAAATAGAATGTGAATTGGGTGCATTTTCATCCATTGAGTTGAAATAAATTTATGTAAATAAAAAAGCAGAAAATGTATTTATTGTCTTACAAAACAACAAAACTTTTAACTTCGGAATGGTGCTATAACAACTTTAGAGGGAAGCAGTGAGTCATGTTTGTTTCTTTGAGCCGTTTCTGTCATCAGTTCGGAGTTACTAAGTATCAACAGTTAGAGATGCAAGCTAATCAGCCTCATTTTGGTCCCTTAGGTTTCTATTTTAATACAATTTAAATGTCTTCCAAAACAATTTGATTCTTAATTGCAATTATTCGTCAGCTGAAATTTCATAATTGTGACAGGCCTAGCTGGAATGCTAATATCCTTCTTATAACGATGTTACACTGTAGCAGCCATGACCAGTCTGCTCTCTAGAGCAGGGCTAAAGTTGGATCCTGAGGACTTTTGATTAGGCATGCCTTAAAGTAACTCAACAGCTTCAACCAAAGAGAAATTTTCTTTTAAACTTGTATTTTTAAAGTATTCTAAGAACAACATACACTGTAATGTTCTAAAATATTCTTTATAAACTTTGTTTCAAACCTACCTACCCTCTGTATTCATCCACAGTTATACCTTTTTGGCCCTCAACCCAGCATAAACAATGCACTTTGGCTGACCGAGACAAACGTTAAGGCATCTCTGCACTATAGTCAATAGTGGAAAAAAAAAGTTTGGAATCACTTTCTGTTTTTACAATTTATTTTATATACAATAATACAATGTGGATTTAAATTTTACAACCTATTTGCCAATATCTGCCTATTCTGTTTTTAGAAGTTTTATTCAATATTTCAATAGCTCTGTAAACAAAAAGTGAATAAAATGATAAATAATATACTGTAATCATCTATTTAAATAAGTTTTTGTCAGGTTCTCCGATTTGACCACTACTTTTGAAACATGATCAATTCTGTATGTTAATGTTACTATAACTTACTCAATGTTATATAGCTTTCACAATAATTTAAAGGTTTTCTATGCCTTTGTTCACCATTCTAGACATATAATTTCTACATTTTTAATTACAGCTTTCTAGTATCTTACTAATTATTAGAGAGGTAAAGCTGCACAGAAACAACTTTAATCAACAGAACCATTTTATGTACTTGTCTACAACCAAAATGAGTATCTATATTATAGAAAACGATGATTCCAAACTTTAAAATGCTAGTGTCCACTGGATAACTATACAAAAATCACATATCCACAATATTGAAACTGGTTGCAACAAAGTGTGACCATGTGGTTGGGCGGTTAAAGACTAACAGTACCCTCCAGGGTCAGCTGTTCCCAAAACCCTTCATTTTTTAAAAACGCTCAGAAAAGAGAAGATTTTGGGTTTGAATTATTGCTTCTCTGGGACTTGAACGGCTTATAAAACTTTTGTTTTCAACTAGATCTTGCCATTGTCCAGATTTTGCATGGGTTCAAGGCTTGCTTTCCACAGTTTTGAGCACTGAGTGAAAAAAGGGTCAGCTGTGCTGTGTTTCACATGAAATACAAGCAAAAAATGTTTTCAGCTTAAAAATAAGGAAAGAAAACCTTTGTGCCATTTGTCATTAAGATTCTCATTGTGCACAACATCTGTCTTCATTCTCATGCTGGCACAGAGTATGTAAGCACAACTATTATAGCAAATTACATCACCCTAAGAAGTGTCTGAGAGGACACTTTAGTTAGTTGGAACATTGTGTTGACATCCACGTTCCACAATGCTGATGAAACCACTGAGTAACACCAGTAGTGGGGGGGGGGGCTTTGAGGGGTGACATTTGGGTCAGAATACGGCCCTACAGCCTTCACCTGCCAGGCTGCGTGGGAGCTGTACTGTGGTCTGTGAGTAGCCATTTTGAAACGGAGAGCCAAAGGTCAGCATGGTCATCGGAGCAAAAAGCTTTTTTCAGACAGATCATAAAGCATCACTCACTATAGTGACCCAGAGAGCGGCATTCCTCACTTTTAGAGGGAAAACAAACTACAATGAAAGAAGGGAAAGAGAGCATTTTGTCTGTAAAAGAATGAGTTTCTCTGTGATAGACAGAGCTGAGATGGGTACAGAGGCCCTAATGACTGCCCAAATACCCAAAGGTTAACTCAAGCTCCATCAAGCTAGAGTCCTGTTGCAATAAGCGAGGTACTGGCTTCCATTCATATACCAAGTCTTAAGGCTTGTATTGTGCTTATCAATCAGTCCTGGATGCCTATTGACAATATCTCTGTTGTTGAAGATGTTGGATTTCATGGCACATGCTGTAATAATTTTATGGCACATGCTGTAATAATTTTATTTTATATAAACATTTTTTTTTATTATTTTCAGTTTTTTTGCTTTGAGGTTTTGGTTTTGAGCCCAGCATGTCTTGAAATTCAGTTTTGTCTTTGGCCAAGAATTTTAATTTAGGAGCATCGCTAGCCTTCACAAATCTTAAGAGCTGGACAGTACAGCTCCGGATGTGACAGCAGCAATTAGGTTCTCCTCCATCTTGCTCAACACTGGTGGGACTGAAGCCCCAGACTTTCTTGGTGCATGGTTACATCAGAGCTGACTCAGGGTTACATCATACTATGTTCTGTCAAAAGATCAACTCTGGTGTAATTTTTACACATTGTCATGCGTTTGTGTGTGTTATCCATCAACGCATCTTATTAAAATTACTGGACAAAGGTGCATTTTTTACAGATCCCATAATGTTCTTGTGAGTGAAACCCATACTTAGGGAGCTGCGAACCAAATTTCCATTGTAATCCCAAATCCATTTTGTCCTAGCTGTTATTTCTAGCACTTCCATGCTGACCTGAGACCAATTTTGTCATAGCAGTTTAGATTTGCACTTGCATATCACAATCAGTGTGGAAGACACCTCCTACCTGTAGCAGGCATACTTGAGCAGAGATTTCCCATTTCCCTCCACACTTAATCAGCTATTTATCAGCCTGTCGCTATGTTGGCTATCCTTCCTGGCTCCTGTTCTCGTTCTGAAAGCACAATGGCTTATTGCACTGATTGTTGTTTGTTGCGGGTTACTGGCGCGTGCCAAGGCAGCACGGCCCAAACGGGGAGCCGCTGCCTGCCAGAATCTATCATTGCACTACGAGAGGGAGGCACAAAGGAGGGAGGCACAAACTCAGTTTTAATTGTAAGAAGCCCAGGTAGAGATTCAGAGCGCTTCCAAGTCTTCCAAGTGCCGGCCAAAGTCGTGCCTGCTGATCTTGAGAGGCAAAAACAGCCTAATTGTCTTTCGCACTCTGAGGATGCAGCAAATGACAGTTGCCAGAAAGCAGCAGCCCCATTCCATCTGCAGCTTAGACCGCAGGCCCACAGCAGACGCTTTTTCTCTACAGAGAGAAAAGAGACAGTCTTTTGCCTGCCCCACCACAGCACATCTTTTGCCAGATGTGAGTGCAGCGGCAGCAGGGATTAGAGGCACCCTGGTTTGAGTGGCATAAGGGGAACCGTACGAGTCGGCAATCTAAATGGAAATCATACCATCTGTTCAGAATTGATCCTTATGACACAGGCTGAATCTGTAGGCTGCATACTTATTCTATACACAGATCTGTAATATGGGACGCACATAACACATGAATTCTACAACCTCGAAAAGAGACACATACAACAAAGGGTGCAATAAGTGGTGCTGTTATTTTGAGGTGTGCATGGGTGAGAGACAGGTGTGTAGTGCAGAGTCGGAGTAAGTGATATTTGCGCATATTAATTCTTTTATTTATTCTGTTTTGTAATTCATGTGAAACTAATGGTTGCCACTGCTTAAATAAGATGACAAAAACGCATACAATATGGCTGAATTTATTTTACGATTTCTTGGATGAATGCTTACAAAGTGTTTTGTGTTTTACCCACATCAAGTACATGAGTTAATTGTTACTGAAGGTATTTCTCCACGTGTGAGATTGACAGTGGTTCTTTCCACTGCATTTCTGTCTCTTTCCAGCAAAGTGAGCACCTTTGCAGGCACAGATATTGTTGGGTGCCTTTTAGCTTATCTATATTTAGTAGTGTTAATTTTGATGGATTTAACCACGTGCAGATAAAACGTGCCAATCATTACCTAACCTTTTATCGCCGTTTATGATACTGCATTTAAAAAACTTAGATCATTAAAGACATGCCTTCAATGTCAACTTTTAAATGGCAATATTTACAATAAAATAACAGTTAAAAAATAAATATAACTAATAACTGTTCACATAGCAATGCCGTGTATCACTATCATACAGGACTCAAGAACCCTGCCACAGAACACCCCAACCTTTGCCGAGGGCTGTTAAGCTGCTCCAACATAGAATAAAACATGAAATATGCCACTAGTACCTCTAATGCACCACCTTAAAATGGTACAACCTGTGCTTCATCATATGATCATCACAAACATGCTGTGCACATCATTATATATCAGTGCTAATTGTGGCAACTTGTACTTTACTAGTAGCTATTGTTGATCAAACAACACCTGCAACAGTAATGCTAATTTCTGCTAGCAGTTATTTAAGATATTCCATTATCTATTAGCATCAAGCTAACAGAAGTGTTATTTTTTTTTGTTCCCCCACATTGGTTTCAATACCACATGACTTAAGTCTACAGAAAGACTTCTGACAAACGAAGCTTATGACAGACATTTAAGTAACATTTGTTTTTACTTGTACACTGCAGCTTACAGTAAATCCTTCAGTATACATTCAACTTAAAACTCAACTGAAAACTTGAGTATTACTGCATTTGTCTAATTCCCATTAACAGCGTTTCAAGCTGCTTGTTAAACAATACAGGAGCAATAAAAAGAGCAATAAGAAGCAATAAGAGATTTTCTACTTTGCCTTATGAAACAACCCGTATGGCTATGTTCTTGGAACTGTATATTGACACCTATCGGTCTGGGACCACCTGTACTGCAGGGGGTGTTGTGTAAAGGCAACAGCCCTCACCTTACTTCATAGTGGAATGACAGGGATGGGTGTGTTATCAGTGTTGCTCAAAAGGTAATTTACTGGTAACTATAAGAAATGCTTGATTATGGATTCTTTGTAGTCAGTGACACTGATGTTGTGATGGAATGGCAGGGACGGGTTAGTTATCAGTGCCGCTCAAAAGATGATAGAGTCAGAGGAAAGCTACTAGTAACTATAAGAAATGCTTTTTTGGATACTGTATCACTAACTGACACGGATGTTGTCATAACCAGTTTAGAAAGTAACAGTTATCTGTGCAAGTAACACACGACAGCAACCAAACGCATAGAACAGCATTATATAAAGTTTGTTTGAGATCGAGCATTTTCTGACTTCAAATATAAATCATTCTCTGTCTTTGTTACCACTTGCAGTTGAAGCTGCTGTTACTGAGAAAGTAAGACAGCAACACAGCTTAGCAAATTATTTACTCTTCCTCACGAAGACCAAGCACTATTACCTCAATACTGAGTGCTGCAAAATGGAAACTAGACTATATGGACAACTAGATTACTCACTTATGTTCGCTTGCTATGTAATGGCAATGCTATTGTGTATGCTAGCACCAAAATACTGTTATCCTTTGCCACAGATTCATACTCATTCATACTACAGGGTAACTTCTTGGTCATGTCGACAATGCCTGGCAACAATAAAATTATTTGACCCTATCTTTCCACCATAAAACAGGTAACTTCAGTATCACTCTGAGGTCCTCTGTTCTTCATAAGGGCTTTCCAACTGAAAAATGCGGTGCTGACGTTTACCCTGGTTAGTCTTAGCTTTCTTCTTTCTTGTTTACCGTTACCTGCTAGCAACTCCTAGTTGTTTGTCAACTCAAAGTTGAGGAGGACATGAAAGACCTTTTTGAGGAAGAAAAAGTTTTTTGTCTGCTCCTCTTTCTGCTGTGCTGTGGCTACATTCCACTCAGAGGAGGGAATGTATCACAGGATCAAAGCATGGGGGGCTTGGGGAAGCTTATGAAAGCAGAGCTGCAATACATATCTAAAAAAGTCATATCTAAAAAAAAATTGTTTGACTAAAATACAGTGATGAATTTTCAAAGTGTCCACAAAAACATAACTGTGCTTGCAAAATATTGCCATATTCCAATTGACCAAATACCAGCATGGATGCAGAGAGAAATGGACAAACAAAACCTGCTAGATTTTGAGTTGTGCTCATGCTTTCGTTTTGCGAACAGGATGAGCAGGTTGCTTATTTTAATAAATAATAAATAGAAATTTGTCTCTATCTTGGCAACTATTGCCTCAACTACTGCTATTTTAGGTTTTGTTTCTATATCACTTTGTGCTTTTTTGGTGTTTGTTGGCCTAAACTGAATGTAAAGTTTCATTTATTTACTGGAGAAAATAAGACTCCTCTTCTTGTACCATATGCTGCATAGTTTGGCTCATGTGCAGTATGTGTTATAAAAGGCACTACTTACCCTGCTCAGGCCCATATGATAGCTGCTTTTCTCCAGCTCCAATGATTCCAGTAGCTCCTCCACAGCCTAACATACAAGTATACACAAACACACACAGTGAGATGGGCATGGAAAGTCAATTTACTGTCAGCCTGAGAGCACAATGAACATACCATGTCAAAGCACTGCAAGGCTCCATGGTGACAGTGTGTTGACAGGGGCCTTCTCTCTACATTCATCTACCTTGGGTATACTGGGATAGAAAGAACTGTCTCCCTGTCTTTGACTCTTCACGTTGCTCACATTTGAAGGCTCTCTGTATGGCAGGATGTCTTGTGAATAAACCACATGGCAGTGAAATGACCAGCCTTTCGATGGCTTGCTGTCTCATGGGAAGTGACCACATATCGGTGTTAGAGGTCAGCTGAAGAACACATCGCTCAGAGCTCTCAGTGCTGCTCAGTTCAAATAGGTTCAGTGGAGAAAAGAGCCCTCAACTCTGAGGGCAATCGTCTGGTGGCTGTCATCAAACAAACCAGCTGAGTCACTGTCACATGCTCTTTCCAGGCCAGTAAGCGGGGCACTTTTATTGACTCATAAGGTTCTACACATTGGAAAGATGTGTGACTGTATAGTTCTAAAAGAGTAGTGCGGCCAACATGTCCACCAAAGTTGGTTTCTTAAGTTTTGTTCATGGCTAAAGAATGAACCAGTTCTTAAGTTTTATTCAGGGCTAAAGAATGAACCATTTTTATATAAAAATCAAATAAAAGATTAAAGAGTGCAAATTTTAAATCATAAGAGCTGCAATTTTGATTATATCAAACATTATTCAGTGTTGTCTTAACAAGTTTTAAATGAGGAAATTTCCCCTAATAATGCAGAGCTGGTGAAATGACTGCACACTACACTCAGCATTTAAGCCTCAAGTCTAAAAAAAATGTATGTGCTATTTTTCTGGTGAAAACATATGTTTTTTTTTAACAGATAAATGGCTTTCCATATTTTCTCAGATTCCTAAGACTTCTAAAACTTGCACAGTACTGTGCAGTGTGTAAAACAATAGCAGTTATCTTGAAGCTGGAATTTGTCCAGACTTTTGTTCATTTTCATAGATAATGGCATGTCATAAGCGCCAGAAACCAAAACAACTCCATTATTTCCAATAACTTGAGAAAACTAAAAAAAGTAAATGTGAGGTGATACAGGCGTGCAGTTTGAACAGTTCCAACTGGCTATACATAAGCTTCAAATAGCTGTTAGATGCAATAGTATCTCAGATCCAGTGCAAAATTAAAGAAGTAAATCTGAAACACATCTTCACTGATCAACTACATCTGGGGTAAATGTGTGTAAAATTAATTTTCTGCAGAACTATTCTTTTACGGAGTAAAACCTACAGATCTTGTGATCTTATTCTAAGCTGCATTAAATCTGTTCTTACAGAGATGATCATGCTATGCCTCACCTGTCTAAACACAATTCACTGACTTCAGCATATATAAATCAGCACAGTACTTTCAGAATTACAACCTTCACTCTCCTTTTGGCCCCGAGGCCTCCATTCCCCTGAGAAAAGGGTTAGCAAGGAGGACTAGATGATACTGATAGAGGTGTCACTAAAGCCTTCGATTAAAGCTGTTTTATTGTTCTGTCGCTGAGACAGCAGAGAGACAGAAGGAAGAGAGATGAGTAGTGCAGGCTATTACTCAACACTACACATCAGAGCCCCCAGCACTGTCATAATCAATTACACAGCAGAGCAGCTAATGCAGGAAGAGCAGGGACGCTCACACACACACACACACAAAATGTGACTCACCCTTTTCTCGTCCGTCACAATGTAGTTGCGTCCATGCTTTTTGGTCAAGTGGGGCGCTAGTACATCAAAGCGGCGGCGGAACTCAGAGAAGACCATGTGGTCAGGGTAACCTTGGAGAAGAGGAGAGTGAGGTTTATGTGCTTGGCTAGGACAATGCCAGATCAACACGAGGACAAGGCCAGTGGTCAGAGATTTCTGCCTACTTCATTGCCCAGGTTTTAAAAACAAATGTTTTAACAATGCCATGTTTTTTTTTGTTTGCCTTTCAAGGGGAAATTACTGAAAAACGTTCTGAGTACCTTCTGGGATCATTAATTTCAGTTCAAAGTTCAGCACAGTTTGATGAAGCCCAAATACACCTGATCAGTTAATTATCAGGGTTGGTAGGTGTGTCTGAGCAGAAAAAAATAAATCACCAAACAGTGCTGGACTCTATCCTTGATAACCCCTGTTCAAATGCATTCTGGGACAGTATGAACCTCCAAGACTAACATAGTTGTTACTATGTACAAGAACATACTAGAGAGTAGGCATGTAAATGATCAACCAATTAACTGTTAACTGAAAAACTACTGTTTAATGAATGCTATGAGTTAAAAATGTTAATTTTATATAATTTCCAATAAACAAAAGTTCCTATATGAATGAGCAACGATCACTGAGCTGATGAATGTTTCTGAATTGTACACATAAGGGCGCAGTAGGCAAATAGTTCTACCTTATCTGCCTACCAAAAAAATAAGCGACCAACTAAAAACAGGCGATAGCACACACAAACTACAATAACATACTTTAACAATAGCAAACATCCAGCACTTTTTCATCCATGTTCTCTGAGAGACCTTCAAAATTTCAGAAAATGTTCAGTAGCCCATCATTATATATTCTGCACATTTTGGCAACTTTTGGTCATACAGTCATGAACAGAGGTGGGTGATAAGGAAAAAATTGTATATCACAACACATTTTCATAATACACAGTACGTATCACAATATTTTGACATACACAAAATATGTTAGTCACATTTAAAAACTGCTATCAAAAACTAAAAATACAATGTTTATTCTTGAACATTTCACATACTGTACTGCACTAAATCCAATTAAACAGGACTATTTATGCAGTTTGTCAGTGTTTAAGTACTGATGATAACCACAATGTGCTTGAAACGCATACTGTTTATCACAATAGCAAAATTTACATTTTTGCATGTTTGCAAATGTTATTTTATTTTTGTTATCTTTACTGCACAGTGTCCTTGGGTGTCTTGAAAGGTGCTTATCAAATAAAATTTTATTAGTAATTATTATTATATAATAACAAAATACTGTAATTTTGCCCAACCTTAATCATGAACAGATTATAAGTGTCAGCCTTGGTGTAAAAAAATGGTTCTTATGTAGCTATGTTTAATAAGCATTCGGGTTGTTTACTTCATATACATTCTTATGCATGGCCCAAACTATCAGTACCATGTTCCACAGTTCATACACCTTTAAATATCTCAGTGCATTCAGTTCATGTGTGTGCTTATAAGTACGCATATATCAAGTATTTTACAATGGCTTTGAACGCAACTCAGCCAACCAGATTTCAGAACCAGAACAGTTTTATGACTGATATTTTATGGGCTGTGTGCTTGATTTTAGGCTTGCCAGTAAATAATTAATTGCCAACTAATGACGGTTGGTTATCAGTAAAATGACCTTGCCAAAATTCACATCCCTGCTTGAGAGAATGTGCCAGTTTCTGATGCTCTTTCTGAAATGCGGACTACAAACACAGATGCTTTTAAATTTATCCACTGATGTGTTTGCATCCCACGCATCATTCTTTATAACGGCGAGTATGTGCTGATAACTCTGATAGGTACAAAATAAAATATTTTTCCTTCAGACTTTGCTTTCATACATCCAAACAAGCAGTAACCAAGTAGTACACCACAGTGGCAAAGACTGATGTCCTAAAATGAAACTGATCTGTTCAGGTAAGCCAGGCGTTTGAAACGTAGATAGGCTAGCTAGGTGTATATCACTCTAGCGACAATGCTGGATAATACCAGTGTCTATCTTGCATGCAGACACAGCCATTAGATTGGCATACATTTCACTATGCATTTTGGGTATTTGTTTTATTTTTCCATCATGCAGCCATCATCCTGTCAGGGAGTGCATTCTGCCAGGAAAAGTGCCAAAATATATTGTCAATTTTTTTGGAATACATTTATTTACATTAGTTCACTAAGAAATATATACAGCTATAGAATTTCAGTGGAATTCCTCTTTAATAACATGAGTCCTTAGCGTCTCTAAACAGAAGGACCCTCAATGCAATGCTTACAGCCTAAAACAGTCAGTAGTAAACAAAACAAATTCTAAAAAACACATTTTAAAGGTTACCCTAGCCTTCAGACAAATGCAGTCACTCATAAAAGTTGAAGCATACTTTTTATGTTTCTCTTTGTTGTTATCTACCCTTGAACTGCGCTTGCAGAAGATCTTTCACATCAACAAAGAGAACAAGCCCTGTACAAAACATCAAACAGTCTAGACTTTCAGACTCATGCCCTACCTTGCCGGTATATGCGCAGTGCATCTAGCAATTTAGAGCCTCGGAGCTGAGCACGGAGCAATCCCACATCCAGCTGCATGAGGCCGGTCTCACAGCTCTCTCCGTGGGCCTCGCTGTCCCCAGAACGGGGAGAGGGTCCCCCCAGTACGCGTGGCTCTGCACTGTGGGCTTCCGATTTGGGCACCAGGCAGTGCACAAAGTGCACCCTAGAGCGTCTCACTGTGTCTATGAGAGCATCCTGCAAGCGGGTTTCAGTTATAATGTTTTCCATTGTGATTGATGAATGTTTTCTTATGATACAATTAAAGTCTCTGGAGTACTAAGCGAACACAAGTAAAATGAGACATTTTAGCAGGGCTGCACGATACATTTTTTATTGCTATTTGATATCATGATATTCACTTTTGTGATATTATATAACAGAAGTCTGCAATATGCCATCCCTGTAACCAAATACATAATCCAGCTAAAAGTAAAAAAAATTAGTCAAATTGATGCAAGCTGGTTTTTAACATGTCACATTACTGATTCACATCTACACTATTAATGTACTGCAAGGCATATCGAAATCACAATGTGTAACAATATAAGTGCACTACTGGTATTCTGTCCATATCATGCAGCCCTACATTCTAAGAGGAAGCTTTGTACTGACCACTTGCAGCTTGATCTGGATGCAGAGGGACTTCTTCTTGACAGCAGCCACACCGGTGGTGAAGGTCTTCCTCATGCTGGTGGCCCGGCGCAGGGCCAGCTGAGAGCCCCCCTCTAGTCCAGCAATAGAGCCAGACAGCACTGTAGCCCCTCCAGAACGCCCCATAAACAGCCCACTGATGTTTTTCCTGGATTAGAGAGATAAGCAGTAGAGGATCAGGAAATATGATGATGATGAAAGGGGAAAAAAAAACAAAACAAAAAAAAAACAGATTTATTATTTAACGACTGCATTAGAGAAAACAATTCTGAACCACAATGTTTCTTCTGATTGTCTGAAACAGCAAGACCACTGATTTTTCAAAATTTCTGCATAATTATAAACGATGTAAACAAAGTCATTTAGAGTGGTCTGAGGCAAAATGCTCCATTTTAGAGAGCAGAATTGTTCACAGCAGTGGTGATAGGAACCAGATGAAGAGTTTAATGCCTCTAAAAGATCCCTCACAAAAAGGTTATTACATGAAATGGTTAAGAATACTCTCCCTGATGCGTGACACATAGTTTTGCAACTTTCGAGATAAAAAATGTTTTGGGCTACAAGATTAAAAATACATTCATGGCAGAGATGTACATGCAGGGTGTTGTAAGGCCCAATAGTATTAAAAGAAAATGCTTTCTGAATTTACCCCTTTTTTACAATTAACCTCGCATAAAGAAACTCAGAAGACACTGGTGGTTTTGGATCGTAAATAAAATGGCTAAATTTGTGTTGTGAATATCATGACACCTGGTTTCTATAACCACCACTGTAAAGAAAACCCAAGTCACATCAAAGCACTGTGAATGACTTTACATCTCAAAAACTGAATTTTGAAGAAATTTTGAAAAGAAATTCCTATTTAAAGTGAAACCTGATTCAAAGATGCTTATCAGCTCCACATGAAGAAAATGTGCGAATAATATACATACATACATACATACATACATAAATACATACACAACAACAGTTACCCAGCTATTTTCTTTTACTTTGTTATATATTTTACTGACCAACTCATATACATATGTGATTCAAGTAAACTCAAGGCATTGAATAATGCTTCTTTTTATTTGTATTCTCATGGTCCATCTGAAGGTGAATCTTACTTCTGTGAGTCTTGCAGCAGAGTGGCAGCATTTTGCGAGGCAGGGTTCTGCTTGGCATGGCTCAGCCAGCCCTGGGCGTTGTACTCCACCCAGTCTGTGCCGTGACTATGACCTAAGAGGAAGTGATGGGACTTCTCGCTCTTCAGGAGCAGGTTGGGGCCTGAAGGAGTGGAAGGTCGTGGGTTTAGAAAGAGGCCTTAAGCTCATAAGTGAGTTTCCATGGTGTTCTGAAGGAACTGGCCACAGCGTTTATGCTATGTGGGAGGTATGTGTGTGTGAGATGATGCTGACCTTTAGCCTCTCCCTCTGAGGGGCCATAGTAGCTGAAGAGGCGTTCCAGTAGAGTCTCCTCAGAGCCTCCGGGCTGCAGGGCCTCCTCCTCCATCAGCCACAGCAACCCTCGCGCCTCGTCCGTCCGCGCAAGCGTCCTTACCTGACACGGATACATTTGAATTTTAAAATATTTACTTTAAAAAGATGGTTCTTCAAGTATTCTTTAGTAAAGGCAGTGGTTCTTTTAGAACCACGAGGTCTATATAAAACCATTTGCATGCTTAAATGGCTCTCTGCATGGTGAAATGTTCTTCAGGTTGATGGAGAACGTGTTGTATATGGATCTGTATAGAGCCTTTTTGAAAATGGTTCTTTATAACACCAAAAAGAGTTCTGCTATCTTTACACTGTTAAGCTTGTGCTACATAGAACCATTTCTGCAAATATATTAGCCTTCCAGTCTAAACAACAGTACACAACAGTACAGAGACGTTTACTGATAAACAAAACATGCCTACATAGCAACAGAGCTAGCCTAAACAGGCTTCAAACTGTTGTTGGTGATTCCAAACGAGTACTCAGATAATGGCTCTCAAAATCACCCATAAATACAGTAATATTTACATTTCAGAATTAACCATTATATTTAATATGTTCATTTTTTCTTTGTTTTGTTTTCAATCTGAATATTCCAGTTTTTGATTTGTGACTAATAATTTTACAAAAAGACAGATGTGTCGGAATAATATAAGGAAACGAAAATCAACACTTGAGTATTCAAATATGTGTCCACCCCTACACAAAACTCCACAGAGCACTCTTTCATTGAAGCAGGGCAAAGAGCTAAAGCCACGATGGCCAACCAAATCATCTCAACATAACACAGGCAAAAGAGCAGCTTTTAGCCTTGGAATCCTCATTAAAGCCTCATGTAAAAAGAATAGCTCCGGGGCAGTCAGGCAGGCATTTTTAAACTTTGCACTCTTGCTGTCCACTTAAGCAATTAAAGGCAGTAATGGCTTGCCACAGCTCCTCTCTTTTCTTATCATTTCATATTAGTGCGCTGAAACCTCGCAGCAGCTGCGTGATCATGATCGAGACCAGTGGTGGATATCATTATAAAAAAAGAGCAAAGCTTTATTAACTGATTTCATAAGACTACAATTGAAGGTGTGCTGCACTACCTTATGCATAACACTTTTTATACGGTCTAGACTCTCTTATATTTTCTTGTCACAGTCTGAAGCAGAAGTGAGCGAATTAGCTTCTTTGGACTAAATAAACACATTTAATTCTGATTTGTATTTTAATGAATAAAGCAATCAGTCTGGTTTATTATTGTAGTGAATTTTAATTGGAGTACTATGTCATGGCCCTACACAGCATTAAATGGCATTTAGTAACTTTCAGTGTGCTCGGTGTGGAAAAAGATAACAAAAAGCAAACAGACCATGGTCTATGAGTAAAAAACTAACAGCTGTGTTGGTTCTTAAGATTCAGAGACTTTGTAATTTCTGATAATGTATTCTCAAACTCAGTATTTGTTGTATTTATTTAATAATGGTAAATGTTAAAGTCCCAGTGAACAAAGTGTAAAATATTATTATCCGTCATCCAAATGGGGAAAAAAAGGTCAAAATATCATAAAACACAGCTTTAACACATACTAATCAGACATATCTGAGAACTGTCTGGGTTAGGTTCTAATATAATACTCGGAGTCATATAATTACTCAGAGTTTGACTGACTCAAGTCACAATTCTGTGTAAGGGTAACTGGAGTTTTCAAATTATGTTAAAAACTAAAAATACATATTTACATAAATAGACTGGTCAGGAACCCCACCAACAGAGCAGATATTATTTGGGTGGTGGATCATTCTCAGCACTGCAGTGACAACGGTGCTTTATACACCTCAATGTCACTGCTGGACTGAGAACAGTCCACAAAAATATCCAGATAACAGCATCCTGAAAGGCAGCGTCCTCTGACCACTGATGATGGACTAGAGGATGACTAACAAACTGTGCAGCAACGGATAAGCTACTGTTTATAACTTTACATCTACAAGGTGGACCAACAAAGTAGGTGTGTCTAATAGATTGGACAGTGAGTGGACACAGTGTTCAAACTCTAGCATCACTGCTGTGTCAGATCCGCTTGTACCAGCACAACACACACTAACACGTCAGTGTCACTGCAATGCTGAGACTGATCCACCACCTAAATACCTACTCTGTGGTGGTTTTGTGGAGCCCTGACCATAGAAAAACAGGATGAAAGGGGGCTAACAGAGTATGCAGAGAAACAGATGGACTACAGTCAATAACGGTTCTTTCAGTTGTTATGGCTCTATATATAACCACTGCCCTTACTAAAGAACCATCCCTTTCTAAAACTAAATGTTATGATATACGTGTGCTACTAGCAAATACAGATAGAAACGGAAAATAATCCTCCCATAAACATTTCCAAACAGACCAGCACTGACCCATGTATGTAATAATGTTTGTACAATGAAAGCGTGTCCTCATTCCCACCTACTTCACATCAATAGAGCATATTCACACCTGAGTGTGGCTGTCTTTAGGAGAGAGAGAGAGTGAGAGACAGATACCCACACTGTGTTGTTATGCCTGACACAATAAGAATATAAACAGTCCACATGCACATTTGCTACACCAATCACCTTAAACGAGGTCTGTTTGGTGTAAAAGCTTGCAGAGAGGCTTTCACTGGACATTAATTCAATTGGTAAGAAGTGCCTCTCCAGCCACAGTGTGAATGACCATAGAACTCTAAACGGTAGCATTCATGATATGCATAAAAGAAGAGACGCAGTCATGCGAGTGGCAGCTGCTGCATATGTACAGCACACTGCCTGCAGGCACAGCTCCACAAAGACAGGCGGGAGACAGATCACCATACTAATCTGGGCATTACTGGAGAGGCAGGCAGGAAAACTGGAAAGGAAGGAGGTGCTTACCAGAGCTTGGGCTGAGGCCTGGTCTATAGCTGCTACAGACAATGATGTACTGGACTCTATGTCATCTAATGCAAGCTCTATGTTTTCCTAAATGGGAACAGAGGGGTCATTAGTTCACTACGATTAAGACATGGTTGATTTTCATGTTACAGTTTTGTGAGTAGTTCAAATTTCCAGATTTTCCATCATTCATTTTCATTTCTTGCCCTGTGACCAAAGCCTGTGAAATACAATGCTTTTTTCAACAGAACCAAAGCATGAAAACTGCTTTAGACCTTACTCAAGCTGTATTTGTATTGAAAAATAGAATATTATCCAGTTGAATTCACTGAAACCCCCTAAAATCCCAGCCTTATTAGATTCTTACATTCTTATTACATTCAGTATTTAAATAGTAAACAATGTAAAATGGCGTCATTCTTAAACTATGGGAATGAGTAATGAAGGCCTGGACCTGCCAGTGGGTCCTAGGCATTTAAGGGGTCTACAGTTCGTCCTACATCTGTGTCCAAAGGATGCAAGACAAAATATTCTGGTCACAAGGCAAGTCAATTTGATAAATCACATATAAACAAAACTACAAAATTATCAGAGGAATCAACAGTATGAATCACTTGCAACTGAGATCTTTATAATTAAATACTATAAAAGATGTATCAGTTAATACACTACAAGATATAGTATTTCTTAAAAACAATATTTTGATAGTTAAGTTTTTAAGTGGAAAAATGTGTTTTCTCCCTTAAGCATATCTCCACAGCTGTACCTCCTTGTAACGCTCCAGTTCCTGCACAAACGTGCGCTCGTGGAAGAGGGTCTGCAGGCGCTCCTGAGCATAGTTATGACACAGCTCCTCAAAGGTGGCACCGCGAGCTTGTTTAGTCAGCCGAGGGTTCTGAAAGCCTGGTGTGTCCACAATCAGCAGAGAACACAGAGAGTGCTGACTGGACTTCAGCGCTCTGAAAAACACAACAAGCACCTTCATTTGGATACGCCTACTCGCCACAGAACTTCAAGTTTTAATGCTTTGGACCTAAGGGGGGGCAATATGATTTACTGTTACTGTGATGGATTACATCACCTCACGTCACAGTGTGCTTTTCGTCAGTGCTAGGATGAACTTCCCGAACATTTTATAAGTAGGTTCACACAAAAATGGTAAACGTGTCAGTTATTTGAGTGGCTTTTCTGTTTTCAAATATTTTAATTATCAAATGTATCGAATATTATCAAATATTTGCTGCAGGCCTAGTGAGCACTCAAAGAACAGTGACCAACTGCATGTTTTAGGGCGGTAATATGTCACTATTTTATCGTTAGTGTGATAAATGATGTCACAATACGCTTTTCTGAGCATATCATGGATACTGTCAGTACTTAAAAAACCACCTACAAGTTTCATTACAAAATGAGCATAATTAGGCCTTTTTAACAGTGCAGTGCAGTTTGTGAAACACTGAATAAAAATTCAATGTTTGTAAAACATTTAATAAAAATCAGAGTAGTTTTTTAATTGTAGGTTTATTATTGTAATCATATTTTAAAATGTTGCAAAACAGATTCTATTTTATCTAAATAAACTAAATATCGTGCTGCATATTGCGTAGCGTAAAAATGTCTTAAAGTATTGCGATATAATATTTTTGCCACATTTGGCATCATTACAAAGAGAGCATTATTTGTCCTATTTAACTGGATTTAGTGCAGTGCAGTATGTGAAACTTTTAATAAAATCACTCTATTCTTACTTTTTGATAGTATTTTTTACAAGCAGCATTATTGGTGCATTTGACTGTTCCAACTTATCAAACTTCAGAAAAAATATCAAGTTGTTATACTTATTTGGTATTGTGTAAATGTCTGAAGCATTGTGATGATGTATTTTTTCCATATCGCCCAACCCTGTTCAGATCTCTCACTTATAAAACAATTCAGAGTTAAAAATAGCCTCCTGACCACTAGTCTCTCTACTGGAAATTCAGGAGTAAAATTGGAAAACAGCATACTATTACAGAAAGCAGACTTTGTCATTGACAAACAGTTTTGTCCATTAACACAACACATGCCAGTAGGCATATTTTGTAGTCATGCATTATCATTACAGACCAAAAAAGCAACAGAGCATTGAATTTCTAACATTTTATTTATATAGTTATTTTAATTCCACATCTCACAGTATAGTATATATCAGTAATGCAATTTATGGTGGTATAATACCCCAAGATAAAAATGGGCCTCCATAGGCAAGCTATTAATAATGATAGAGATCATAAGCTAGTTTCAATCAAATACTGTGATAAAAGTAACAAGCACACTGTCTGACTTTTACTTCTAGTAAAAGAAGTACAAAAAAACCCTAATATCTGTTAAACTATCCTGTGTCCACCAGGAAACATCATTTGCACACTGGCTACTGCAACACACTGTGCACTGTGGATTGTAAGAGTGCACTGGATATTCTCCACTGTTTTCATTACTACAAAAATGACAGACTTCAAAGTAAAGCACTATATAATGAACAGAGAATAGTTTTGCCTCAGTCTCAGCTTTTTATTTATGTATGTATGAATAAATAAATATATAAATAAAGAATAAACATTCAAAAACAAAGCTGAGTTTCTTAGGCCAGCCACAAAATGTTTTCTCACTTTCGAGATATACACAAAGTGAAAGCTCTCAGCTACACTCCATTAAGTTCATCTGAGGGTGCGAGAACTGCAGCGCTGTGCTGACTATTGTGGCAACGAAAAGAAAAAGGACTGACCGGTTGACGAGGGAGATGACGAGAGTGAAGAGCTCAGAGTAAAGTCCAGCAGCCATGGCCTCCAGACACTCCAGAGCTGTGATCTTTGGACCTGGGGTATCAATATTCACAATATGACAGATTCAGAGCCCAGTAAACCACACAAGCTTTGAGTGTACATGCATCATCATAATATAAAATTCCATTATTCAGGTCTTTGTATTGTTCAGCATGCACCTCAACTTTACTGATTTAACAATTAAAATCCCAATGACAATCCTAACTCTCCATATACTGTATATAATTCATACTAATTTATCATCACTGCATCACTTTTTTTTTTAAGTGAAATAAAATGAAGTAAAAAAGGTGATGAATAATTCACAGTAGTTTCTAGATAATATGTCTTAAAAGACCCATACGGTGAAAAAACTTACTTCAGATTTCAAAGTGAGGAAATGTGTAAACAATAAGTTTCAAAACATACCATGCCCTCCCCAGTCCATACATCCACCTATTATATCCACATATCCACATATTCGGCCAACAGCAGTTTAGCTCTGCCCATTCACAATGAAGTTCTAGGAAGTGTCTCAGTTCTGAGTGCTTTTTAAAAGAGTTGCAACACAAGACAAACAATCAAAACAAAGCTTATTCCTATTATATCGTCCTTAAAAGATCAAGTTGAAATTAATAAAAATGGCCTGTTTAATTGTAGGGGATAAAGAGAGGTTGGAAAACGGTCAGGTTAAAATTAAAGAGAGAAAAATGTAGGACACGGGCCCTTTAAGATTAATAACTTAGAAGGCTTGTCATGCTGTATTAAAATGTAACATGTAAGCATGTTTAAATGTAAGCAAACTATAAGTTCCATGAGGAAGTATAATTTTATTCAATATCTGTATACAACAGTAAGTTGTTTGAAATTCAAATAATAATAAAAAATCTCCTACTTAAAAATACAAGCAGGTATGAAATGAAAGTTTAAAATCTGCACTTTTGAAAGAATCTCTCTGCTTGTTTCACTGAGCTATGAGTGTGAAAAAAGGATATTAAATAACAACATTCTTCTGCTATAGCCAGTGACTTCTAAGGGTTAATGCTTCAGCATTTCGAAAAGAACTGGCGTTAGCTTATCCTTAAATGTTTTGGAAAATTTATCATCTAGACATGGGGTTTTGCTACACCTCATCACTGCAGTAGCAGTCTGACCTTTCGATCAAGCGTCTGATTTAAATTCAACTTATTCTTAATTTCTTATTTGTGCTTCTTATCTGAGGTGTATGTTGTGATGCTGCCTGGTGCTTTAACTGGTGAGACATAAGCAGAATTACTTTGTCTACTTTGTTTGTGGTACCTTTTATTGTAAAAAATACCACAAGTTCTAAATATTAAATGCTTCCCTTGGTTTGTAGATAAAAGATTAAAATTTTATTGTAGGTTTGCCTCATGTAGTTCAGCTGTGGGTGCCTTTGAGTATCCTAAAACCAAAACAGACTGTGGTAAAACTTGGATTTTTTTCTTATTCTCTCTGTTAACACGAGATGTACATGATATTATCTGACCTCTCGGGTAGGCTTTTAAAAGTTCTGAAAGTAAAGAGTACAATACAGACTAGGTTTTATTAGGAACCAGAAAGAATTGTATAGTAACAGACACAAAGCTGCAGAACTTTTCACCAGAAAGTAGAACTTCCATTCGGGCTGTCTACTCATATTTCTTATATTTTATATTTCTCATTTTTTATTTCTTCCACTTATAAAGTAATACACCCACTTCTCACAAAAGACATCCACTTGTCAGATTTGTTTGGTTTTATGTACCAAAAACAGTAATTCATCTCCAACCACTATTACTTAAAATTAAAGAGGCTGTTTCTGTTACTATATTTTTAAAAATGGGGTATGTGAATGAGCTCTCTTCTGATTGGCTGCTCTGTATTGTACCTTATTCCAGTTTTTTTTATGGCATCACAAAACCAAAATAAAAAAACAGGCTGTTTTTGCAGCATAATTTCCATATATGATCTGTATGGACTGGGGAGTGAATGATTTGTTTTGAAACTTGAACAATGTTTGAACACTACAACTCTTATTTTATAAAGCTGAGAATTTTTCCATGATTTAGGCCCTTTAAAGAAATAAGAGGTCTAGAGTCACATGTGCATGATCAGATATAAATATAGCTGAATGTTCAATCGAACTGAACACTGAGATCACAGTGTTATCAATAAAGATGCTTAAGGATATGTGAGTCTGTAGGTAAGCAGGAGAGCACCTGAGTTGTCTCCGGCCCCAACGTCATCCGGCCCCTGGCGGAAGGAGGTAGATCTCTGCAGGGTTCCTTTGGGCTGGTGCTTGAAGATGGAGGAGGAGAGCTCCTCCAGGGTGCAGCCCAGCAGGTACGCTGCCTTCTGAGCCCACTCATGACGTGCAAACTGCTTACGGCCAGCTGCCGGAGAAGCGCAAATGTTAGGAAGTCAGCACAGACATGTGGCTCTACTATTTTAGTCATTTCTTAGAGCATGACATCTTTTCTGTGATTAGATGACACTTTAATGCTCATAAATTCTAGAAAATCAAATACAATAATTATGAAACGACTGTTACAGATTGACATTTGTATCTGCAGCTCTTTTTGTTCTAGAAGTAGTTCTCCAAAGTCCCTCCCTTACATAATCAAATGGATTGCATGCTACAATACTGCATAAAACAAAGAATTCCCCGCAGTTCCAAAAGATTTCAACATATAAAACAGTTCAAACATCACAGAAAATGTGTCTGCTTTATAAGAATGACATTTGTAGTACTACAATTCAATTATAAAAGTTTGAAAAAAAGTTTGATTTTGCAGTCTTTGCCCTCAAATTAAACCATACATAAAGAAGTACTAGTAAAGCGGAGCTGCACTAGAAACAGAAATGCAGAACAGAAGGACTCGGCCTCAGAGGAAACGAATGAGCACTGAACACAAACAAGGCTAGAGAGCCAACAAGACTTTCATTTCAGCTTGGATTATGGATGGTAACAAGAGAAAAGCACTGCAAAAATGAAAAGTCTACAACAGGGGGGGACATCAGAGCAGCAGAGCTTTGAAAGACAACAAAGTTATGATCCCACACACCCCCCACCCCCCAACGCTTCAGTTCAGCTCTGAGACAGTCAGAGACATGCCTATCGAGTGATGAGAGCGAGAGCCCAACTGAGAAGCAAAAGAAGAAAGAGAGGAAACAATAAAAATGCAAATGAAAATGTCTGGCAGCGACGATAAAGGCGTTAAGAAATACCACACACAAACAAGGAGTTAAAGAAAAGTTTGAAATGTTGAGGTTTTAAGGGTTTTCTCTTTCGATTTACCTTCTTCAGTCTCTGCGTTAGCAGCATGCAACATGCAAGTAGAAAAAAGGAGGTTAGAACAAGAACATCACAGTTTTTAATAATACGTGTTTTAACATACTCAGACACAACAATGCATACAAAAAAACTGCTGTGTGAGAACAGAGGGCGGCTTCTCATAAACACACACACTCAGTGCAGAACTTGTGAGTACCTTCATGCAGTCAGTCAGTCACTCTCCTCCTGCTGTCTGACATTCTTTATGAGAGCAGGTTAAATTCTCAGTTCTTCAGTCTCTATAGAACAGTTAGACAGAATCTACAAGGAAGGGTAACACTGCCCCCTGCTGGTTGATTCTCAAACTATTTCCAGCATGTCCCCGTTGGCCCTGTTTACATGTGACCTTAACATACGATCACTGTGATCAGACAGTGGAAATTGGATCATCATCCACTCAAGACAGAGCATTTTTACACTAGTACTTTTCAAACGTAGCTTCTGCATCCAGAATTACTTGTGCAATTTTGTATTGGTAAATTAATATAAACATTAAAACATTTCAGCACTTCTTTCTAAAGTTATACTTCTAAGGTGGCAATCTATATGCTTAACAGCCACAACTGAAACACTGTTGAAAGAAAAATTGCAGTTAAAACAGACTTAAAGAATTCCAGCCTAGTGGCAGGAGAACTGCGGTGTCCTGATATTTTCAACTTCCGCATTCATAAACTTAAAAAACACAGACACCTAAAAACAACTCGCCTAATGAGAGTTTAATAAGAGAGATAAGATAATACTACTGAAAACTGTGGGTGGAGCTCACATGACGTACAATGCACACTTGATGAGAACACATTCAAATCCTAAAAGCAGTTACACTTGTCTTAAATGTATTTACAGACAACACACAGACACAGGACTCAATTTAATGTCAAATTTAAACAGAAGCTATGTTTCTCAATGCATTAGTAATCTATGGCATTGCACCACAGACAATAACTGAATAAATGTAGCAACTGTCCACTGGCTTCTATAACAAGACAGCAGGTTTTTGTTCTAATAAGCCCAGGGACACTCAACAAAATTACAGTCAATGGTAATTAACTGTATCCTACAGATGGAGTAGACAGAGATTAGATAAAACACCAGAGTATTCCTTTAAATAAGTATGGCAGTACCATTATGGGGAATCTAATGGGGAAATCCAATGTAGATATGTGATATTATTCACGTACACATCTGCCAATGATCACACCAATACATAAACATTTATAAAACATAAAAATTTGGACTAGCTCCACATGGATTAACATTACGAATAAATATTGCATTTATTCTATGGGATTATAAATGCAGTAAAAGGAATAAAATATATAAATGTTAGCACAGCAGCGCAAAATCACCTCAACATTTGGCTCTTCTGGAGTACAATAAAAACATCATCAAATATTGGTTTAAAATTTCAGTTGTATCTAAGCATGTGTCCAATGGCAATTTTTAAAAGAAATTATCTGCTGATACCAATATGATTCACAATATCATCATGTGCTACAAATAAGCCTCAGATGTATAAGAATAGTTGTCCTTAACTGATATTGTAGCAGTACTGGTTGATGGCAAACTCATCCAACAACTGGCTGTAGTAATAATTGAAATTTTTTCAATAAGGTTTTTCCTAGAGATGTTTTGAGACATTGTGAAGAAGAGTGAGTGATGCACCACAACAGAAAACAGACAATGTCTGTAAGCGGGCAACCCATACCCATCAAAAAACTAACATTGAGGAACAGACTGTGATAGAACAAAAACAGGCACAAACAGTAAGAGTGCAGACTGACGAAAACCAGACAGATCCATTACAGTAAAACAAACAGTGAGATAGCATATACAGCCAGTGCAATATGATGATTAAGGAGCTTATTACCGCATCCATCCTGGACTGCAGGAGGAGGGGAGGCAATATATAAGAGGCCATGAATAAGCCTTCTTAACACAGAGGCATTTGTCTTCATTAGAGCTCGAGAAACACAGGGAGGAACGGCACACATGCCGCTCTATCACGTCTTCACCACGCGCCTGCACTCCTCCACATCAGAGGAACTCACGCTTTCCCTTCTCTGCGCTCAGTGAGCAGGCTGCTGCGCTCAGCCTCGGTAACGTTTTCATTAACGCAGGCAGCATCTGGGCCTGTTCGCGCTTCTGAAGGCTTTATCTCATTAAGGCAGTTTTTCAAACTCTCGGGATCTGACGCGCACACAAAAAACAGCTTTGTAGGGAACATACTGATATATCTACAGCCGGCCATTATAGAACAAATCAAGAGTTTCTATGTGCCTTAGTTTGGAAATAAGTCCACTCTGGATACTGTTATGGAATTAGGCCACACACTGCACAATATGGCCAAAATATCATATTGCGATTTTATTCCTAAAAATCACAATTGCAAAATACAACCATGAAAACTTGATTTCTAAAAGTAATTTGGTTAGCTCATACAATAAGGTATTTCTGCCTTTTATAAGCTGACTAATGCTAAAGAAAACATACTGCTTCATTCAGAATGACCAAGTTGCTTTAAAAGCTCGCAGTGATTGCAAATATTCCCAAAAACGTAAAACTCTAACTGAAGCCAAAATAAATTGTTGCTGTTTATTTTATAATTGGCCTGAAACATGAATCACTGTAAAAAATAGCTTTGAACATTAAAAGGAACATTTTCTACATTTGAATAAGCACTTTTTATTCGATTCAACGAGTTTTTATTTTGACATTCGTATTGATCAGAATTCACAGAGCACAATACACAATTATGTGTATGATTTCTATACTGTAGCCCATTGCAATAATAATGATTAACAGACAATACATTGCAGCCCTAGTTTGAGTTGTACCTTTAGTGGCCCCTGCCGCTCCCAGGTGGTAGATGGCCCCCAGTATGAGCCAAAGAGCTTTCTGTTCTTCAGCAGAGATGCCAAGCACCTTCATAGCTGCCTGCAGCTTGGTGAACTGCTGTGCTGCCTTCTGCTTGTCTTCAGGCTGCACACATACATACACAAACATTGATCATAGTAAAGGTTTTGGTAATAGCAACCTTAGTTCTGTGCTCTGTCTGAGCTTGCAGCATGGTCCTACCTTCGTCTGAGGCACAATTCCAAACGTGTTGTTCTCAGCAAAGTGGTTAAAATGTAGCTCAGTTCTGTGGGAAAGGCAGAAAAGAACGGCTGTAAAAACTTTTGGTCAACAAGTAGCAAACACTGTAAACTTTTTGGTATCAAAACTATCAGACTATTCTATATGTGGACTGCTAAGTGGAAATTGAAATTGAGCAAGCTTTAATTAGACCCACTACATAACACTGTGTTCACATTCCAGCCTAGTGGCAGGAGAACTGCGGTGTCCTGATATTTTCAACTTCCGCATTCATAAACTTAAAAAACACAGACACCTAAAAACAACTTGCCTAAGTATAATAAATCTATCAGTAATGTACATCTGAGATGTGGAGTAAGGTTTTATGGACTGAAGACTGTAAATTTATAAAGATTACTTGGTTCATGAGAAGTAGAAAAAGTGAAAATTGTTGGTGTTTGCAAAAAGCATGGAAAAATATTTCTGCAGATGTCTTTGAAAACCTGAAAGCAAGCCTCCCAAAAATATCAGAAGCTACAATAAATGTAAAAGGTGAACACACAAAATATGTGTGATATTTGTTTTTGTTCTGTACATGTAAACATTCACATACCTTAGAGTGCTGTCTGCTCCAGCCATCATGTAGTAAAAGACATTAAAAGTGGACTCAGCCTCCGGGCGCTTGGTTACCCTCAGTTTTTCCAGCAGCATAGTCTACACAGCGATCCCAACAGAGCATTTTATAGAGAGCAGGGCAGAAAAGGTGAAAGGGCATTAAAGTGCTTTCAAAATTCAGGTGTGCATGCATTCTTATAAAACATGTAGGATAAATGGTACCTGAATGGAGGCAGAGGCCACCTGGCCAGCCTGGTCAAAATCCAGGGAGACAATCTGGGAAAAGCGGCTGGCGTTTGCATTCATAGAAGTGGCGCAGTTCCCAAAGGCCTCCAGGATTGTGTAGACTGCCTGCCATTTCTCCGCTGAGAGGGAAACACATGCACGCACGCACACAGAGTCAATAGTTTACCCACTACAAGTTAATTAGCTTGCTCCTACGCCCTGACTGACTCAGAGGAGGGGTTTCCAGGTCCAGCGTTGAGAGGTGAACATATGCTGATAGCATCTTGCCCTCTTTAATGCTACTGTTGATGAGCAATGTAATCTTCATCGGGTCATTAGGGCTAAGTGTGGGCTGAACAGTCTTTGATGAGCAAGGCTAATTATCAGAGTGTTCCAGCGCGTATCATTAGCAAAGCCCCCATCCATCATCCACTTCACCCTCTACACCAAAACCCCACCAACTGCCAACCAGCGGCCACCATCCATTCACTTCTTTTACACCATCTGCCATGCAGCAGGACTCATCCCTACTTCAGGAGCACAAAGCACATGGACACAAACATACGCATATGAACATGCACACACACACACACACACACACACACACACACACACACAGGTTTGGTTTTATACAATGTGTATATTACACATATTACATATGTGTATCTACCGATATATATTAAGAACAGGCCTATGTAAGCCTAATCCTAAACTTTAACCTCAGATACAGTCTCATAACGTACATATTATTTTAATTGTACTAACTGAATAGTTCATAGTAGCTATCGAACAAGCTAATAGATTGATAACTGAATTATAAGTCTAGAATAGAAGTAATGATGTCCTGAACAATGCCATCCGAGTACTTTCACACTGAGTATCAGCCAATACTCAGCTGATTTGAGTATTTTCAGGTACTGTGTTATCAATAGGTAATTCAATCACACAGTTTAGGTATGCCAATTAATGCTACAGTAAATCTTTTCCTTTTTAGTGTACATATTTGTACATTTTATTTACTTTTAATGTTAGTAATGGCCAATTCCACCCACTAGCTAGTTGAAGCCAATTGTGCCCTCTTGGACTCCTGGCCACGGATGGCTGTGGCACTGCCGGGGGATCAAACTCTGATTAACTGATCTGATGGCTAAAGGTACTTTAAATGCTGCACTGACATTTTTGGGTTCTGGGCTGTGGGATATTTACGTTGTAAATTCAATATGATTTCATTACAAGCACAGTTTCGAGGAGATTCTCAGTTTTGAACACACTATTTCTGCTAATGCCACTTCTAAACAACAACAACAACAACAACAACAAAAAACGACAACAACAACGTGTTGCATGGTCAGTTAAGCAGACTGTTTATGGGTTGTTTTTTAACCATAGTCGACACTCAGGTGGTAAAAACAAAAGTGTGACAAAAGTGCTTCTGGTAGCATGCCACTCGCAATAAGCAGCAGAAAAAGAAACTCGAAACAATGGCCGAGTGCTCATGCTTTACTTGTCCATGTTTAGACAAAATGTGGCTGGTTCAAGATATGACAAGTTTTCATTTTCCACTTTAAAACAGTTGCACACCGCAGACATTCAGAAGAGGAACAGACTTAATACTACTGATACCAGATCCGTTACCACACGGATATCTAAGCTTATCCAGTGAGCCTGCAGGTTGTCATTCCAAACAAGCTGGTCTTAGTCTTCAAATAATTAATCACGTGTGCACCTGTTCTGCTGGAATGAAAATCTGCAGTCACACTGACCCTGTTGCAGATAATACTGACATCGCAATATGCCAGGATTGGCTCCAATAAACTTGGTTTAAAGTGTTTACATTTCTCACCTGAGAAGATCTTTCCAGTGCTACCAGCAATGGACAGCAGATACTGAACCAGGTGCTGGCAGTTGGTGGTCTTGCCACTGCCACTCTTGCCCAGCAGCACAATGGACTGGTCCTGTCGCGTGGTCAGAAGGTTCCGGTAGGCTGTCTGTGCCACAGCATAAATATGCGGGGCCGTGTCCTCTCTCCTGCAGCCCTTAAACATGTGCATCACCTGAAAGCATAAAGGAGCGTTCACTAAAAATAGCAGTTCCACAGCATGGAGCTTTATTGAAGCCAGAGTAATTCATATCAAGAGACACCACTGAGAGCAATTCAATTATGTCCAAAATGAATTCTCCAGACACATTTTTGTGCTACACAAAACATTTTGTTCAAGCCTAAAACACTCAAAAGCCATTACAGCAGCAAAACCCAGCCATCATAAAAGTCTAGACCACACTGGAGTACCTTTTTATTACTGTTCCACAGTCTGGTCAGTAATGAAATGACTAAAGTAGAAATACGGCCACAACTTTGCACTTTTCCATAGTAGTAACACTACCGAGTCAATAAAGCTGCTAATTCGAAAAGTATGTTGGCAGTGAGCCTGCATTTCTAACACATTTAATAGCACATTAGTGCAAAAGAGCTCCGAAATTTCCATTACCAAGTAATCAGCCTGATCCATAAAGCAGGGTAAGTGAATAAGGATTGATGACTAAGAGAAATAATATAGCCTTTAATAAGTAATTACATTTAAATTCAATTATAAGAATGACTTAGTTCTTCATGAAATCCAATAGTGTGTCTAATCCCATTAGCAGGTTTCAGCTGCAGTTTCATTTTGCATCTTGTTGGAAGTATATAATAATGTTCTCTCTTTAATATGCAATATAAGACAATATGCATACTTGGAGCAAAAGGTATATATATAAAAAAAAAAACACGTGTCAAAGCCAGAGTGGTAAAGAGGCACTGTATTGTACCTTCTCAGAGTACATCGAAGGGGCACTGATGGGGTTGATGACCACCATGCTGGGTCCTGCATATGTGTGGATGAGGTTTCCTCCATAGCGCTGCCGCAGACAGTGCATCACGCTCGACTCATTCAGGTAGAGCAGAGTCGCCAGATCCTCACAGCGGTCAAACGAAGGGGGGTTCGCCTAGGGTCAGAAAGTTAAAAAGGTCACCATTCTACCTGCTGAGTAAAGGCTGGCATTGAAGTTGATGATCAAGAAGGGGCCTGTGACACAGTAGGAAGTGAAACGATTTACATTAATATTCTGAAGTCACTGCGGCCTTGACACCTCATGCCAAGTTTTAATGGAATTAAAAGCTGTTCACCTCAATTTTGAATCCAGCTTTGCAATTCCCTAATCAAACAGATGGTTCACACACTGGATTTAACCAACTTTCACATTATAAAAGCTCATCAGCTGAAATCGCCCTTCGGCAAACAAAAGACAATTTAATGACTTTGCGCTGGGCTGTGAGGGAAATACAACCTTCAGAGCATATCTTCTCCTGCCAAAGACAAACATGAGCTCCCAAAAGCCTGCATTCTACTATTAAAGCTTCTGTCAGAGTTCATGTGATTGTCTTTTACTCTCATATCTGGTTCATGTATCATCATGCCCAAACCCTCTTGTACATTTCATATGAGAAACAACACTACACTGCCTAAGGGCAAGCTGCTTTCATCCTGACCTTCTCCACATCATCCTCATCAACGTCCAGTACTGTCCCGTCATGCTCCAGTTTGATCTTCACCTTCCCCTCTGGCAGACTGCCCGCCTCTGTCTTCAGCAAAGTGGCTGCCATCATAACAGGTCAAAGATGTTAGCAAATACTACAAACATGACTACTCCTGACAACCTGCACTTACAATTACACTGTGAAGACAAAACATAAGCACACAAATCTTAAAACCCTAAAACCCTAACTCCACCTTTTACTTTCTAAAACACTTAAGGCCATAGTTTGGTTAAAAAAAAAATACATAAAAGTTCATGTAGTCAATCTGTCAAGAGATGATTGGTATCTCATATTTTCTTTAGTTTTACAGTGGAGACACAAGGCCAAAGTAGCTAACAAGTGTATAAAGCTTATACCGCACCAATTTTCATCTTTCAAACTCCAAGTCTGAACTAAGATGAGTTCTAGGGTCATTTCAAATATACATGCTTTTTGGCCTCCGACACTGTCTTCCACACTGATTTCTACAGTAATGGACAAAAATACAGAGAAAATATATATTTCTCAAGGTCATTTTTTATTACACCACTTGTTTTTGAGACATTACTTCATTATTGGACAACTACTTAATGGCATTTTGTAATGCCATGAGATAGCTGTGGACTGATGGGATGAAGATACTCACCCAGGGAGAAGCCATCTTTGTGGACCAGCCACACTTTCTCTGAGCCGTACCATGCCTGCTCTGCAGCTATCTGCTCCTCCGTCTTCACCTGTGGAGAAAGGGCATACCAACCACACTCAATCATGATACTTTACACACACTCAGCACCAAAACCACTCAAAATCACTCCATGCATGGAAGCCTACTGAAAAATAAAACAGGGGTGATGATAGAAGTTGACTTTTGGTTGATGTTCGAAGACCTGTCGTATCAGATTTCATATACCAGCCCAGATTTTATTAGGAAATCAGGTCTTAGAACAGTGTAAAAGGTCAACTTGTAGAGTGAGCAATGGTGCATGAGGGGCATCCACAGCAAAGTGCTTTAAAATAAGATGTACAGATGAGTTGATAGTTCAAATGATTACATAGGGCAACATGTTTCATAGGGCTTTCTCAAGCTCTTACTTTCTGTGCATGTCTGTGGCCAAACATAATAAACTACCACACATTTTCATAAACGGAAATCCCACACAGTTTCCACAGCCGTCTACCAGCAATTGGATGGAAAACACTACTAAATTTGCCTGAATAAATGCAGACCGACCTTGAGTTCTGGTGTCAGAGAGAAATAAATATGATGAAATGTATTAACTTTTCAATGTTCAGTCAAGCAAGTGAAATTTGAACATAAATAGGAAGGGTAAAGAACACCATAAGATAAGTACATACAATGACCACACGGTTATTGACTTTTGAAGATTATTTATATTAATTGTACACATTTATGTTCACATCATTAATACTTACGGATTATAATATGGTAAATAAACCCTTATTCAAATGTTTACAGGAGTCAGTGCACAGTGATTCAGCCTGTCTATAAGTCTTTAAGTCATTAATGGTCTGTGACTAATGACATGCATTCACTCAGTGGAAGGGCAAACTGACCCACAGTACACCCCCAGATGTACAGTGACATACCTATATAAAGGAAACACATTTGTTGTTAAGTGGTCTCAAACACTGCCAAATGTTCTCTGTTATTTGCTAGGCATGAGCAGTTCCTACTATTATTGAATCATTTATATGGGTCACTGTAACTGCTGGGTTGTATTGTTGGTTTAGTGGGGGTGGAAGATCACAGCACTCCAAACACAGGGCACACAGGACACACTTGACATGGCAGGTCAAAAGGCAAGACCACACAGGTTGGTGAATCACACACACAGGCACAGCACAGGCCAGACCTTTGGCTGGGAGGCAGCAATGTGGGCCGCCTGGAGGATGGCCACTGGATCCTCCTCCACCTGTCCCTGTGACACGGCACGCCAGCAAGAGGGAGCAAGAGCACTGTTAGACACGATTAAACTTCACAATTCTACATTTAGATCCATATATGTTACTTTGAGCAACTGTAGCATACAGTGTTTACAAGAGGAGACAATGTGAACAGATAGATCAGAGTACAGTAGTTCACCTGTATGGAAGGAAAAGATGGTCAGATTGCACTGAACTTCTCAAATTTAGCATCAACACAATTCACAGACCAAAATCTTGATGTGATCACAAACAGTAGTTGTTGAACTTCATTTTACGCACCACATTTATTACAAATAAAGCAAATACAATGACTAACACTGCTTTCAATAACACAGGTTAACAGCCTGTATTGAAAACTTACAAACATGGATAATGGGATACCTGAAGCCTTGTTAGAGCTGGATTAGTATTACCTGGGGAGGAATTATAATTTAAGTCCAGATTCAATTTTAATCCAGTACAAAAATGCAAATTACTTACTGTAGTTCACTGAATGCAGAGCTCCTTCAGTAATAGCGATCCTGTTTAAACTGATCTTAAAGTGATGTAATAACAGAACTGGTCTCATTACACTGTTTTGTTTTTGAACGCTATAGTTTTATGTAAAGCTGATGCTTCAATCCAGGCTTTCTATGATAATTTCAAAAAACACTTACTCAATACTTTAATCAAGTATTTTGGTGAGCCAAATCTCTTACATATTAATGTACATATCCTCTCCTGGTAAAACTAATGGAGCTTGAATACTGTTAACAGGCCATTTTGGTGATATGAGGCAAAGCCTGAAGGCATGAAAGTTCATAAACAGAGCACAGAGAAGCAATGCAAACAACAGCAGCTGGCATTCATAAATACACATTCCATTCAGCCACCATCACACCAGCGCGCTATAACGAGAGCATCCTGGACATTCACTTCAACAGAACCATACAGCGCTGCTGGATGCATGCAGCAAAACTCCATCTTTAACCACCACGTAATGGCTGGACCCACCAAAAAAAGGATGGCTTCTAGCCATTAAGAGTGCAATTAAAGCAGTTTTCAGTAAAAAGAAACAAGGGAGTCTGTATCATATCTGAGACAGAGATCTGAAAATCTGAAATCTGCTTATTAAAATGAACAGCATGAATCAAAGCAAAGAATAGAGGTTAAAAATTTATGGATTCACCATTTGAATGTGATCGATTTAAGTGCATCAATTTTAGAAATAAAAGGAGAATTCTACTGATTTTTCAACAGTTCTGCATAACTTTGAAAGCATCAAGATGTAATCCAGAGTGGTTTAAAGTAAAATGGTTAATTGTAGAATGACCAGTGAACCTACACACCTCTTCTGAGCTTCTGTAGTGTTCATAATGGTAAGTTTTCTTGAGGGACTATTTTGCCTTACAACTCCCTGCGTGCACCTCCAATAATGTATTTTATAAAACATTATAAAATAAAAATTTCTGTTTGCCGAATTCTTCTCAAGCAATCACAAAACAATGTTTCAGGAATCATTTAATACTTTTTGGAAGAGCTTAATGTAATAACTCTCTGTGAGGGAGCTTTTAAGAGGCATTAAACACATTGGATGTCTGGTTCCTATCACCACCACTGTGAACAATTCTGACTCTATAAGTCTCTAGAAAGGACCATTTCGCATCAAATCCCTCTAAATGACTTGTTTGTGTCTTGATAATTTAATTATGGAAAAAAAAAAAATTACTCCCCTGTCAAATTAATTATAATCAATTATAATAACACTTAAAGTATGCACCTATTTCTTGCTTTAGTAAAACAGTTTTTATGATGCATTAAATCTTTTCTTAAACAACTGTAATCAGACTGACATGTGGTCAAAGATTTACACCTCAAGTAATCTTGTAATCAAGCAAAGGTAGTATACATGGCTGCAGAATGAAGGGTGAGAATGCAGAGGACCCGGAGCTTACACTGCAGCAGGCTGCTCGAGAACACACTGTGGCCAGGCTGAGGTGGACACTGGCAGGGGACGCTGAGTCCCCAGATGGACCCTCTACCTGAGTGGACGTGGACGTGGATGCAGACGCGCTGGACACACACTCCAGCTACAGCAGCCAGCCACACAACAGCCACAGAGACAGCAACAGCAGCAGCCAAGACAGCAGTGGACGAGAAAGAGAAGGGCAGATGAGAAAACAGCAATGGATGAGAACAATGGAGAGAGGAACACAGTATGAGAGGAGATGAACATGCCTGAATTATGTTATCAGTGCAATTCCAAGAAAGAAAGAGTGAAATAATTATGAACAGAGGTGCTACAATGCATCAGTGCATCATGATGCATCAATCTGAAAACGCACAGTCAACTGAAATTTTGGAACGTCAGATTGCAATCAAACATAACAATATTTAATAAAAAAACAGAACTCTGCAAAACAGCCCTACATTTATGTAATGTCCAACCAAAATGGCCATTTAGTCTAAGCTATTCATTTAGCTGGAGATATTTCTGGGAGGATTAAACATGAGAAAATCAAAGAATAATAAGTGAAAAACGGGACTTTCCAAAACAGGAGTGGTTAAAAGATACAGAAAAATATGACCCCTAAAAACTGCACAAAACCTGGCAGCCCACCAAAACTGTCAGTTAAAAAGTACTTTAAGCTTTCATTGTTAAGAGACAAAAGAAATCAAGCTCCACTTTTGCTTCAGATCTGACTGTTTCTGTCAGTCTTTCCACTCAAACCTCAAGGTCTGAAAGGATGTGTAGCTGTCAAGAAGCCATAACTGAGAAAGGAGGAAATAAACAAAAATAAGAAAGACTGCTAACAGATACTGGTGAATGACAATGGCCTGACCACCACAGAGCTCAGACCTCAATATAAGACTGAACTTTAGAGGTGTAGAAAAATATCCCTCCATATTTCTTTGAAAAAGTCATGCACGTCCCTTGAAAAGAATGGTACCTGAAATAAAGACAAATCGTGAACCCACTAAATACTAAAGCATTTTATATGTTTAGTTGTTGTTTTGTGTAATTTTCTACTATGAATGAACAACTGAAAAACGAATAACTTGAAATTAATGGCCACTTTCACTAGAAATAAAATAAAGGAAGGGTGGTCTCTGACTGTACAGTACTATACATGCTAACATTTTCACTAAATAAAGATTTAAGACTATTTTCAAATAATAAAAATAAATGAAGTATAATTTTTAGCATCTTAAATACTTCAATCACTTTTGCATATCCATTATTTTTTAAATAATTCTGAATCATAGCAATGTAATCTAATCAAATCAATTCTTGAAATTAGAGATTTCATGTTGCAGTGAATCATTTCCTGAAGAATCAAAATGCTGTGTGGTCAGAGATTTATGCATATTAAGATGGAAAGGTGGCAAAATATGGAAGTGGAGGTAAAGATCATTATCAGAATTTTCTAATATGATTAAAGCAGCAGTATGTGAGATTTGAGTGGAACTAAAGATACTAAGTGGGCAGAAGAAACTGAATGACTGAATGGAACAACCACTATGTGGGTCAATGTCAGCCCATTACTGACACATTATCAAAACACTTATTATTAGTGATTAGTTTCAGAGTGACAGGCCACTATTAGGATGGTGCACAGTCAGTTTCATTCAAATCTGAAATGTCTTCAGCAAAGCACACATCACCAGTACTTCACGCTTAAACTAGCATCTAGACATTATAGCAGCAAGAACACCTCATTACATCAGAAAAACCCAAGTGGTAGTGCAGAGGGAGAACAATGAGACAGCAATTAAGGAAAGAAAGGAGAAATGGACATAAGAGGGAAGGAGAAGGAAAACGGGAGAAAAAGAAAAGAATTACAGGTGCTCCGAAGATGCGCTCCAGCCGTCTCTGAGCTTCTTCGGTAGGACTCAACACAGGGCTCTCCTACAAGTCAGACCACCGAGAGGAGGTGAGTCTATCAATCTGTATGCCTGCATTATGTACTGCTACACTGAGAGACAATACAATTAGTGAATACTACTTCTGTAGATTAGTGCAACAGGACCTACCGCCGAGATGGCAGATGTGCGTTAGTCATGCCTACTCTAATGCATTTCCTTCCTGCAGAGCACAGCTAGCGCACAACTAACTGCTGCAGGGGACAAACATGCACACACACGCACACCTTTTTGATTACAGATGGACGGGGGGCTTTAGATATGCCCCTAAGAAGAGGCTTCTCAGTTGGGGTTGTGAACAGACGTGAGACTGTCTTCACCTTTAAACATCATCAGGTGCATACACACACACAAAAACAAAGGAACACCCACAAATACACAGAAGGTGCACACAGTCAGTTTCTGTGGTTTGATTATACTCATGCTCATGAATTCAACTTGTGAACAAACAAGTAAACAAACTGCCATATAGAAATTATTCCAACATGCAATCACCACTTCAAACCAAACCATTCTCTTTAAGAAACTTCTGCCATTGCAGTGTTCTTTTAAATAAGCTTCATACAGCAGCACAAAAGAACATCAGAGAGTCTCCTATAAAGCTGCAAGTCCATCACATTAGCTTTGTATGATTAGGCCGGCCTACCTCTCTCAACTGCAGACAGTATAGACATCATTAATTGGCCTGTTGGATTCATACACTTACACATGCCCTCCCTCTCTCATTCTTATTCACTCTGTTTAAAACACACATTCATACATTCACACAGATCTTCCTTCAAAAGTAACACAGACTGGATGAACAGTTGTATGCCATCCATAAGTTTTAACTCAAGAGGTTAGGCACCTTACAACCTGAGACAACCTATGCACAGCTGAGAATCTAAGTAGGAAAGTGCTGTCAAACTGAGACAGGCTCTAAACAACACAGTTCTGTCACACAAACTTTATAGCACAGTGCAAAAGCCCAGAGACCACACTTTATTTATTTAATTTGTTTAATCATTAAATTGTTTAATCATTATTAAAAGACACAGAGAAAATGGGACTCCTGACAACCATGTAAGACCTTGTAGACCACCAAAACTGTCACAATCAGATAGACAGTACTTAAAGCTTTCATCTTTGAGAGAGAGGAGAAAATCAAGCTCCAGTCTTACTTCAGATGTGAAAAAATCCAACCTTCCACTATGATAAGACAACTCAATTTTATGGGTCTAAAAGGATGTGTAGCTGTCAAGAAGCCATTACTGAGAAAGCACATTGACAAAAAAGATTATTTGGATCATGAAAAGCAGAAAAGGCAACCAACTTCTAAGACTGAACTTTGGAGGTGTGGAAAATATCCCTGCAGATTTCTTTGAAAAACAAAGTGCGTATCTCAAAAAGAATGGAAGCTAAACAGTGCACACATTGAACAATGAAAAATGTTAAAGAATACTAAGTGTTGGAGGTTTTCATGTAATTTCTGTAAAATATATAAAAAAAAATTATAAATTATTGTAAAATACATAATGTTCTTTTCCTTATGCTGAAAAATGGTTACTTTTATTATTTATTCTGCTTAATGGCTGTTTCACCTAGAAATTAGTATAATAAAGGGTGGCCTCTGACTTTTGCACAGTACTGTATATATATTAGAAAAATCAAAATGGGTTATCTTACTTATCTTTGCTCTTTGCAGTTTTTGACTGCTTACTGTTATATAAACACACTGTGAAGTAAGTTCTGTTAGAAACTGAAAGCACATATATTAGAAAGGATTAGCTAAATACCAAAGAGTTTGCTCAAGCTCATGCTGGATCTGTTGATTTCCAATTCTCACACAGTCCCATGAGGGTAAAGTGATCCATGCAGAACAAATGCACAATCAGTACCTCTTGGCTCTTCGTAGTCAGCTGTTTGGGGATGGGAATGAACCCTGGTGGAGGGGCGAAGGGGTCAGGCTTGGGTGCAGGACATGAGAGGGTGGTGGGCTTGACTGGGTCAGAAGTAGCAGGTGAAGCTGCTTTGGGAGCTACAGGAGTAGATTTGGGTGTGATGGATACAGATTTAGGGTCTGGAATGGATGCTGAAGGGGTAGAGGTACTGGGGGATTTAATGGCTTCCGCAGGTTTCGGAATAAATCCAGCAGGAGGCGCCATGGGAGAAGTCTTCGGTGCAGGTATGAAGCCTGGTGGAGGAGAAATTGGAGAGGGCCTTGGGGCTGGAACAAATCCAGCAGGTTTAGGGGCTGGCACAAACCCAGCAGGTTTAGGGACTGGCACAAACCCTGCTGGGGGTGCTGTTGTACAGGGTTTAGGAGCAGGTGTGAACCCTGGAGGTTGCGACTGATTTTTATTCTTGGAACCTGAGACAAAGCCATCTGATGGGGAGACAGGAGACTTAACAGGAGAGGAAACAGCAGGAGTAGATGGAGGAGAACATACAGCAGCTTTTTCCACCGATTTGGATGCCGCAGTCTGGCTAGCTGCAGGTTTCACCACACTTGTTGCTGCTGTTGCTGAGCTTTCTTTCTCTTCCTTCTTCTCCTCTTGTTTTTCTATGGAATCTTCCTTGCGGGACCGAGGTCGCGGCTCCCTGGTCCTGCCACGGTTCATCAGGCTTGCTAAACCTGCAGAGATATCGTCCTTCTCTTCCTTCTTTACAGAGTCATGTTTGAAAGAAAAGACTGGCATCTTCATGGTTTTGGGCACAGACGTTGGCATGGGTTTGGGAGCCTCAGTGGGTTTTTGTGGCTCACTAGGAGCCTGGGGAACAGAAGTAACCATAGTTGTGGCTGAAGCATCATCTTCAGCAGGTAGTACTCTCCTCACCACCCTCCGCACAACCTTGACCACCTTCTTGCGGGTTACACCCTGTGGATCCTCTACGACGTCCGGCTGACTGTTATCGACCACAGTTTTGATGGTGCTGTTTAGGGGACCATTGGTCTTGCTATCACCATTCAGCACGGGCACAACACTCGGGGAAGCTTTCAGAGGCTCAGGGCTTCTGAAGCGCTCCGGCATCTTTGGTGGATCTGGACTTTTGGCCACAGAAAACCTGTTCCTATTGGGCGAGGGGCTCTTGAGTCGCTCACGGAGCTGGGGCTGGGACTGGGCATGGCCAGGAGGGTCTCGAGCAGGCTGGGGGCTCTTAGTACGCAACAGAGCTTTACCAGGCTCCAGACAGGGCACCGACTGGGAACGGCTGCTCAGACTGCCATCACTGTCAGACTACTCAGCCGGAAGGCCCAAGAGGAGCAGAAGGAAAAGACGTTACTGACAGAGATTACTATCTTTGTCACACAAAGGTAACGGCAGACAACTCTAAAATTATACCTTACATAAGCCCTTTTAAAATAAAAAATATTTTGTTCTGAAGAGGGAAATCAGTGAATCAAACGCAGTATAACAAAATTGAAGTGTCTAAAACGACTAAAAATATTTGTCTTGTTTTTCACAGGCTGATCAATATGAAAAGCCAAGGTGTGCAGACACCTATGCAGAAAATAAGCAAAAGAAGCTTTCATGCAGCTGACGCCTACTCATATAATAGTTCATTCTGCCCTCACTCACTGCAATAAGCTGCAATAATCTCAGTATAATTCTCAGTAAACAAGCTAATACAAGCTAAAGGGCTATTTCAACAGGAATTTATCTAAATGAGATTGTGTTACATGATAGACTCCCTAAGGACTTTTGATGGATACAGAACTTGAAGGAACCTGTAATGAACTACATTTGCCATGCAGTTAAGAAAGCAAATTATCATTAAACGCTAAATAAAGCGTAGTTTGACTTTTTAATGTAAAAGGTTGTACAAAATAAAATAGAAAACAAAATAACTGATAATCCAAAAAGGATGCAATAGTTACAATTGATTAACACTGCAAGGTCAAAAAGCCTGCATTTCTCATGTAAGCAACATAAATATTATTAGCATTAGCCTTACAGCTAACAAATTCAGCAAAGGAAAAAAAGTCTTCACAACTGAATCAGTATTTTTGCTAATCTGTGCTGAAGCAGGCGTGTGTGTGCATGCATTCGCATGGTGTTTATCTTAACTGCCTATCACGACATACCTCTCTGAGTAAATGGTCCTTAGCAGCTGCATGTTGGTCAACAACAGCTGCATATTGACTGCCAGAACTACAAAGGACTCAGTAAATCATCTTCCCTTCAACAGGAGATTATGCTATTTAGAAGTAAATTCCATCAAATTTGTTGCACGAAATGGAAACACTATTATCCCTGTTATCCCTGCGCCTATTATCACTATTATCCGGCTAGGTCAATGGCTGCTAATGTGAGTTAATTTAGGCTACCTGACTGACAATATCCACCATTATCCAATTCAACATTGTTTCATTTTAAACAGGTTGTGAATACTGTGAAGACTGGAAAAAGTAGAGACACACCAAAACTTCAGCCACCCAAAAAAACTGTGTTGAGAATGCCACGGTTTCAGTCAAAAGAGAAAAAGTGCTCAAAAAATTAGACTGAAAAAGAAACAAAGCTTAAATCGGCCTACAACAAAGTGTTAAAATCGTTATAGAATCAAAAAGACTTTACAAATAGTTTGAATAGTAAGAAAAATGAGAAGCAGTGATTAAAAGCACTGCTTGTTCTCTTCACTCTCCTGCGTCAGTCAGCAAAGACGTGTTCAAACAGTTTGAGCAGCAGCAGAAGATCAACAGTGAAAATGTCAGCTACGTAAAACTATGTCATGGTTTCTACAAAGGACATTACACTGGCGATCTGTTATCACTGTTCATGCCAAACATCAAGAGGGGATACAACAGCAAAGAACTTCTCTGTTTGATACCACTTAAAAACCTGACATCCTGTTTGATACACAAAATAAAGCAAAACAACAGAAGGAGAAAGGACAGTCCTTGCTAGCATGCTAGCACTATCTGTAGTTACAGTTGTACAAATGATGAAATCAGTGCTGCACTGTGAAGTATTACTAAAAAAATAAATAAAATAGAATCAATTGTCTTGGATGATGAGTGTTCTAGGTTGTCAAGGGCGTTTGAATTCATCGTACATACTGTAGCCTATACACTGTACTAATATTAGTAAGTTTATTTTATATGAACCTTTTTTTACTTTTTGTCAGCTTTTCCGGTTTCAATTTTAGCGTGTCCTGAATTTTGGTTTCAGTTTCGGCCAAAGATTTTCATCTCAGTGCATCACTAGTAAAAAGCAAACACAAAACTTAGCAGAGCTCAGTGAGTGAGGACACAAGGGTGACTTTTGAACTATACAAGAATGTTTCCCCCAGACCCACACCAACCAACAAATCAGCTTCCTGTGTCAGTAAAGCGTGATGGCGTTTCACACTGTGTTTCTCACTGCACTTACACTATCTTTCGAACTCTTGGGGGTTGCCTTGGTCTCTTCTTTGACCTGAAGAGGTTTGTGGGAGAAATTAATTAGGATGTGGGTTTTAAATCAATTGAAACGGTGCTCTGGATATCACAGATGCACACCACACACTCATGTATGAAATTCTAAGAGTGTCAATAGTTATATTTGATAAGTGGTGTTATTGCAAAGTAGAATAACAAACAATACTGCTTTATACTATATAACCAAATCCAAACATGCACAGTTTTATTTTTATCATTTATCATGTTACATTTAAAGCATCAGCGTCAGTTTACTGCTGCGGTCGAGCCAGTGGCAAGCTTTCAAAATGAAACCAAAAGAGCTCTGGCACAGCACTGGTGAACTCCTTAGAATACAGTCTGCTATGATGTTAGAATACACCAGACAGCTTTACACAGTGAACCATGTTTTCCATCTGCCCCAGAACACACACGCAGACTGGGCCATGCATTTAAATGCACACCACCATTCAAATGTACTGAGCACTCAGAACCCTGAGAAAAGAGGCGGTACTCTGTTTGTTTTAGGTATATACCTCAGAGACAATATGCATTAGAAGAAAGACAGCATGCAGAAAACACAAAGCTAGGAGCGCACTGTGCAGTGAATGGAGAATGAGGAACGGAACACCACTTTCCTTTTGCTCCCAGAAGGAAAAGCGTGATGAGAACGCCATGGTGGTGGCGCTGTGGTCATGGGCTGGGCCGGGTAGGGGGGTACAGGGAGGAGACAGATGAAGAAGGGCGTTGTGAGGTGATGACAGTCACGTGGGCCAAGAGATAAGAGGCTGGCACAATGGTGGCTGCTGGTCTTGAAGACGTTAGCCCTGGATCAAAAGCTTCAGGCAAGAAAGTCTCTGGAGAAAGAAAGGGATTCTGGGTCTGCGGGACAGAGGTTTTAGGGGTCGTCACACGTGGGTATAATTGCATAGAAAGTCAAACTAAAACAGCGATTCTCAAACTAGCCCTCAGGGACCCCTAGATGGTCCACAATTTTGCTCTATCCCCAAGTGTGAGGACTTTGGAATAGACTGTCTGGGGGCCCAGAGGACTGGCTGGAGACACTGAACTACAAAATTGCACACTAGTATGATCACTCCAAGAGGTTAAAAATATCTGATAAGTCAATATAATTACAACTGCTGCACAGCATCTGTGACACACATAGGGCTTTATCAATTATATTCGTAATCAAATAATCTACTGATGGCAGGGGTCACCAATACATCTGCAGGTGGGCTGGAAGAAAAACCTGTAGCCACACTAGCCATTCTTGGATAAGACTGGTGACCCCTGATTAATCAAGTAAATTGTTGTTTTTTTTTGTTTTTTTTTGTTTGTTTTTTTAAATGGGCAAAAGAAGAATGACTGACTTATCTGAACAACAACGAACCATGTATAGCCTTACAAAAGAAAAAAACAACTGACAGAAAAAGATAAACCAGAAAGCCTTTAAAATAGCATCAATAAAACGCTATGTAGCCAAAAAAACAGCATACATGGTCATAAGCAAAATTTTCAATGCCAATGGGCAAATTATTTGTTGATTTTCTAAGTGAAAATAAAAACACACCCTCTACAGGGAATAACCTAAAATATGGCATTTTTCTACAATTGTCAGTGCATAACTTCTACTTATTTGGCTGAGTTGGAATGATATTGGAAAAAATAAAACAAGTCATCAAATGTGGCACACCTTTTACACACATATTTAATGTTTTTCTCACAATCTGTTAAATTCAGCAAATAAACAGTAATTAGGCATTAAAATGTGGAGAAGTGTGTTCTCTGTAAAAGATGTGTTAACTCACTCATTTTCATTTAGAAAATCAACAAAACATGTCATTTAACCAGGGCTGTCCATATGACTGTAAATGAGTTTCTCCATTTGTCTCTGTTTCTTACTGTAAGACAGTTGATGAGTTATTTGAGGTGTTCTCCTGGTTGGCTGACAAAAATCTGCAGCTACACTGGCCCTGAAATGGAATAATATTGGAATGATACCGTTTTTGGCCACATAGTGTTTTTAGTGAGGCAATTTTACAGGCTTTCTAGTTTACCTTTTAATCTCTAGCTTATCTTTTAATCTTTTAATTTGTCTAACAGTTTTTTCTCTAATTTAAAACATACATTATCATCACAAAAACTGGCACCTATTTATTTCAAATTCATCAAGAAGGCAAATGTGAATTGAGTAAAAGACAAAAGAGCACTGTAAGGTTCGAGACTGGGCTAAGTGTGAGGCTGCAGTTAAAGCTGGTTAGCTGCTGTAAGAGAGGGCCTTTTTGTTTTTTGACTGTGGAAATACTATATAGTGCTATAGTTTCATCAGTAATCAGATTTCAATAATCAGATTTGCACAATTATAAATGTAAAAAAATAAATAAATAATAAAGCAACCCAATATGGCAACAGTCCTATATGCCTACATTAGTTCAGCTTCATAAGTTGTAAGTACTTTTGTTTATAAACATGCATAGCAATGCCACTGTAGTTTTACCTCATCGTTACATCATTACATCAGAGCACACAGCAGCTGAACAGGCTTTTTCCAGCTGCTCCAGAGGCCTGGCACAGACACGGGGCTAAAGAATGGATATGGTCTTCCCCAATCTCCATCAACATGCACTCTCCTGCCCTGCTGTACCCTAATACCAGCCTAACACCAGCAGGACATCTCCCTCTGACTCAGTCTTTCAATTAGAGCACACCACACCAGCTAAATAAAGCATCCGTGGAGTGCTTATCTGTGAACAGTGCACTGTGATACTGAGAGCAGAGTCTTTTTTAAGGAGCTGCCACTCCAAATTGGACCTAATCTCTAGTACTGCCACGCAATTTATCAATATGGTACCTAAATAAATAAGACAACAATGGTAGGAGAAGCATAGAAATATCAAATGCATTTCTAGCAATATGAATAATGACAAACTACAGGGTCAAGCAAAAGTCTGGAACCATCCAAATATCTTGAAGACCCTTAAAGCTTGATTATTAGACCAATGGTTGTATCTATGATGTATGCATTGGTCTACCACATAATAATGAAATCATAATTACGTTAAAGGTCTTACAGATATTTGTGTGGTTCTTGTCCTTTGATTCACGAGGTACTCACCTGATAGGAGTAAAGCAAAGCAAATTTTAGTTAGAGTAGCAACTATTGGCTACATATTCCACCATTCAAAAGCTCTATAGCCACCAGCACTCCAATTGAAAAACAAATCAAGTCTAAATCTGGCAAGTCAATAATGGTAACTAGATTCACCACCACAGCTTTAAGCCTACCCACAGATTTAAAAGCAGGACTTACAGCAGTAAACAAGTCCTAAATCAACATCTCTCCTTGAAGCCCCAACTGCACTACAGCAACAATCTCCCGTTTGTTAAGACAACAAAATAAATCCAACAATGTGTGAGTAAATCCTTTATTCATTTATGCCCAACGTAAACAATAAAACAACAACAACCAATTCACATTATCAGTGCTGAGTCACTTGCTATAACCAGGGCTCGATTTAAGGGGGGGTGCAACGGGATGCCATCTCCACATTTAAAAAAAGTGATCAGACTACTCATCTTTAAATGACAACTTATTTGTTACACATATTTCAATTCCTTCTACATTTGCGATTTGGAGGTGTTTGGAATACCCCAACTTCCACCTAGCTGTCTGAACCCACCATCCCCCCTTTTTTTGCAATTCAATAACTGACTATAACTCCTTGCAAAGTCTCAGCATTTTACATACACAGCAGACAAATCACCCACACAGCTCCAGAGGCCATTTCTTTACGCAAAGCACAGAATGTGATAATGGAACTAACTAACAGATGGATTTAGCTACAGGAAGCAGCATACAGGAAAGAACAGCAACACCTTACTGGAAAGTACTGGAAAACTTCTCAGTCTTCATTGGGCTGAACTGCATATATAGCACATGTGAAACAATAACATCTGAAGCATGTAAGCTATGGAAGTGAGAGTTTTCTAGTCCAAGTGATATTTAAATCACACCATTTGCCTTGACTTTCAAATCATACTTGCCTCAAAACAAATCAGAATCTAAAATCTGTCCTCAGTACAATGTTGTTATACAACACCAATCGTGGCACATAGATTAATACTAACATAAACTCTCTACTGTCTTTATAAGATTAAATTTTAGATGGGGATTCCACATATTTTTCAAAATATCTCAGTAACTCAGCCATTGAGATGCAAACAAAGTTAATCAGATTGTTTTGATGTGAAATTCTTCACAGCAGAGAAACTTACAGATTCAAAGGTTCTTTATCTTATTTTCTCTAATGTCTTTAACGCAAACAAAGCCATTTTGTTTACTATCCAAACCAACCCCCTACTGTGTTATTATATTTAATGCTGATAATGATAAAATAGTTTTCTTTGGTTAATATTTTTCCTACAACACCCTGCAAGTATCTCTCCACAATGCATGTTTTAAGCCAAACTTTATCTGAAAACTGTTGTAAAACAATGTCTCAGGCATCAGGCAGCATATTTGTAACTATTTTGTATAATGAGGTAGCTTTTTGATTAAATTCTGGTTCCTATCACCACCACTGTGAACAATTCTGGTGCGGTAAGTTTCTCTATAATGAAGCGTTTCACATCAAACCACTCTGAATGACTTTGTTTACATCTTAATAACTGAATTATGCAGAAATTCTGACAAATAGGAGGAACTGCCCTTTAAATTAGCTAGCTCTTCAGTTTTTCCCAAAAAGCAGTGAGTACCAGGGCTCCAACTCACTCAAAGATCTCCAACACCAGCCTACCATAAACACAACACAACAGCATCTCAAACACATTAAAACTTCAAATTAAAGCAAGTACATTTACAGTTTCAGACTTGACTGAATACCTATAGTAGCCTAAAAGAGTGGCAATGCTAGCTGGTCTTTTCACCAAGCGGCCCATCGCTCTCAGCCCTAAAAATAGTGCAGCAGAGCCAGACAGGCCTCAGCCTGAGCCAGCACATTGAGCCCAGTCTCCTCCAGCAGCTCTACCTACATCTGAGCTTCTAAAGCCCCAAAACTAGGGCCAAAGCTGCCTTACCTCAGGTGTTCTGTGCTGCCTCTTCAAAGCTAATGTGGCTCCGTTATCCAGCAAAGGTCAGGACGGAGCAGAGTGGAGGCCTAAAGTGGCCAGCGAGAGTGTGAGAGTCACAGAGAAAGAGCAGAGAGCCAGTGAGCTCACGTCACTCACCCACACAGGCCACAGACCGGCTAGTTTCCACTATTCCTGACGAAGGAGGGACAGCTGTCGTGGGGTGGGGGGGTACCACGTCAGCCTAAATATAGACCCTGACTAGCACTACTGTTCCTGCTGACCTCTCTCACTCCCCGCCCCCAAGAATGCTGGCAGGATGGCAAGTGATAACGCTCCTCTCCTCTCTTCTCCTCTCCTCTCCTGTCCTCTCTCAGCACCAGCTGCTCCTTCTTCTCAGCTGCTCCACAGAAGACGTAGTTCCAGCACACCTACCACTACTGAATAAAGACGGGGGTGCGAGCCACTGAAAGTTTGTGCAGCCAAGTAAGTCTGTTTTCTTTGGGAGGTGTGGACGTATGCAGAATCGTTTCAGAGTGCAGAGAAAACAGACAGAGGGAAAAAGAAGAATCGCTAAAGCGCTGCGAGATGCAGGCAGAGGAAATGATGCAAGGGCTTGGCACTTCCTACAAGCCGTTTCAAAACTGCAGAGGGCACTGGAAAATACACCGCCACTCACCTAACATCCATCCCTCGCTACAAAAAGAAACAGAAATGAGCAGCACAGGATAACTCCAAAAGCATTAAAAAAAAAGAAAAAAGAAGGTATTTTCTGGAACTTAAATCACCTCCTCAAGATGTCATGCAACAGTCTAAATGGCCAAGTACTCAACTGTCATGTTAAGAGCATCTCCAAAACATTTATATCCAAATGCACCAAGTATTACAACCACTGTGGACCATCCATATTTGAATAAGCTGGTTCTGTTGGAACGGAAGGAAACACATTACGAACAACAACAGCATTGTTACTATTGCCATTTGTTTCAGCACTGGTTTCCTGGACAGGAATTTAAGGTTAGTCTGGTACCACATTTTCCTTCACATGGAAAACCTCTATTCAGAATGCCTTAGTCCAAGAGTAGGTTTAATCCCTCTTTGAGAGACTGAACCTCTGAGCAACAGGAGTACTTTGTCCTACTCATGACTCTTTCAGCAGCAGCATTGCCTTAACTAGCCACCAGGAGGCTTCTCTTCCCGTCTTTACCTGCTCTTCCTGTCAAGAAACTGTATCAGTTCAGCAATCCAGTCACAAGAGGGCGCCGTAAGCCTTCCTAAAGCTCTCTGTGAGCCACACTGCCCACCTGGCTCTGACAGACACAGGATCAATTTCTAAAAGAGCAGTTTGTTTGCTTTCAGCTCCCCTGCTCAAACACAGTTAATCAGTGTGACTCAACACAGCGTGGCAGGGTGTGTGTGACTGCTGACTAAAGCGTGTGGTAAGATGGTTACTCCTAAAGGTACAAGGGAGGGATAAGAGCTCAGGTCTGCAGTGAAATGAGGTTATCAAGTAGTCAACTCTTAACAGCAAAGGTTGTGGCAATAGCAGTAAACGTAATACATGTCAGAGAGGATACAGCAAATTCTCAGATCTGTGTCAAGCTTCAGGTTTTATTTGTCACATATTGTCTTGGGTCACTTCTATCATCATTTGTTTTTTGCTGCTATTTAATTCGTTAATGTATTATAAAAAATTATTCAAAAGTACATCGTTCCAGCTATATTATGACTTGTCAATCAATACCTTGAGTCCAACTGAGCAATAAAACATTCACATAACCCGCTATTTTACTTCAAAACAAATGCTGGGACACTAATTCAAAGCATACATGCTTGAAACAGATCTCCAATGTACCATCCAACACACCAAACTCTAAATTTCATTAACATTCTGAAATATAGAGAAAGTTTGAAAACTAAGAAAACTTGACTACTGGATTTAATACACTAAATACACTAAAAAAATTCCAAAATCAAGAGTGAAAAACGTACTGAGTGGTGGCAAGAGACCAGAAGTGTTCAAAACCTGCCACGCTCTGGCCGTCCAAAAGAGAACACCCAACAAGCCTGGCTGAGCATCAGTCTGCTTAAAAGACTTCAAGCTGCCATCTAAAAGAAGGGATATGCAACAATATACTGACCTAAGCAAAATACCAAGTACTGACCTACACAAAGGAAAAGGGCAGTAATGTGTGTCCCGCAAATGTATCAGTACTTTTACTTTGTAGTTAAAGAATTATTTTGTTTTAATTAGTTAATAAGTTTTTAGTGCATTACCAGATTACCTTTAAGATTCAGTTAGTAAACCTGATTGTTTAATGCTGGTTGTTATAACCTCTCTACTAGATATGAATGAATCAATGATAGGAGCTATAATAATTCTTGTGGTGTTCCATAATAATAATTGTGGTGAAATTCTTTGCCAATGTGCAAACACTACATCACAACACAACGGCATACAAAATATGTAATCACCAGAAGTGAGCATGGACAGAGTAGCCTACATCTATACTCAAGTAAAAGTATTTCCAAAAAACAACTTGTGTAGAAAGTAGAAAAGTAGCAGGTCACAAAACTCTGAGTAACCTGAGGAACTGCAGTGGGACTTCTTAGCAGTTAGAGAATCTGAAGTTTGTTAGGCTCTATTCATCTCTTTTTGAGAACATCTACAATTGATGACAAACTGTACAGATGCTGTTTCTATGACTAAGGGTCTGTTTACATCTGTAGTTCAGTTCCCATGGTCCAGACAAACGATAATTAAGTGATACATCATTGTATTTTAGTTCTGGTTCGATTATCCTACACACTGTCAAATATGACATTCAACCAAAAGATGTAAATAAAATCACAAAAGGTAAAAAGTCAAAGTGACAATATCCAACAAACCTTCTGAATTATGCTGTACTTGGGCTTAACTTAAAGGTATGTCTTGTTTTATCCATCTTGTGATATTCTAGAACAAAAAGGCACATGAGGCTATGCGGAACCGTGGTTTTCCCTCAGTGAGATGAAATCACTGACCACACACAGCGTTGAGCATCTTTCTGCTACAATAAAACATGACAAGCTTGGAACATAAATATATCATATGATTGATGAGTGCAGTAATGTGTGTACATCAAGTATTTTATAATAGCTTTGAATGTGTCATTTTAAAAATAAAATCTGTTCCATAATTAACAGAGCAATCGCAAAAACTTTCATTTAACCAAGCACATCCTAATGTATATGAGTAAAAGTAGACTCCTCACATGTTCAATATTAGTAAAAATATTATTTAAAAATAAATCCACTCAAATTTTGTACATGTAGCTAATTACTACTGCCTCCGCTAACCACAAAATACACACGTGGATATACACACATACAGATTATACACAGAACACAGCAGAAGACTGTATATGCAGTACTGAAACAACCAGTTAATACTGCATCTCATGTTATGCAAAAGAGGCCTTTTAATTTGTATATTCATATATTCATTTTATTGCTAAAATGGGACAAAATATACTGAAAAGACATCCAATGAACAAGTATAGCCTATATGTGGTAAACACTGAGGTGTGTAAGAGTATTTGATTTGTGCAAAGTTGAGTGTGAATGTGCATGACGTATGCAGATGATGCAAGATGCAGGTCAGGTTCAGAATGCACAGTTCACACATCAATTCTAAGGCCCACAGACTTGGCCACTCACCATCGTATTCCATAAGAACATAAGCCATAAGCACCTCGCAACGGTGTTTGTACAGCATGTACACTGCACGTATATGGTATAAATGTGTGCAGAAGAGCTCTGTGTGAGAAGCAGCAGCAGTGAGGCTGTGGTTACTCTGCAAGCTGACCAGCCAGCAGAGAGAGAGAGAGAGAGTTTGGATTGAGGAGGAATGTGAGCTATGAGCCAGTCAGGCAGGGATAATGAGAAGAGTATGCAGCTTGGAGCAGCCAGAAACAACCCCAATCCCCTTTCACCCATCCTCGTCCCTTCATCCCTCACCTCACCTCACCTCTGCCCAGAGCTCCACAGGCTCACCCAACAGTCTCCGCCACTCCACTCACCACCGGCATATTAACACTAGAGTGACATACCAACATACTCATGCACTCAATCAGCTCCACCCAGGCCTAAAGCACCCATACCACATTATCCTTAACCCTGACTGATCCTTAACCCTAAGAAGCAGCAGCTGTAGCGGTAATAACAAAAGAAGAATAAGCAGGAAAAACATCTAAGTGCTAACTTTAACATGTAAACAACATGGACACAGCATGTTATATATAATGTAAATTTAGAATTTAAATGTTATTCACTGCACAATCATATGTTAGCAATTATGTAATTATATAATTACATAATTGCTAGGGGTCTACCGATACACTCAGCCCACAATAAGATTTGGTTCACTATATTAGCTTAAATGTTACTGGGTTCATTATTTAAATGAAGGAAAACAACGCTCATTCATGTTGTTGCACAACTTTCTAAAGACATTATTTACAAGTAAAAAACACACCGCTGATGCTGAAATATCATTAACTTAGCAGACTACACTGTACAGGACTCATGTGAGAGAAACTACCAAAAGCAACAGGAAAGTGAAAAGCTACAGTTCACCTCAAAACAAGATGCGACAGTGACATGAGCACTAGCGGGCTACAAACCTGGAGGAACTGGAACATGCAGCCACTGTTGCTCTCACTGGGTATTGGTGAAACAGTAAACAGTAAACTGCATTCAGGGCTCAAATCAGGGTTCAAAAGAACCCAACGTTCACACAATAACGTTATTAATAAGCAATAAACGCATTCTTTTTTCAACATTTCTGCATAATTAAATCATTAAGATGTAGACAAAGTCATTCAGAGCAGTATGATGTGAAAAGCTCTGTTGTAGAGAAACTGACCGGGTCAAAATTGTTTACAGCAGGTCTGATGCAGTTAATGTCTCAAAAGGCATTAAGAAAACAGAAAGAAAAAAGAAATATATAACACAGATATAACCCCAAATGATTATGAATCTGTTGCCTTAAACAATGTTTTACAACAGTTTTGAAATTCAAAGCCTTTGAGCAAAAATGTATATATTTTTAACCCATTCACATCAGAGAAGTACATGCAGGTTGTTGTGAGGCAAAATAGTCCCCAAAGAAACCTTTTTCCCCAGACCTACCACTATTTTATCATTATGAGCATGTGATTGAAGACATGTGGGTTCACTGAACATTTTGGATAGAAAATAAAATGGCTATATTTGCACTGTAGTCACTGGTTTCTATCACCGCCACTGTAAAGAAATCAGGAGTGAGCAAGTTTCTCTACAATTAAGTACACCACACCAAACCACTCTGAATTAATTTAAATGGCAATTCTGCAGAAATTTGGAAAAACAGACAGAATTCTTATTTAACCTTATTTTGTTTACTCATACAGCTAAAACAAAATATACTGCTTTTTAAATGCAAAATACATTTCTTTAGATTCAAATTTGAGCAAATAAGACAAATGCAAGCCAAAATTAATCTCAAATTATTGCAATTGACAGTTTACAGTTCTAAAAATTATACTGTATTGTACTGTAAAGCAGCAGTAAAGATTTCGAAACATTAACCAACTTCAGAGCATGTAAAATGCGAAAGAATGATGCTCTTATAGTGACTGGCTAGCAGCCGAGTAGTGAGTAACTTGGACATGTTGCTTGCAGAACCAATTATATGCCAAAGAAAAAGTCAACAGCATAATTAGAGACATAGCTTTTCCTCGAAGGCAGGAGTCAAACAGCTCTGTTGATTCTTGCAGTGTGGTGTTAAATGGTGCGCCAGTCTCTCTGCACTAACCCCATAATAACACTGGGTGCGTCACTCGCAGCCAAATTCACCTGAGGCCCACAAACTTGCTCACTATCATGTTACGTAAGGATATAAGCACTTCATAACAGATAAAATGTACAGCATGTACACTGCTATAGCATGCAATATGTATGAACACGTGTTTACAGACAGGCAGCAACAAGTCTACAATGTGTATCCTCCATTATCTGCCAAATGTCTGTATTTACTGTTTCACCATATGTCTGCTGTACACATTCTGTGGAATCACACGCACACTTCGCCCTATGTTTGTCTATACCTTTCGCTGTTTGATGTGAGCAAACACCTTCTCAGTACACTAAAACATGTTTTCTTGACCACCATAGGCTTCTTCTTGTTAAGAAAAGCATCATATGCCATCTCCACAAAGCTGGTTAAAAAGACAATTCCATTCACTTAGAAAACCACTAAAAGGATTTAACAGTCATGCAACAGCCATATGGCACATAAATACATCAAATAATTCATGAAAATCTGACCATCTCTAAATCCATTTCAAATGCTAATCTGCTGGGCTGGCACTGTGGTTAGCCTAGCATTGCCACAAGGCCACTATGCACAACAGACTCACACTGGTGGGCAAATTTAAATCCCTTAAAGCATGGGTTCTGTATTTTTAACTAAATATCAATTATTCATGCTACTGGAATGCAGTACTCCATCTCTTAATTTGGCTATTAGACCCACATTTAGTAGCATTCTTCATGAATCATGGGCACAGGACATTTTTTATTTTTTAATACTGGTAGTAAACCAGTTTTCTCCCCAATGTAGTCGTGACCAATTCCACCCACTAGCTACATCTCCCCTAAGCACACAACGCTACCAAGCTTGGAGGGTAAAGGATAGCACATGCTTCCTTTGAGACGTGTGAACTGCCACAAATTCTTTTCAAACTGCCCCGATGCAATGTTATAGGACAGCTCAATGTACCTGAAGGAGAATGCTAACTGCTAATTCTGTTAGGTTAGCTAACAGACGCAGGGCCAACGCTTACTTGAACCACTATTGGAGCCTGAAATTATGTAAAACATGCATTATATTGGTCACTGAATGAATTTCAGGAAACAGGAAAAACGCAGCACTCAGTCAACTAGCAAGTCATCAACAAACAAATGCAGGTAAAAGTAAAAAATCAGAAGCACTAAAGAGCACAACACAGAAGCACATGAAAAACAAGACAAACATGGTGACAAACTGACTTGGGGATAATGAGGGGGCAGAATGTTCCAAAGGAGATCTACGAAGTTGGGTCCTGTGATTACTACAGTGTCATAACATCTACCAATTTGTTTTGTCTCAATTCACAAAAACAAACAAACAAACCAACAAATAATCTTCAGTGTGAAAATGGCTCCCAACTTTCACTAAAAGAGCCGACTCATTTCTGAACAATACATCACTATCAGGAACGACATACCACATCTCACTTGGCCTGCTGCCTTTGAGATGGACGCATAAAGATATTTTTTCTACCAGTACGATCAAACTGTGTGCTTTGAAGTTCTGTAATATTTAATGTGAAGTACTAAACACAAACTAAGTTCTAAGACATTCTAAAAAGTCTAAAAAATAATAAGTCTATAAATCAATCTAATAATGAGTCTTCAAAAGTCACCCAACCTTTTCAGCCATTGTTCATATTTACAAATGCATTAAATTAAATATACTACTACACAACAAGCTTGCTGTGTTTTATTGCTGTTAGGACCTGAAGAGTCATGGGAACTAAATCCACTGAGCTGCGGTTAAGCCCACAGTTACCACAATGCTACTGGTCAGAACTGCAGCCAAAATGGCCAGTGCTCACCCGTGCGATCTTTCTTTCTTTCTCTCTCTTTCTTTCACACACACACACACACACACACACACACACAGCTGCACAACGCACCCACCACACCCAGACAAAACCCCTGCTATCCTGGATGCAAACAATCCACCAGTCCCTTGAAATAGATATAAGGGCCCACATATAAACATCCCACACCCTGATACGATCCCTAAAGAGGACCTAAACATCCTCACACACGACTACTCCCTTGAAATAGAGATCTCTGGCCGGTCAAAAAATGAGTAAATCACAAGGGTGGGGGTACTGCGGGAGTGGCAGTGCAAAGCTCAGTGGAGTGTGTCGGGGACAGTGACCTCAACCTGAGTCACACCACAGCAGTCCAAGCATCGATCCAGCACACTACCCACCAGAGCCTAAACAGACTATATATGTACAGAATAGGTCAGCGACAAGCCCAAATGAGGAACTCTGGCTCTAAACTAGTTCTGCAGGAAAAACGAATGCAGTTTTTAAAAGTTGTCCCTATCGTGCCCTGTTCCAAAGCCGAAATGTTTTGTCCTATGTGCATTTATTTTCTCTCAGTGTCACTGGGTCCTCTGGTCATTAAGCAGTCGAAATGTGAATACTGCCACGTACGTTCTACAAGCAAGCTATCAGTCCTGCGCATTTAATTCATCACATCATGATGAGGCTTCAACACTTACCACACAACTACACCAGCTACTGGACATGTAGGCTACTAATGTCAAAGCCTTTTGACTGCCACACTTGACAGAGGTTGCTGGTTTGCATGGGGTATTTTTGCTAGGTTACTAGTCTGACATGAACAGAACCTCATAATTAAAAGTTTTTTTGTGTTTTAAGCATTCTGATCAAACTCAGAGGTGTTAGATGACCTTCTGTAGTTTGATTAATCTCCCAAATGGCATCAGCTACAGCGCATGTTGTCCTCTGAAACGCTTGACAATGGGGAGACAGTTAAGGACTCTGACTATTCTCGGTAGAAAGGGTCAGTTTCCTCCTTGGCGACAAGAACGATTATGTAATTTAAATAACATTCATATTTGGGAGAACGTGTATGAAGGACAAAATGTTTAGGCTTTGATTCTAAGTATAGGCTCATATCCAGGACTCGCCCAGATGTTAATCACAAACTTTTTGCTGCTTTTTGAATTTTGTTGCTTTTTTGTGTGTTTTGACGATTGTGACCAACCAACAGATGTTCCAGAGTTTCCATAGGCATTTTGATGAAGCAAGGTATTCAAGTGATTCAACAAACAAATTAATAGTCTCATTTTGGACAAAATAATGTAGAATACATAATAATATATATAGCAAAACACAGCATAATTGTAATAGACAGCAGTATATGGTATTTTATACATACCATGCAGCCCTAATACAGAATCTCAGTCTTGGCTGCTAGTAGGACACAGAACAAGGCAAAGCAGTGAAGACAAAGACAACACACAGATAGGAATATCGAGGGGTTCTAATGCCATAGTGGATGCTATGGACAAGGAGGGAGCTTTGGGGTAGGGACAGAGAGACTATACCTTATGTAGCACCTTTCCCTGATGTGCGCAGAGATGGAGCATGGAGATGCTGAACAGGAGTGTGCTGAATCTCCTCGTAGTGAAAGGATTTGCACAGACAATAGAGTCTAAGGACATCTAGCCAACCAAAGAGAGATGGGACACACTCACATACACGTGGAGGGCAAAATGTTCTATGATCACTGATAGGCCATGGCAGCAATGACTAGCTCAGTTCTCTGACACTGCATTGGCTCTATGGTCTCCTCCATGCAGTCTGAGCTATTGCCAAGATCAGCTTCATTCATCCCAGCCGTCCATTACACAGACCAATTACTGCTGGACAGGCTCATTACAGGCAGACTCTTGGAGGAAGCTTTGAGAATGAGCGGCAGAAGAAACACACACATGCATAGAGACACACACACCCCTTATTCAGGACCCTCTACACTCATCTGAGGGCCCTTGCCTCAGGGGGCTTCTATTCTTAGCGCTGAGATGATTTGCTGTGCAGAGAGAGCAGAGCACTCTACATCGCAGGGGCCGTGTGATAGCATTTCTGCTCAGGGAGGGAACACAGGCGCTGGACCACGAAGCTACAAATTAGGTCCATTTAACAGTACACGACCAGCGGAAACTTTAACAAAAGGGTGGGCAATTTGGTAAGAATACAAAATTAAAAGAAATTTTCATAACACATGATACAACATAACGATACTCGTTACTATATAGTTTATGAAGTTAGTACACAATAGTTGCTGTTGTTTCCGGACCTAAATTGGTTATCATACATGCAGTTGTTCAGTGTTTTAGAAGTACTGATGATAATTGATAACACAGTCGTATGCAAAAGTTTGGGCACCACTTCATGGCACCATTACTGCTTCTTTGCTGATTTTAACAACTTGCAAAAGCAATAAAACACACAATTTGGCCTGTGCAAAAGTTATGACACGTTATTGTCTTTTTTTCCCCCAATATGGTATACTCAGCAAATAAATAGAAATTGAGCATTCAAATTTGAAGAAAAAACAAAACTATTAACTTATTTCCACTTAGAAAATCAACCAAACATAAAATTTGTATTCAAACCTTTTCATACAACTGTGTCATATTGCCCACCCTCACCATGTTCCCTAGGCTGCTGAGCTGGCTCTGTTAACAGTAACTCAGTAGGGGACATGTAGAAAGCACAAAGAAATCTAACAAAGATGCATTTCTCTCCCCTCCCCATACTCTATCCTTTACAAAACAGTAAGCCTTAATGAGGTTAGATACCTGCTGCTCTGCCCAGTGTCACTGGAAACACATCAGACAAAATGAATGCAATAACATGCTAAATTCTCATGTCTTCACTTCTCTTCAACTCTTAATGTGCTTTGCAGAGCACAAATAATGTCATTTAAAAGCCGGTAACATTAAGACCGCCAATGAGAAGACTGAAACCACTAGCCTAACATCTCTTGGGAAAACTACCATGGAACCACTGTACCAGCAGCAGCTCTTGATGCAAGAAACATGCAGTCTTAATGCCACATTAATATTACAACACTGTAAAGTATTTGTGGCAACACAATTAGTGCTTTTTTCAACTACTGAGCTACACAAAATTGAAGGCGAATATAAACATCACCATTTGTTAACTATTTTAGAAAGGCTATCCGAGGTCACATAGCCCTTTACCACAGGGCTATCCTGCTCTTTTTTAACCCCATCACATGTAACTAGTGGAAACAAGACTAAGCAAGCCTAATTTAGCTTGAATGCAGTTTGACAGAGAACATTAGCTTGAATAATTCAGATCACCAACAATAGCAAGCTGTAAATGTTTACTACCAATTAAAGCAAGCTAGCTGTGCAACAGTACAGAAAATAATTATCCTTGCATGTGATCCACTCATTTATCTATCCATCAATGCTAAGTGGTTAATAGAACACTGGTCACTGTTTATAGCAGCAACGCAATCATGTCTACCTTCAGTGTGCAGTAAATATTCAGGATGCACAATGATATTCAATTCATATTGGTGTCAGCAGAAACAGTCATGTGCAAAAGTTTGAACACCCCTGCAGTCAAATGATGTTAAATTTTCTGAGTGTAAATAAATTAGCACATCCTTCACTCTTTAACTCTCAACAAACAAACACAGCATTTTTCTACAAATTTTATTGCACAATTTCTACTCTTTTGCAGAGTAATGAAATGAAAAAACATACAATATTAAATGTACCACAACTTTTGCATAGGCAACATTTTGTTCTATTTTTCCAATGTGTTAAATTCAGCAAATTTTCAGCAAATATTTCACTGAAGTGTAACAAAATATGTAATTTAACCAAGGGTGCGCAAACTTTTTGCATACAATTGTATTTGCTTAAAAAATATTAACATTAGGCAGATGTTCAGACCAATATTTCAAAGTGATATTTGTTTTAGTATTTACTGTACTCCAAAAGAACAGAATGTTTAGGTGACGCTGAGCTTCTGTGCTGAATGATCTGCATTTTGCAAAAACTGTAAGCCTTAATGGAGTTAGACACTTGTTGCTCTGCCCAGTGTCACTGGAAACTCACCAGACAAAATTAATCTAATAACAAGCTGAATTCTCATGTTATCCTTGTGGATTTAGCCCCTATTTCTACATTTTATAAATGTTCATGCATCGGCAAATATGTGCATCCAAAAAGAGAATTACTAGCCCACTTTGTCTTTTGCAGATTCACCATTATGGCCTGTTCCCAAAATTACATACACTGCATGACTCCCTTTGAAACACCTGATAATGGGGAGCAGGCCTGGGCAATATGACAATATTTATCATTGTTGTGATAACTTCCCCTCACAATAGGCCACAACCTGCATTTCTGAGCATATCATGGACACTGTCAGTACTTAAACAACACTTTCTAACTGCATGGGGAGTCAGCTAAAGCCAATGACATTGCCTGTTCTCAGCAGGAAGAGTTATTGTCCTCCTTGGCGATTGGAGTGTGTGGTAAAAGGCAGAATGCAGCTTCTGATTAATTCAATTTCATTATGGATGTCCCTAATACACACAAGACTCCATAATGTGTTAAATTCCCAACAGAGAAGAACGGACCACATATGTACTCTCACAGCTGCTACCCTCTCATGATACTTCTAAAATCTGCAGATTTCCACAAACTCAGCAAGAGCAGCAGGATTGGAGGCACACCTGGGCCAAATCTGCATCTGAAGTATTCACTTTAACATAATGGGTTTTATGTGAGGCGGGGGTTTGTACTGTAGACTGCTTGTCTCCTCTGGAGAGCATGCAGTGGCTGATGCTTCGCCTGACCAAGCCAATCACATCACAGCTGTGCTAGAGGGGGTTAGAGGCATATCTGGGTCACTGTTACAGAAGGAACCCCTTCCCCCTGCAACACACACATTCACTAACATACACCATCTTAAGCCTCTACAAGTACAACACAGACGAAAATATAAATCTTTCAACAGTCTTTCAATCTTACATATGCAAAGATACATAAAAGTATGTTATTCTGAAACAGACCGAACTCTCCCTTCACTAGTCTTTTCCTTTAGACAATCTGTACACGAATTTGCTTTGTTACTTGATTCAATGCAGCAGCTTCCGCCAGCGATAAAAGCAAGACACAAACATCCAAGCTGGTGACAGACAAGTGGACCCCTGCTGGCAGCTTATGAAACAGGACACTGTACTAAGGGGACTAAGGTCAACTCATTTCCTCTGCAGGTGTACGGCCCATCAAAAGTCAGTCTATAGCAGAACTGAGTGCAGTGAAAGTGATTTCTTACTGCAGCTCAAAAAAGAACCTGTGATGATGAGTACCAGACTGCACTTCTGTTGGCCATTGCTGTACAATAAACAGTGGAGGAGTTGATTAAGGGATGGGAAACAGACCTGTGTGGAGAAGATTCAGAGCAGCTATTACAACATGAAGCTGGGAAGGTGTTGACTACAATGGAATAGATGCAGATACCACTAACGGGAGGCAAAAACAACCCAGTGAGATGAGATTTATATCTCCCTTCACCGCTTCAGGGTGGAAATTCCAAGAAAATACAACTATCACTTTCTGTTTCACGCATTTCAATACATGAAATGTGATCACACTGAAAGCTCTGAGGTATCACGAAACGCGTCCCAGTAATTTGATGTCTAATGCCTTTGGTGCAGGTTGAGTCAACCTGTAGCCTGCTCTAGTCCACGGCCACAATCAGGGCTTGTTTGGCAGCCAGGCTAATTCTGCCTGTGTTAATCTATGTGGAATGCAGGGGGAATATGACTGAATTTATACAACTTTAGAGATCTCAACTGGCCTTTCACCTCTCAGATCGGTCAAAGGTCAGGGAGGATTTTGCTGTCTCTGTGCACACCACAAGCCAGTCAGAGTAGTGCAAAGCAGAAGCAAGTTCTCCAGAATCCAATCAGAGTAGTGCTGTGCGGAGAGATAGCCTTAGTGAGTGGAGCTAGATCAATAACCAAATGGCCTGTCAAATTGACAGCGAGCACACACGTGAGCTCCTCATTGATCTCAGAGGAAAGGAAATGTAGTGGATATGTATGTAGTGGGTGATTTACCCTTGCAACTGGTATGCTACAGGGATGAATAATTCATCATTTTACACTGATAAGGCAGGAGAAAGAGCAGTTCTCAATTTTCAAAGTGCAATTTTAACTATAGTCTATCATACAACATATTTTAAGTGGGGAGATTTGATCTAATAAGACTAAGACTGGCACACTACTTTCAGTGTCTGAAAAAAATGAGTTTTGTCATAACTTTTATACTGGTATGCCACAAACAAGCACAGATAACATAGCATACATACAGCGCAAAGCACACTGAAGTTAGTGCGTTAAGCTGAATGGAGTCAGAAATTTGTTACATTTCAATAGTTTGTTAATGAGGGAGCTGGAAATGTATTAAAACAGCGGGTCTCTTATGATTTTCCTTTTGCTCCATTTCTGTTTCCTCTTGCCTCCCTTGGTCAGCTGCACCAAATGACAGCATGGTTTGGGGGCCTAGTCCTCACCTTAAATGAGAATGTATTGGTCACATGGCCCCCTCTTTATATGTAGTATTACATAAAAAGCTCTGAACATGCAATATCCTAAAGGCCATTGCACCCCCCCAAAAGTGAATTTTACTTTGGGAGTTTCCTTCGGTCACAGGAAATGTCATGGCCACACAAATTCTATTCCAGAACAGGCCATTTCTTCTGAGGTGTTGTTGTAATGGCAAAGAATAATCCACCCTAATTGTTTATGCATATAATTACTGAATGAGCAAATTCACCGACAAAACTCTCCATTATCACTTGTGGAATAGCATTAGGCTTCTGCATTCAACGCGTCCAGATAAACAATCAGCATTTGAACTGTTTTGGCTGGTGTTGAAATGCCAGGCAGCTGAGCTGGCTCTGTTAACAGTGAGACAGTGCTGTGTGTTTGTGCTCCGTGGGCAGGGTCAGCACCGTCAAACACACTGCCCAGAGACGAGCAATTCTGCCTCAACCCACTGCATCCTGGGACAGCTATGCTGTACATTGCTGTGGTTACAGTTAAACAGTAAGACATAACACAGCCCTGCATTAGAGGTCTCTCTCTCTCATACAAACATTCCCTCAGCAGATGATACCTGCTTAAACTGAGAGTTGGCTCTGCTCCTTCGGGCTGTGGGGAGGAAGGGTGTTCTGTAATTCCTTCGAACACGTCTGCTATGTTTGGTTGAAAGCGGCCAAAAACATACTTTGAGAAAAAATGAACCTGTCTGGCAAAAATGATCAGAGGTCTTTTACTGTAAGGTCTCCGTCTTCTCTCTGATGGAAGCACATGTAAGTGCTTTCCAGTAATGCCTGGCCTGTGAGACTGAGCATAAATTATAAGAAAACATGTAAGACAGCAGGCAAGGCTTTTTGATTCATGAATGTTCCCTTTCAAATATTTATGCTTGTACATCTCATCTATGCAGTCAGGAGTCCATATGTATGTGTCAGGGTGGTGTTGCTCCTCCTTCCCTATTTAACAGTCAATACAGAGTGTAATAGCCATTTAAAAGGTTCTATGTATGAAATCTGAAACATTAATCTAGTAGTAAACTGCTTTTTCTATGTAAAGATATAGAGGATCAACGGCATCCTGAGCAGAGAATAAAGTCACACTCCCTCTGTGTCTGCTGTAATCACAGCTTCTCCGTTTTTTGTTTTTATAGCCGGTCCAGCTGCACGTGCATGTTAGTCCCACCTAATGTTGGCCCTTCCCACGTTTTGTTTAGCCCTTCCCACAAGACAAAGACAGTGACTGCCCACACAGCACTGGGCATGCAAAATGGCAGAGTGCAGTAGGAAACGTTCAGGTGAAAGTGACCTTCCAATTATTCCTCCACTGAATATTCCTCAAGGCTGACACACCTAAAGTTGGCTTCCTATTTGCATTTTCCTGTTCCACATTAGATCTTGCACCAGTTCCATTCTGCACGGAATGCAACCGCTGCACCACTTAAGGTAGAACAAGAGAATCTGAAGAAGAAGCTGACTTCAACTTCAACTTCATCGTGAGAGTTGAAGGGCATGAAAAATGATGAGTAGGTTGCTCTGTTTTTGCTTGACAGGAGGGTAACATTTACTTATTTTGCTGCTTCACAGAACCAACAGGTCAACAATGTGTGATAGCAACTGGTAAGCTTCGCAGCAGCAACTGTAGAGACAGTTTGCAAACCCACACAAACATTACTTGCTGTGTCATTGTTCACTCTAAGGTTATACATATGGTATTTGTCCTTACACGTCTGCAAAGAGTTTTAAAGCCACAAAGTTTGCAAGCCCAGTGTCATTTGCCTTGGCAATGTGCGTCCATGAATTTGGCAGGCAGAGCTTCTGAAGAAGCACTGAAGGGAGGGGTGTATTTGTTTGCTGTTGAGTTCAAATATTAATATTTGTTCTCCAGAATCATATACGGCACCTTTAAATAAATACTTTCTGGTAACATCTTACTTGAACTCTGCAACATAACATTGACATAAGCATGCCACAGACATCCTGTCATATGCTGGCATAAATTTTCATGATAGATTTTATTCAGTAAAATAACTGTCATGTTATCATTACAGTTAAGTGTCATGATTCATAATACCTAGAGTACATTTAGCAAAACGATTAGCATGTGACATAAGTTGTTATGACATCAAATATTATAGCACATGTTATGAAAATTACCGGTAATGGTAACACAGTTATACTACCAGAGTTGGGATGTAATCAGTGTGCAAAATACCAACAGGTATTCTGGGGGTCCCGAGTTGGCTGGCTATTCCAGTGCTGGCTGGCTGCTAACTCAGTCATAGCAGCTCTGATGCTAGCTTCAATAGTAACAAAATGTTTGGTTTAACGATTCTTCTTCTGGAAAAGCTCCTTTCTAGTGTAGTAAACCAGACTTAAACATATTAACTGAGATCTCACATATCTCATTTTGTCTTCGCCTTTAGAAATTAGGCAAGTGGTTTTCGACCTCTGGGCCGTTTTGTCTTTTATAATATGTAGACATTTAATCAAATGTCATTTTAAATATGACAATTTGCAAAAATAGAACATCATGATTAGGTCTCTCTCATTCATTGGTCTAAGCTATGTTAACATTTTCAGTGTAAGTCAAAGTGTTTCACTTTATGCTCATAAGGATTAAACCAGTCATGGATAAATGGTCTTTCACAAAGATCCTGCAGCTGAACCACCTACAAGCGAAACAGCCACTTTATCTCAGACAAGTACACAAAATAAGTATAAACTAAAATGAAGATAACAGAGAGTACTGAGCCTGAAATAAACAGGCAGACTGTCTTCAGGTGACAAAGATCTCCTTTGCAGGCAAATGATGAGTGGGCTATCTTCCAGTCTGGAAAAGGAAAAGTAGTATGTAAAGTTTCTCCACCTCATTCATGAGTTAGAACTTTACGAGAGCAAAGCTGTTTACATACAGCTCAGATGTTTGTAACTCAGTTTGAGTCCTGTTTGAGCTGCTTTTGTAGATGCTAACTGCATCTGTGAGAAAGCAGATAGCAGACAAATCTTGTTAATGGTAAAGTTCACAAATATCGAACAGAGCAATAATAAAAATGTTGCATTTTCACCATTTGAAAAATTGCATTTGGTGTGCAATGTATCATCAGTTACACACACAATGAAATTAATTTACTGTCATCCGAAAAAGTTCTGCAAATAAACTGTGTAAATTCCTCACGTCCAAGAACAAAAAACGAGTAACTGCTGCTCAAGACAAACAAATTACGCCATCAGTTGGAGGCTAAACAAATGTGCCTCTACACCTATTGAACTGAGCCAGAGCTTTCACAACACATCTCTTTAGCATGTCATCCAGCACTGGTAGCTGCCAAATAACATCAGCTACATGTCTGGCTATTTGTAAGTCTTGATTGTGCGGCATTATATTATAAAATCAAGCAAAATTGGCAGGCTACATTGATTATTTTATTATATATTTGTTTGCACTTGAAATGATGTAGTCGGTAAAACCTTGTGGGCCACTGAAAGTTTTGTGGTCAGTAGTGTGGTCCAAGAGTTAGAAAACATTGAGAACCTCTGTGTGAAGGACCAACTGAGCGAACACATTTGCTACAGCACCACACTATAGGTAGACCAGTACTGCATCTCTAGCTAGTTAAGAATACCAAAGACAGAAGCAGGCTAAACAATGACTTTCCCCTGAATTTGTATGTAAGCATCTACTATTCCCTAAAGGATGGAATAACGTCATAAGTTTTTAGGGACCCTCCTGAATATTGATTTTAAAACAATTAGGAGGTCCCAGACCCCCCGGACCTCCTGTATTTCGCAATGTAATGGAATATGTATTTTCAGAATACAGAAACTAAGTATCTGTATTCACTCCTCATTACATTATGTAAAGACAGTATTTAGAACACAATTTCTTTGTATTCTTTGCTCTTTTAAATTTTTAGGAGAATACCGATCAACGAAATTTAAAGAAAAACTAAACAATGTAAACACTATTAAGCTTTGTCTATTAACTATATTCAAATCAGCGCACTCCGTGTATCGACAAAGACATAATCTTGAAGAAGAAAATACAGTTTCTTTACAAACACTTTAGTTCCAGTTGAACCAGTTATTAATCTCAGCATGACTAAACTCTTTTGAGGGACATGTTCACGATTGACAAGGTTAGCCTTGGTGCTGTATTGGACATGTGCATGCATTTTCTAGTAAGCTACCCATTTTATTGTCAGATTTGCGTGATTTTGTTATTGGGTTACGGCAAATTAGTTTGCTTAAGTCATGAAAAGGCAGTGGGGTTATGGAAGTAGCAGTGTACTGAAGTAGGTGATGAAAGCCAAAACAACGATGAGAATTTTGTCACTTAAGTTAATTTTCATTAAACATAATAACAAAAGAATTACATGAATAAAACTGCCAACTAGTAACAGCAAGAAACCGTGTGCATTAAATAAAATTACAAACAGCATTTTCACCCATGTTCCCTTACTAATATGCATTCTAAACGTATTCTGAAAATATTGCTTTTCATATTGTAATGGAATATGTTACAGAATACATTTACATGTACATTTACAATTACAAAGTAAGAAAATCCGTCATGACAACTCATGACAGCATATGACATGTCCCATGATATGTCAACATTATTTAGCAAGGTTCAAGTGAAGTGTTACCCACCTTTTCTTGTTTTGACTCTGTAAGCTGTTCTCTGACACAACTGTTTCAAGTCGAAGCCCGAAATAACTTTGGCATTAGGCCCAATTTACCAGAATTGTGTGGCCTCAGTGACCTCATTTCTTCACTATACAAAGACGTCCTTTTGAGGATAAAGGTTCAGACTCATTTGGCTACCTTGAATCCAAATCTTATCTATTAGTTAGCCTGTCTAGCTAGTCTCTGAAGTGGTTAACATTAAAACTAGCCACGCTTTTGCTCTAGTCACCTATAATAGATGCAGCTCCTTCTCACACCAAGAAAAAGGAGAACGAGAGGCCACCATTGTGAGTGCACTCCTCCCGCAACAAGATTTTAGGCATAGACACCTACACCAGATGTGCTGTATGTGTTGGACTGTGACATGTCCAGGCAGCATTAGCTTCACCAGATTTAGTCTCACAAGAACCTCACAAGAACGCAGGTCATCACACTAAGCTAGTCAGCCTGCTGTTGGGAGCCACACCCTGTCCATCAACTCCATCTGAGGCTGAAGCTGGAGCTAGAGGAGATGAACATTTTGACATAAACGATCCACTAGCCTGCTGATGCTGATGACAAGACCAAGATAGCTGACGATGAATCTTCACTGGTAGCAACTGAGGGTGTTTTTCCATCTATGGACATCAGCACCTATTAATGAATCTTCTCTTCATCATCTGCTCTGTTAAAAAGGTGGTGGACCACATTAGAATCCTTTGGCAGCTTTGTATGATGATATGATCAGAGTTACTGTCTGCTGGCTGTTTGGCTTTTCTGTGCTATATTGTGCTGGGAGATGAAGAGGAAATGAAAAGGGTAACTGCAAAACACAACACACAGCTGCAGGCACAGTCCAGCATGCATTTCCACATTCCTTTGGCTCTCAGGATATATACTGCACTGTGTAAAAGTCAGAGACCACCCCCCATTTAATTAATTTCCAATCAAAACGGCTGTTAAGTAAGTAACGTTATTTAATTTTCTGTGTCAGGAGAAAAAAAAAAAATCTGAAGACACTATATAATTAACTAGAAATAGCACAGAAGCCTCACTGACTAAACATAATTTGAACTTTTTTAGCATTTAAAATATTCACCCTTCATTACAGGGATTAAGCCTAGTCCTGGAATACACAGGATTTTGAATGGAGATTTTACACTGAAAAGAAAATACAGGCAATCACTAGGCTTAAACCCTGGTTCGGGAAGCCAGACCCCAAAGTTTAGTCTTAGAAGTCAGTTGCATTTTCTGTTTCTCACGATCCAAGTAATCCCAAACACATTCAGCGAGCTGAGGTCTGGACGCTGGAGTGGTCAGTCCATTGTTGTGAGAACACCAGCAGCTTCTTTGTTTGATTTGCAAGTTTCCTACTTGTTTGTCTATTTCTTTTCTCAGTAAGGGCTTCTTGACAGATTTCAGACCCATAGCACTGAGCCGTCTTCTCACAGTGGAAGGAAGGACAGAAACACCTGTGGAGTTTTCCAGATCTGAGTGGAGCTTAAATTTCTCCTCTCTCTCTCAGGGATGAAAGCTTTAAGTACTGTTTATCTTATGGTGACCGTTTTGGTGGCCTACCAGGTTTTGCTAACGCTTGTCAAGAGTGCCATTTTCTCTGCATCTTTGATAATCTTTCAGTTTTGGAAACTCCTGTTTTTTCACTTAATTTCTTTTGACTTCCCCCTTCCTCATGCAAGTGGCTTATCTTTTATACAATTTCTTGAGAAGTATCTTGTGAAAAAAAGAAAAAAAAAATGTTCTTTATGGCAGTTTTGACTGAAAATTAAATAAATAGTGGTCTCTGACATTTACATGGTATTGTATATGAACATTAACTAAATACAACACAGACACTATTACAAGCATAAAGCAAAGCATCTGTATTGTATCTTGACCCAGTATAGACATCAGATCTGTGCTCTTTCTTGGCATCTTATAAACTCAGTCTCATAAAATGTACTTTACGTCCATTAAAGTGATAGAGGCACACTTAACAATCATCATTCAGCTTCCTATGCATCTCCAGACATGGGCCAGGCTCTCTTCTAATCCTCCAGTCTGATAAGGTGCTTCGTAGTAAGCAATGGTCTTTTGTTCACAAGTAACTGACTCATATACAGGCCATCTGGCATTCAGTGCTAGCGTCTGCTACTAGGCTGCCACTCTGGCACTGGGCCTTAATACAGTTCTGTTCTACAGCCTGACTGGCAGCTTCAGCCTTTCAGTATCCCTTAGAGAGATACACACCCACAACACACCCACAACACACCCTGCTGCTCTCCATCAGTATGCAACAAGCAGCTTCATTTTAATCGCAATGAAATACCCCTAATGCAAGCAAACTTTTCCTAAGAAAGAGGTGCTCGATGGCAGCAGTCCAACTTGTCACTGTGAGCACCTCTCTATGTTCAAAGTCATCATAAGCACCACTCTGAGGGTGCAAGCTTTAGTCCTTGCACCCTCAGAGTGCTAGCAGTGCTATTTTCCAAGCTCTAACACACCTGGCTGAACTCATCTGTTAATTATCAACCCCCCTCAAAAGCCAAATCAGCTGTATTTGAGCAGCGAAACTGTATAGTGGTCATTGTTGTGGCCTTTCATTTGTCTAATGGAAAGAAAGCCAGAAGCTGGAATGCGTGCTCTGTGCAACGCGTGCTGCCTGCCAGGCATGAATTGATCAGCCTGGGCTACCCTTCCTCCACATCCCAGCAACCGCAATATCCGTTAGTGCAGTAAACAGCAGCATGATCCTGAGCACTCCATGATTTCAGAGGCATCCTTAAAGCCACTGCTGCCAAACAAACACTGAGGAGCTTATTTCCTTTCGAGGCCCATTTCAGCAGAGCTCAGGAACAGAGCGTGCAAGATCCAGCAGTCAGAAGCTCCTGGCACTGACCACATCTCACTCGGCTGGGCTTCCGCCATACAAAACACACTGCCCCCTGTGTTAGCACTCTTCCAGTGTGCCTAAGGCGCCCTGAGAGGGATAATGGATGCTCCGGAAGATAGCGAGTTCTCCAGTGCTGCGCTACACTGTGTTTATAGGAAGGACTCTTTCCTGTGTCTGAGTCCTTAATGACAAGTGTTCCCATTGACGGCAAAGCAGCTTTCCCATCAGCCTGAGTTTTAACAGAGCCAGCCACAGCAAGCCACTTCTCACAGTCAGCCATGTCATGTGACCCGAAAAGGTCTGCACTCAATCAAGAAAATGCTCATGGATCAAACATAAAGGTCACCTTTCAGGGGAAAAATCTACATCTACATCTAACTACGCAACAAATCTGATCTCAACGTACGTAAAGTTGTGCAACACAGCTGAAAATCTCACATATACATATATATATATATATATATATATATATATATATATATATATATGCATATACACACACACTTCTCTGTATTAATAATTATTACATACATTTCCTGTGTCAATTTTAAGTTTGAATTCTAAACTCTGAAGAACACAAAAGTTGCAGTCTTTGTGCTCTTGGAGACTGTTTAAATGCACATCTCCACCTAGCGAACTTTTCTAAAAGTTTAAGCCTTCACAGACAATACTAGATTCAGGGAAAGAATGGCATAAACATTCTATTAAAAATACCTCAAATACACATTAGTGATACCACAAATAAAGTTTGATTTCCATAATTATTGCTACTGTTTTTTCCATGCCTAGACGAGCAATTCCTGAAAACGCATTTACTTCAATCACAATTCAAACGCATAAATGTAAATGATATTTTGGCAACTAACAACCTAAGTAAATGCTCTTTTATTAAAATACTGCATCATTTATCCTCGGGGAGAGGGAGGCTGCCTCTGGGTGGATAGAGAAAGGCTGCTGAAGTGCTCCCTCCAAGATCAACTGCAAGTGGAAGACTTCATAAAACATCATTCACCTTTATATCTCAAGTTTTTTTTTTACAGGTCTCTTTCTTTCGTTCTCTTCTATTTTCAGAGCTGTTTTTCTTGTCCTGACTAGCTCCTTCATTATTCAGTTTGCTTGGAGCAGGTCCCTTTAAATAATTAACAGTCATGAGTTCAGTGAGACTGTAAGGCATCTGCAGTGCACCTCTCAGCAGGTGAAAGCAGGTCAGTATAGGAGCTGATCCAAGAAGAGAGGAATACCTTATGCAAAGGCTGTACTCAGCAGGTACCAAAGAAAAGTTCTGATCCAGAAACAGCATTCATATTTTGAAAGGCTTTTCTACATGCAGGTCCAGGCCAAAGCTGCAGTCTACTCCAGCCCTACCCACTTTAAAACAACCCAGCAAGAAGAACCACACTCTAGCCAGCACACCACATGACCTCACAACCACATGTGCCTCAGCAGGAGATACACGTTCTCTTAGAAAGCCATGCGACGCCACAGACCGAGGCTCAATTAGGCACATTCCTCGTCTGCTTAGAGGTGCCCATCATCCTGGCCAGAGGATACTCCGCGTGTATGGAGGTATGCTGTGGAGCCAGAGCCTCAGGGAACCTCCACAGCATGTCTGTAATTGGCTCATCAGTGGGGAGGACTGGGTTCAAGCTAGCGAGCAAGAACACCACTGAAGACCTGCTGTGTGAACGGATAGTGTGTTGGAGACGTCCTGCTTTCTTCTGTACCCAGACTGCACTCGCTCACCCCATCCAAACCTCAGACCACACCACTCTAGCACAATATTTTCATTGACTCTCCTTTTCAGGATTCAATCGTGAGTTTTCAACTTCTGGAGTCCTGACAAGTCGCTGGCATGTGTGACAGAGTTTTACACATTAGGAACCTGCTGAAATGATCATCCAGTCAAACTCAAACTAACACCAAAATGTAGTGAATCCACAAGCATAAACTAAACAGAGGCAAAGAACCTTAAGGGTTAGCACAAGCCCAAAGCTTGCAAATTTCATTGGTGACAAATTGAACATGCTGTTATAATGAAGTCTCTACAGGCTTGAGCCCCAATCCTCATAGCTGGACCACCTACACCAAATTTTCTAATACTAGTAACACCAGTGATGTGGAGTGATGAATCATGCTTCACTATCTCATATTCAAATGAACGAATCTTGATTTGATGCACGCCAGGAGAACACTACCTACAGGAATGTATAGTGCCAGCTGTAAAGTTTAGTGGAGAAGGGATAATGGTCTGGGCTTGTTTATCAGGGTTTGGGTTTGGGCACTTAGATCCAGTGAAGGCTAATATTAATGCTACAGTATACAAAGATATTTTAAATAATTCTATGCTTCCAACTTTGTGGTAATAGTTTGGGGAAGGTCCTTTCCTGTTCCAGCAGGGATGTGACCCTATGCACAAAGCAAAGTGCATAAAGACATGGTTTGACAAGTCTGGTGTGGAGGAACTCCAGTGGCCTGCACAGAGCCCTGACCTCAACCCCACTGAACACCTTTGGGATGAACTGGAACGCTGATTATGAGTCAGGCCTTCTCATTCAGCATTAGAGCCTGACCTCACAAATGGGCACAAATTTCTACAAACGCACTCTTGTGGAAAGCCTTCTCGGAAGAGTGGAGGCTTTTATGGCTGCAAAGGGCCAGGGTCAATTCCATATTAATTCCCATGGTGTTGGAATGGGATATCCAACAAGGTCACATGGTGGTGATCAGGTGTCCACATACTTTTGGCCATATAGTGTACGTAAGGCACAATAAGTCTCAAAGGCTTTTAGTACCTAATAAACCGTGCACATACCTTTGTGAGATCTGAAAGAAGACATGCTAGGCAAAAATCAATGGCTGAAGGTCAGACTGTCCAGTCCGATTACAGTATGCTACTTCAAGTTATAGGTCACAGAGAATAAGTCACAAAGAAAATGAATCAAAATGTCACTGTAAGCCAAAGTTCTGTAAAATGAATAGGCATATTATCATGAAATATGGTCAGTGAAAGACAATCAGAAGCTGCAAATGCTATGCTTGTATTTTAATGCAGTGTCTGGATAGAGTATGGATAGACTATTTGCTCTAGTCATCAATCAATATTAAGGTACTGTCAATATATATCACTTTAAAATACTCAGAACAGTTACTGACAATATAAGTGAAAAATAAATCAACAAAAGTTTAAGGGCAGTTAAAAGACAGTACTAAATATTAGAATAATATATCTTTTTGTTGGTTGTTAACCTTTATTTGGTTGTAGCCAGCCAACATATAATGAACTACACTGAGCCTTTTAAGTTCACAAAAAGAGTAGCCTACTTGAATTTATTTTAAATGTATTTGCAATCCACAACTTCATGATTTACAGATTCATTTGTGTTCTGCATTGAAGAAAGACATGCCTCTCAAACAAGAAAGCAGAGGGAGAATCCCACACCGCACGCAGTGGACACTTGACGTAGGCGGTTACTCCACTTGGGAGCCCTCTACTTTAAAATAAGAGTCACTGAGCAGATTTGGTCAGTGTGCTTCTGTCTCTTTCCTGCTAAAATGTCAGTCATTAATTTACTATTTCTTCACTCATAATCCACACTCGCAGCATTCAGCTGAGATGGACTTTGCGCCATCTTAGCTCAATGCCTCTAAATGCCTGCATGAAGCAACTGACATGCAGTGTCTTGTTGCATGCGTATGCTGTGCAAGGTCCAGGCAAGTGTACAGGGTGTGTTACGGCTGTGCATTGCGATAAAAACCAGTGCTAACCCAACTGCATCCAGTGCATTTAACTTAATGCCCTATTACAAGCCAGAGGTGTCTAATCTGACTGTGTTTAAGACTAAATCTCAGCTTGATATTTCACTGAGGGTCAACGGAACATCTGTCAGATAAACCAAATGCAGCTTGTTATGGAGCTTTGCAGTTTAATGGTAACAGAAGGGTAGCTTATCTCTCCAGGGTGGCCCACAGACTTTTGTGCACAGATTATGTCATTTCCCTATTTAAATGATAAAGGGATTTTAGTTGCTGTAGAGGGCTTCTAGGGACACTGAGGACAGTAACACCAAACGAAATACATCATCCCTTTCTCCTGTAAGTAACTCTGCCTGTTCCAGCTGGACCAGATCTGAGGGCCTTGGATAAAGAGCCTTTCAGTCTGCCCTGCAGTCTCGTGATCAACAGCCAGGGAGTGACACAGTCACTGATAGATAGATACAATAAGCTGTCCACAGGGCTCATCACAGGACAGGAGCTCACCGACATGTAGAACATTTGATTTCGGACAAACATGGCCAAGTGTATGGGTCTTGAAAGTATGTAGCCAGGGGGAACAATAAATTATGAGCCATCAGGAATCAGTGGTATTTCTGTGCAGACCACAACCATGCTGGACTGCACGGAAAAGAAGCAGCCTGGAGACAAAGAGCATTCCATTCTCCCCTTCTCACTACAAACTGCCTCTATTTCTGAAGGACTGTATTAGAACTTACACCACTTACCTCTACTAACAAGAGCAGAGCTAATGGCTGATACCGAATGATACTGAATGAGACAGAAATGGCCCATAGAAGTCCTCAGAACAATCAAGCCATGAGAAGAATCAGTTCTCTGCCAGCTAGTGTTAAGAACTATGTTTACCCCCAATGCTCTATAATCTTATTAATGGCATCAATTCAGTCAATCCTACTGTTTCAAAAAGAAGTATGACATATCAGCTCATTAAGAAGTGTAAATCTGTGCACTGTATGAATAAAATATGTGGTGATGTGTGATGGAAACCCCCTCCATGCCCTTCCAGATGATGTAAGGATTGCTTCCTGTATGTCTGTCACACACAAAGGCTAGAACAGCAGTGCATTCTACACCAAATCCAGATTACAATTACAACCAAAATTGATCCAGGCAAGAATTTGTGGGAAATCAAGGGGGTGGAGGAAGCTGTAGGGGAATTCTCCCAGCACAGACACACAGAGGGGTCTTTCTCTGCTCCATAGAGAGCGTCGGTCAGTCACAGCAGGTTCGCTGTGGCCTTCAGTGCTGCGTGGGGCAGGCTTTGCAAACCTATGCAAAATGTTAATGTCTCCCAGTCGCACACTCAATGGAGGGCTCTGTCCCTTTCCTCTTGAGCATGACGTGAAGATGGAGCAGAAGGAAGTGGGAGGTCTAAGACAGAGAGAGGAAAAAATTGGGGGTGGGAGTTGGGGGGCAAGCGCAGGATGGGCAGGGTCTAAGTGCAGTAGACCACCAAGGGAAGCAGAACTATTTTCACATGACATCGATGAAAGGGCCATCCTGACAGGAAGCTTCACAGCTCTCCAGTCATCTATCCCCTCTCGTCTACTCCGGGCTTCTGCTTGCACTTCCTCTGGAGACTTCCTGTCTAATTGGGACGTCCATGAGTGAAAAAACAGGTGGCATAGAGCAAGTTTACTTCCACTCTGGAACGAAAGATCCCAAAATGATGGCCACTTAGAGGTATATGCACTTACATGTATGTCACACTAGCTACTAGTAACAATACAACATAATAATAGTAACAGTGTAATACAATGATGTACTGTATGTTCATTTTGTTCAATAGAACAAAACAACAATTTGTCTTGTGGGTGGGGTTTGTGGTTTGCCATTGTTAGGAATTATCATGGTATCCAGATTATGATAAAAGTAACATCACAGGACAAAGACACACCAGTATTCACTTTTATACTGGTGAACATTCCACCTCTACGGCCACTCTGGTAAAAGGCTTTTGCTTAAGGACAACACTGCAGCATTAGCACTTTAGCATGAATCTGTATCATGCTTGGATAAGGAAAGGCCCTTAGGAGCTCAGCCAGACTGACTAAATGACAGCAAAGGTTATTTAGATATAAAATCTCCCTGAGCAAACCCACTAGGAAAGATTAACTTCATAAATTTTAACCGTTTTAGCAATCGGTACACTCCCCAGGGCATTAACAGGCTAAAGCAAACAAGTTGACAGAGAGTTCATTAATCTACAGGCCGTCTAGTACAGCATATCTGTTTCAGTAGTCTTCCTCAAACACAGACATGAAAACAGGCTGGAGTATAATGAAAAATGAAGCGTGTTGTTTTCTTCTGGACCCTCCTGTCTTGCTGTGTCTTAGACCACACCTCCACGTTGCTTTCTCCAGAGACCCGGTCAGGAAGTGTCATGTTTGTTCCAAAGCAAATTCCACAAATACCAGAATGGAACTTAAGGGAGGAAACATTTCCCCACCAGTCACTGAGGCCAGCACTGGAGGCACATCACGCTATTTGCTGACATTTACCACACACACAAACAAGGTTCCAATCACTGACGTCAGGAACGCTCAATAGCTCTCGCTGACTGGACTGACCAGAAAAAAAGAAAAACATAAGCATCGTCCTGCAAAAGGCACAACTGACTGTGCTGAAGCATGTCTGTTACTGAACTTGTTTAGATAATTATAGTCACAAACTCTTAAATTTGAGATTCATCGGCTTGGTGGCCTGAGTGGCCAGTGAAAGCTTTTATATCCGTCTACCCCTGCATGCAGTGCACTTTTCAACAACAGTGTACCACATGCAAGGCAAAGGCTATGACTTCAAAGGCTACACTATCAAAATCTATTGAGAAAGGCACAATGCCAGTGTAAATCAGCTGAGCTCCTAAGGTAAGTACAACACGCAGCGATTACCTCATATGCCAATCTGATTGCCAGACAGGGCTTCCGGAGCACGCTCAATTACTTCCTCCATATCACACTCGAGGTTGGCACGCCCGGCACTGTAACATGCAGTATTATTCCCTAAAGGTCAGCTCTACAATACTGAGCCCAATAGACCTAGCTGGACACGGAGGTGTGAGGCCAAATCAGCTTCATGGTTCATTTTATTATGGGAGGAGTAAAAAAAAAAAAAAAATTAAATCTCACTAATGCTGTTACTTCTGTACTGCATTTGACTTGGGCCAGGAAAGGAAAAGAACATAAGTAGTACGTAATTCGACAGTTCATGTAGCTTCATGTTGGCCTGTACAGCTTTGTCTGAAGAGAACATGGGCAGAGGCAAAAAGCAGGAAATATGGCATGTTTTACCACCGCAGAGAGAAAGGACTTAGTGATTTATATAATCATCAGGTCTCTGCTGCAATACATTCTCCAAGAGGCAATGAAAAACACTTCTGTCACCCACAGCTGTGTCAGAGTTATTTTAGTGAGATTTTGACGCTAGGTTAAAAAAAAAAAGGAGGGAGGAAAAATGTTGCTGAGCTCTTGAAAAGTATGTTTCAGTTCAGAGATCAGACCTGTTGAGAAGGTTTTGATAAAATGAGAGCCAATCAAATCAGGATTGCTTCCTGAATGGAGCTCACAGTCTCGGGGAGTAAAATAATACTGCCTGGGCCAAGAGTAACAACAGCAGTGCCCGCATGCAGCGAGGAGGGGGCCCGCGCAGTGACGTCCATGTGTTTATGCACATGCATTCAGAGCGCCGCAAATTCACACCACATGACAGGCAATTCTATCAACAAGCCAGCAGACCTAAAGGGAAATGGGGATGATGACAATTGATTCTGTCACCGCTAATTTGTTTAAAGGACCGGAATCACAACACATCTATATGGTCCTGAACGATTTCTTATGCACTTGCATAAGTCCTACTTTACATTGATGATATAATGTAAGAGAAACAGTAAACAGGGAGGAAGTCAGGTTCGGTCAGGAACTCATCTTCTGTAATCTAAACCTATAGGTCATAAAACCCATTAATCCAAAGAGAAATCAGAACTGGCAAGATGCCAGCATGGTCAGCTGGATTCCAAGCTTGGACATTTCTGCGGTAGTTGTTTTACATACACACGCATTGGAAAAATCCAGTTTGGCAAAAACTGCTCCCAGACCGTTCAGAAGTGATGCCAAGGCAACAGCAAAAGCAGAACCCACAGCCACAGACAGAGAGGAAGGAAAAACGGAGGGAGATTCAGAGATGAAGATGAGGGGTTAGAGGAGGGGCTGTTTTACAAAAAAGAAGAAGAATGACATCCAAAGTTAAACTGGATGTTACCCAGTGAAGGAGAAGGAAAATTGGCCTTCGTAATGTGTCACAGATGGCAGCTACTAAAAAGAAGCATTCAAGTAAACATCAGGCTAAGAAAGACAACCAGGAGGGGGGCACTTTCCAACCAGTTCATATCACTATGCCCTAAAATGCACGTCCACATTATTAGTATAATGAAAATGTCAAATACAGAAGTCACTTTGAACTCATGTGTTTCTTCATAATACGATAGGCTTGAATTACAGGCATCCTAATGGTGTCTCCACAGGCCAGTAACTGTGTGCTACCACCATAAAACCAGCACCAGCTTAACGTCCCACAGCTTTTCTATAGATCCAAAGTGGAGCCTTGCCAAGAGGCCCTCAGCGAGCTGAACCTCTGAATGAGGACGAAGCAGCTCAAGCACTCTGTGGGTGCAGTGGAAAATGCCACCACAGTGCTGTCTCTTTAACTCTCTTTAGCTTCCCAAGTAACAGAACCAGAAAAGCCCAGAGCCACGAAGCAGTCATGCCAGAGCTGCTGTGGGTGGGTGCTGCGGCAGAGATGGAGCCAGTGCGGCAGCGGTCTGTGCCCTCAACTGTGGCACATGGTCACTGTTTAAGTGTATTACTGCACTGACCTGCCCTGTGGGTTTGCGAAAGCTAATCAAATTATTGACCCTCCTAGGTTGCATGGCATCTACATTTCGTATTGTGTCTGTCTTTTTACATCAAGTTTTATTAGTTCACACTGAAATATATATATTTATATATATATATATATATATATATATATATTTTAGGGGTGGGAATCTCTAGGCACCTCACGATTCAATTCGATTACGATTCAGAGGGCTGCGATGCGATTATAAAACGATTATCGATGCATCTCAAGGCATCTTTTATTTTCTATACATCATTATACATCATACTGTGTAAGGACTTTGTAGTTTTAAAGCAAAGTATTTGTAATGATCCATAATGAATTTACTTCCAATATCTTTTATTAATAAATCAAATGGAAGTGATGTGGCAAGTGAACTAGAAGGCTCTCATTCACTGCCTTTGGAGCACATGAGGCGCTGCTGCCACTCAACTGCGATAAAATGCACAGTTATGGTGAAATAAGATCCAGTGGTAATGGATGACCACGCAGCACGTTACAGCCATCCTACCCGGTTTCGCACTGTTTCGCAATGACTGAGAATTGGCATGCAGACTGCAGGTCATCTAGCAACGATGCGTTATTCGCATTTATAAGCAGCGCAGTTGGTTTCCTGGCAAGTTAAATCTGCAACGAGAGACTGTCAAACACAAAAGTTGTGAAGATGAAGTCGCTTCTCTTCCAAATTTTGTCGTTCCACCTTAAATGGTGCCGCATCTACATTCAGTGGAACGGGAAAATTCGAACGAGAAGCGACTTCAGCCTTGTAAGGCAGCCGAATGTTGAGAGACATTTTACAATAAACTGCTCTAGTTTTGAGGAAAAGTTTTCTGGCGGAAATGGGAGGAAAGCAGCTATAGCCAAAGCTTAAAGCAGAGCAAAGTAAATCTGCGCTCTCGTTTATATTGTTTAGCCTAAACCAGGACATTAGCACATACTGGACATTAAATGTTTGATTTTTGTTGAAAGGACAAAATGGCTCTTCTTAACATCTGGGTTGTGACTCCTGACCCGACTTTAATGCAGAGGGAGTCGGTCGGATTTCTCACTCATCCAGTAGTGTTTTTATGTGCCGCCACAGACTGTCCGGGCGCTGCACTTACCCACTTCCAAGTTCCGCCTTTTGCGTTCCGTCAACATTATGTTATAAATTATAAAAAATATTTAGAAAATCAATTTTTGACATTTGTGAATCGATTCAGAATCGTTCAAGTCCGCATCGCGATGCATCTAAGAATCGATTTTTTCCCGCACCCCTAATATATATATATATATATATATATATATATATATATATATATATACACATACACACACACACACACACCATGTATGACCAGCGGTCCTCAAACTTTTGTATACAACCATATGTACGGTATATAGCCCAGCACTGCTGTTACATAAACTGATAACTAATACCAACAATAACTTCTTTGGTTTAACGACAGCACACTCTACTTCATAATGGTAACCACATTACTGAATGGCAAATGTTCGCAGCTCCTTACAAATTCTAATTACAGCATATCAGAAAAAGTGCACAGCTCTTTGAAATGCACAGATAAGAAACTGTCGCGTGTCTAATGCATGCGACTGAGGTTGCATGATTGCTAACATAGCCACCATTTGTTGGGCGCTGGAGCTACACTAACCATTCTGTCACAGTTTCACCTTGCCTATAAAACAGCATGCTCACTCTTAGGAGCTAAACGTCTGTGTGTGTCTGCTTCGTCAGGAGTGCGTGCGTGTGTGTCTGTTAGGATAATGGCATCTGGCACACAGCTGTGGGCAACTCATTGGGAGACAGTGTCACAGTGAGTAAGATTGCAGGGAGTCAGACAAGCCTAACAAGATACTCTG